>NC_142357.1:28522069-28850819 GCF_059441175.1 Urocampus carinirostris
GGGCGGAGCCAGGAGACGGCCTGACTGGCAGCTTGTCTTTGATTTCATTGTTTGCATAAACGGGGACAACATCCACTATGTCGCTGTCCTCTCCATTTTTGGGGGAGTTTGGTCTTTCCAACATCCTGCCATGGGGGGGAAGGTGCCAAATTCAGGACACAGTCACAAGCCATCTGGCCCGACTTCCTATGTTGAAATTGTCGGCCCAAGCCAATTTTCTTCATGTGCTCGCCTCGCAGGAGCACTTTTTCTCTGCTGTGATTCGTTTTTCCACAGCCTAATTTTTAACACCTTTCCCCCACTGAGAACACATCCAGCGTAAGTGATGATATTTCTGATGATGAGGCAGTTAAAACTTCCCTATGAGTACATGAAGTACTAAAAATGAGGGCTCCTGCGATGTCTCTGTAGGTCCTAAAACTGTCAAATTGCAGCAACTCCCCAAAGGTTAGACCTTCAAGTGTGCTTGTTATCTGATTCCGGGGGACGCTGCTCGCATGTGCAGGGCTACACGACTGAGAGCTGAATCATCGAAACGGGTAGCGGTGGAATGAGGCCAAAGTGTAGAGCATTGGGTCAAGTGCATGCTTCATGCCTAAAAGGAGGAAAGCTGGTAACTTGCACATTTTGCCCTGAGATATTTTATCTAGGAATAACAAACATCTCTATGTCGCAAGGTGAGAAAGGTGACAGTTTAGGTTGCACATGCATCCAAATCCCTATCACCGAGCAGCCAGCAACTGGGACTCTATTGGAATTTATTAGCAAAGGGAGCGCTCATTAAGCTTCTAAGTGTTCTAATTATGGTGGTTGCTAAGCAACGTTGCACTTTGAAGCATTGTAAAAGGTAAAAGAACGGTCTCGGTGTTTAGGATACAGTTACTAGAAGAACCTGTGTGGAATGTTCTAGCAACAGAAGTTCTAAACAGAAGGAATACAAATTTCAGTCTTGGGATGGTCTTAAAGATTTATTATTGACATTCACAGAATGCCTTTGAGATTAGATTACAGACTCAGGAAAATGCTCAAAAGTGCAGGCACCGTGGACTGAAATATTTCAAGAATTTGTGTGACTAATTGTCCGAACTTTTAATTAGAGGTTCATTCAGGGTGAACATGTTCTAATGAGACTGGTATTTTGCAATTGCAGAGTGTAAAATCAAAGTCAGGTGCAAATTGGATGGAAAGATTGGATTCGTCTGAAACGGAAAATCAATCATTTTTTCTCTCTGCTGAGTACTTTTTCCTTTTTCAGAAAGTAATGAAGACAGATGTAGACAAGATACAAAAGAGATGTTTTAAAATAAATAATAAATGTAAGAAAAGTACAACCCGATGGCTGTATGTCTGGCAGGATGGGTGGATGGATGGATGGATGGATGGATGGATGGATGGATGGATGGATGGATGGATGGATGGAATGAATGACAAAATTAGGACATCTGAGTTCAGCAATGAAGCAAGATAAATATCAAAAATAAATTACCGCCTGGTATCGGCTACTATTGCATATCAGCACTTACCTATCCTATGAATGAGTAAATGAAAGACTGAATGAGAAGACAAAAAAGCTGTATAAGATGGGAAGAATGGATACCGGATTTCTAAGAGGAATTTATTGGGCAGGAAGGACAGAGATGATTAATGGCGGGGGTGTTGAATGAGAACATTAAAGGAATGTGGGTGGAGTAATTGATCTTTAATTCATTCATATGAGGTTTCCAGTCCACCCAGAAGTGCCAACTACACTCTGTGTATGTTGTGTTGCGCTTGGTATTCCGTCCAAATGGCCCAATGTACCTAAAAGTGCAGGCGTAGCAGATAACGTCCATATTTCTCTGGAGAATAAAGCTGCCAGGAATAGAATAAAGACGACACTCCCAGTTCTAGGTACAGATTAGCAGAAACCATGTCGATGTCAAAAGAATGAAAAATTTACAAAGAAAACGCCACAGATGGTTCCCATCAACTATCTTGGACCAACAAGGACATATTTTTGGACTGGTGTGGAAATTCCTGCAGTTGAAAGAGTTTATCTCTCAGCTCGGGTCATGTTTGGGCCTCTGTTGCTCCAACCTGACGCAAAAGCAACCGTCCAGACATGTATATGCCCAGAGAGGCCGTGCTACTCCACACTTGTGATGAATGAAGTAGCGGTTTCCATTTGTTTGGACTGCGGCAAACCTCCCGTATGGAGAATTCCTCCCTGCTGTTTTACTCTCCAGCTGATAGAAGAAAATATCAGTGGACATGCCCTCACAGAGTCCTGAGGCTGTTTCGTCAGATCAGCTCAACCATAAAAGGTAGCCACGGCAATAAACCACAAAACTAAGTCACATTTTGGTATGCTGGAGGATTGCGTCCTTAAAGCAACACTCTCGCCTTTAAAAATATGCCTCGTCTCGTGTGTCACTTCTTTAATCAGCACATCTTTCAATGGCTCATTACGCCCCGACAAATACGAGGAAGCGGAGCAGAGATGAATTTGTCATTTACAACGCTATTTAATCTTTTGCACCAGCCAAGTTACACTCTTTACAAGACGAAGCATTCCACATCCCTTTTATTAGTCTTTCAAACTCAAGCCTTAGAGGCATGAAAGAAAGATATCAGAAAAAAAACGACTTGGGGTCATACAAGTCCCTGGTGAGCAACCTTTATTGGAGACAATACTGCAAGGCCATCAACTACACAACATGTGTGACACACTCACACGTGGTCTATTCTTTACATGTGACCTGGGACAAAATGCAAAGCTTTTAGGACACTTCTGCAGGTACAAAGCATGACTGCGACTGCAGCAGTTCTACTGTGTTTCCTGCCGCCTGCGTTAAACCAGCTTGTATAAGCTACAGAAAAAGGATGAGTAAAAAAGTGACGGAATAAATATGCCTGTGATGACTAATAAAAAAGACATGACACATTTCCTATGCAAGACAAGACGGAAAGTAAAATGTAATGTGTTGTCTAAGGCTATTCATTTACAAAATTGGTTGGGCCTAGTTTTCAAATCAGGTAACGTAGCTTGGCCAGACACATAAGGCACCAAGTGAACGGGGGCTGAGAAAAATCAAATGCTTTTATAGGCATCAACTTTATTTAACTAATTTAGAAAGCATTTCAAGCATGTTTATTGTAAGAACTTCAACACTCTGAAGATGTTATGAGTTCATTCAATGGACTTCATTATCAACTTACTGTTGAAAGATGCATTATCTTCTTTTCTTTGGCCTGTTAGAACGAATAACTAAGACCCTACTCCATTGCATACGAATAACCTACTCCTCTTGTCGGTTGAAAATAGTTTGTGTAATATAGTGTAACAATCTGTGAAGCCCTTTGAGACTCTTCGTGATTTAGGGCTATACAAATAAAAATGACTTGACTTGACTTGACTTGACCAGCGCCATTTGAACCCAGTCTTTGATGGCTGTATGTCCTGCATATTTTAGAGGTTTGCTTCGGTGACTCGGGCAATGCAAATGATCAGGTCAATTAGCAAGTCATGCAGGAGCCTGATAAAGATCTTGGTGATTTGATTCACCCGCAATGGAGCAGACTCCCAAAACATGCACGACATGAAGTCCTCAGGGACAGAGTTTTCACAACCTTGAGTCTAAGACTGTAATAAGAAGAATTGATTATGATTGGAGTTATTAACAGGTTTGTGGCATATCTACCAATGGAATGCTACCATCAAGAATTTGTGCATTCTCCCTCTTGACCATGAAACCATAGGCTTGTTCAGTCCAACTTTAAATTTATGATTCTGCGGGGGGTTTTTCCCAATGCTTGTATTCACTCCATCAAACATTGATTTGATTAAAAATAATTACATGTTCATTTCAGACTTTGTGTATGTAAGAAATTGGGAGATTTTAGCTCAGTCAGACATCAGTTTTGGATTCTCTGTCCATATTTAAGTTAACAACTGCTGTCAGACCCAACTCAACGAAAACAAAAACATCTTTCCGAAGGGCTTCTTCTCCTTCTTACTTGTAATTCATGTTTTACATTTCATCTGTTGTATAAAACGACCGTTCTTGAAAGTGGTTCATTAATCAGAAATATGTAGATCAGGATTTTCTAACCCCCTTTTTTGTGAAGCAAACTTGAGGAGACTGTTCCTTGAAAAAAAACATCATTATGCACAGCAATTAATATGTAATGACTGATGAGCAACTCCTACGCGGGCTTCAAGTCTCAGTGAACAACCTCAGCAGTGTTCACTGAGTGACAACCCCTTCCACTAGCAAATCTTCAGAGCCGATAAGAAAACAAGTCGGTGATGTCCTCTCCTTTCACCGAACTAAGACAGATTTTACCCACAGTACTTCCTACGTACGTCAATAAAATCTGCATAATTCCAACAACGTGTTCAGAATGTGGCCTACATACGCTAGACGTGTTGTCTAGAGGCGTGAATGAATGCAATTGGGCGAGCATTAACACACTACAATACACATGACAACACACATCAGGTCTCCTCATTTCAGAATAAGGCTTGGCCACTGCATGATCATGTTATTGTTTCGGTCGAAGAAACAAAATACTTTACCATTGTGTAGTCATCTATGTCATATATCCCTCAATTCATTCATCCATCCAACTGGTTATTTAAATGGCAAATCAAGTTGCTTTTTTAAATGACGACTTTTCTGAGTTCCTACCCGTTACACCATTAAATAAAAAAGTACAAATGTTTACATTGTGCCAAAAATATGTAGTTATACAAAACGGTTGCGTGCCCATGGTGACAGAGCAGACGAATGGCGGGAATGAGAGTATAAACCGTTTTGTGCCTTCCTTAATAAATTCTAAGAAACCTAAATTCTGGGCTACAACACTACATTACTACAACTGTATAAATCTTTCTACATGAGAAGATTTTAAACGTTTGGTATATGGGTTGTAAAAAAATCCAAAGACAGTCTGAAGTGTCATTATTCCATAAATTGGTATGGTACCACTTAATTAAGTTGTTTGGTAGCATCCTACCTACCTGTATTTTCTAAAAAATGTACTCAATTGTAGGTCTCTCATTAACTTAGATATGTTCCTCCCCCCAAAAATCAATGAGTATCTCAATATTGAAAGACTTGTTTGGACCTGAAAGGATTTTCTTAATCCAAAATCTATTCGTGTTTAAAAACGGTCTTTAAAGCTCGGATGTCATCATCACATTTTACTGTTATTATTTAATGGACAGAAGGGCCAAAGAAAATAATATTGATTTTATGTGGCCCACAAACTTTAACTTTGCAA
This sequence comes from Urocampus carinirostris, assembly GCF_059441175.1. Classification (NCBI taxonomy): domain Eukaryota; kingdom Metazoa; phylum Chordata; class Actinopteri; order Syngnathiformes; family Syngnathidae; genus Urocampus; species Urocampus carinirostris. The sequence continues at coordinate 28,527,335 of NC_142357.1, forward strand.
CCTGCGCTGTGAACATTGTACTCTCTTGTGTTATTTAAATGCTTGAATAACTGTATAGTTCCAATGTAATTCTACCTGCCTACCTACCTACCTACCTACCTACCTACCAACCTACCAACCTACCTACCTACCTACCTACCTACTGTACCTACCAACCTACCTATCTATCTATTTATATATCTATCTGTGCAACTGTGTGATTATTTAAGAACCAAACCCAAAGTTAACTTTGCAATCTACAAGCTTTGTGCAAAATTTAGTTTTTGCAATCTGCTCACCTGTTGCGTAGGCGACACCAATCCATGTGCGATAGAAAAACTTCAAGTGTGTCTTCATCTCCAATAACTCCAGTCCACAAGAGCAACAGGTTAAATGATGTTTCCACTAATTTGAGTGCGTGGGAACAAAAATGAAAAAGTTATGGAGAAGGAAAAAAAGTGCAGCTGTGTGGGCTGTTGGTGTTGTGAGTCCACGTAAAGGGGAGGTGGGTTGGGGGAAGTTGACACCCGGACAGGCGACGCGTGCAATGCGTGCGGGCGTCCTGGTCCCAGGGCAGATTCTAATGTTGCGCGTGTGTGCGTTTGGTAGTGGGGGTGTGCACAGAGGTGGGTGTGAGTGGGTTTGTGGAAAGGATGCGTAAGAAGTGAATAAGTTGCCTTTTCCTTTTTTCTGGAGTAACCACTAGAGCGTGCCTATGTAATAATAGGGAAACTAATGTTTAATATCATCCTAAAGGTTTAAGGACAGTGATGCTTATTATTTGCACAAATGAGAACATAATTTCAATGCATGGATCGTCAAACTCTGGGTAAAAGTAATACAAAACATTAGTAAAAACCAGGTTAAAAAGCACGCAATAATGTGTTCTTAGATACATGTAAAATGGTTTAGTCAGTACGTGCTATCAGAAGGATGTGCATAAACCCACAGAACAATTGACAACTGTAACACATTTTTCAGATAACGTTTAAATACAAAATTCTCAAAATTGAATCTTCTCAAAAATAAATACTGTATTAACCATGTTATTGCATTTAATGATGGATGTTTGTGTTGGATCAAAAGCAAATAATTTTGTTATTGTCTGAACCTAAGCTCTTATTTATTAATCGTGTTTTTCGGACCACAAGGCGCAGGCAAAAACCCAAAATTGGACAGAAATGTGAACGTGCCCTTGAGATGTGGACAAAATTGGAAATGTGTTTACCAGTATCTTTGCAATTATTGATTAGTCACTAACCTACATATCTGACCCAATTTGCATTAAAATTGTGGCAACAGGGTACAAACTACCGAATCCTAACCACCAGGCCTCTAGGAACATGGATGGTTGTTTCACATTTGCGTAACAATGTCTTCAGCGGAACCCAAATTGCGATGGGACGATCGCCAGATCTTATCCATTAGACCACTCGGAGTACAGACAACCCATAGAAAGGCATTCGGTCTGATCTCGTCATCACATTATTTTAAGTCATGGTACCAGATATTTTAGAGAAATGGAAAAAAAGAAAGAGAAATGGGTATAAAATCTTGTTTCACTTTTTCTCAGCTCATTGTTGGGAATAAACATTTTGAACACGTCAGGCAATTATGTAAATCTTTCAGGATGACCAAATTACTTCCCTCGGTGTCTCTCTCTTCATTTGAGTCGGCGATACAATAATGTATTTCAGTGGTCCTGAATTTTTTCTGTCTCATAGACCTAATTTAATTTCAGACAATATTTTCGAAACCAAGCTCAGTAACACCATCAACAATTTGGTACTGTGACTGAAAATAGTGTGATGGTGAGATAAAAACGCCTTTTCGTGTGTCGTCTATATACTTGTTGTGTAGTGGCCAAGATTGCTCCCTGCTGTGATCCGTGTCTGACTCGTAATGAATCCAATGTTATGCATTTATTAGCAATATACTTGGACAGATCAATCAATGCACAAATATTGTACTTTTTTACTATTTATGTAACCCGAGGCCTTACTGAAGTTTGACTGTTCGGAATGGGGACAGCTTCCTGCTTCAGGGGCTCCGCCCCCAGTCGATTAGCCAATCAAAAGTTGTTGGGTGAATGGTGTCAGATACAAAAAGCAGGACAGGGAGAAAAAGGCCGATGCCGATAATTGGCCCGGCCGATAATTGGTCGACCTCTAATTGATTAGTTGACGTGATTATTGACAAAACAATTAAATATGAAAATAAGTGTTTGTAAGAGTCCTAATATTGATTTTCAATGAGTGCCACATGGGGAAAAACAAAAACCTCTCACTGTCCTCAACAAAGAATGTTGTTATTAAATAGGCCTCACACCTCCTCCCAAAAAACGTTTTTGTATAACTGTATATTCTAAACAAGAAACATCCCGTCCTTGACTGAGGTAACTACACCGTATGTCCTTGCATTTGTGCCAGCACAGTTTTGGAGGAACCTCTAATTGCGAAGCATTCCTGACGTCAACAGAGATTTGTCCAGAGTTACCGCAGGCTTTTCGAAGATGCAAATAAACGCAAGACGAATCGCTTTCAGCGCCCATACTGTAAAGGCAGCTATTACTCATCAGCGAGGTAATAAATCTCTCCAGTATCCACAAAGCTTTATCTGCTCAGGTCAAAACTGCTATTAATTTTTCTAAAGCGCACTATATTTTTGGACTGTACATATCTTTCTATATAATATAAATTCCATACAACAAAGTCATCCAAGACTTTTTCTTGCTCAGACAAGACGATATGTTATCTACGCCCACACCACATTGCTTCCAGAATGTAAATGGAAAAATTGAGTTTATATAATATGTATTGTAAATATAAGAAAAGTGCAAGCTGGCCACTCCCTGCTTGGCCATTGCTTTGCATCCATTAAAAGGACGTTCACGAGTCCCTTCAATGTGATTGTGTCAACACACAAGTTTTGTCACTAAACTCACACTAAGCCCAAGTGTGACATTTAAGAGGCATTTCTGCCAAGGACAGAAACGTTGGATGATTGATGCTTAATTCCCTGCAACGTAAGTCCGCAGTGAAGAATATTGTCATGTTTGTCTCCTCTCGATTTAAAACCGCTCATCCTCATAATATCGCTACAAGATTGCTTACTCAGTCGTCCGGTTGAAACGTGATAGTCTTTCTCCTTCTGATTACTTTGGTATCATTAATAGCAACTAAACCGCAGGCACAAAGAAATTAATATCAGGAGTGGTGAAGCTGTGAGATTGTCTGTTTTTATATTCTTTCCTGGAACACTCACGAAACGCCACCTATGTGACCTTCAAGCACAGCATTGAGATTGAATGGTTGTAATTAAAATGTTCCCCGGCTCTCGCCCCCCCTTGGCTCTGTAGCTTCAGAGCAAGATAAACACTCTAAATCACATTGATTGTTTAACAAAACGTTATGCTGGGAGTTACCAAATCTCACCCCAAATATAAAAACAATAATGTCATAAAGTTGAGAAAACACTCAAGTGTCCAATAGGATATTGCATGGTGCACATTAGTATTCAGACAAGCCACCCGTGCAAAAATAACAAACAACAACGGCGGCTGTGCCGGGAACTCGGCGGTGGTCTCTGCTGTGTCGTTTCCAAACATTTATGAGGCGGCGGTCTCCTAAGAGACAACTTAAAGAGTCAAGGACCCATCCTTGAGGTGCCAACACGCCATCCGGCTCATCTCCAGGCCAGGAAACACATTAGAGATCCTGCAGGCACGGGCAAAGGAAGGATGTAGCTTTTGCTTGCATGCGGCGTGCTGTGAGGTGCATGCCAATGGGTCCAAGCAACATGCACCACGCAAGCATCCAATAAGCACTTTTATATATAGAGCGTATCTCTTTTGCTTAGATCGCGGCTCCAAGCATGTGTCATTCCACAAACAAAGCCCTTAGGCAGGAGATGTTGAAGAAGCTTTTTGCTTTATTATACCCACCCGGCTCACCACAACATGGCAATGATAATAAAAATTGTTTTACGTGCCAAAGTATTTGAGAATTTCATCTTTTTTGGAACTTAGATCCAGTATAACTTTACAATACTTGGCTATGAGCTAACAAACTGTGATCGGTCTAAAAACAGGCGCTTTAAAACTCGGCGAACCAGGTCTGTCCAGTTGGTGTAAATGTCATGTTCTGCGATTTCTAATGTCCCTATTTGTTTAAGCCTTATTATGTACAAATGTGTCTGGTTGCTTCTCTCCCACATGTTAGCCAATCAGCTCCCCGGGTGTTATCATGTTTCAGTTTTTGTTTATGCAAGGTGTTTTTGACACTTTGTTTCTTGTTAAGGTGGATTAAACCATCATTTTTGAGTCTACACTCGGCTTTCCCTCGCATGGGTCCTCATTCTCCCGTCAACATGACAGTAATGCGATTTTAGTGTACCCGAATGAGGCATTTGCCGCTCTGCAGACATTAAAAGCGGATGTCATTAATAACCATGACAACATTATGGGGCGATCACTCTGAAAGTTTGTGGAACATTGTTGATCTCAAATGATGACAAAGTACTGCTTGGTAGGTTACAGCCAGGAAACTTTTAGACTAACTGTTCAGTAAATGTGCCAAAAATCATAAACAGACTTGATCTATTTAATTGTAAATATCCATAGTTTTGCTAGCTGCACTAGATTAACTATCAGTTCTGCACGAGTTAGAACTACGCTAAATACTTTAACTGCTTTTTTGGATAGGTAAATAATCATTATGATCATCCTCCTTGTGTAATGCTCACCGACAAAGGAATTTCATGCACTTTACAGCCCAACTCAAGCAAGCTCCAGTTCACTTCCTTATGCCATACACGCACAGCAATCAGGTATTAATCAGGGTGACAATGTACAGGGAGTGCAGAATTATTAGGCAAATGAGTATTTTGACCACATCATCCTCTTTATGCATGTTGTCTTACTCCAAGATGTATAGGCTCGAAAGCCTACTACCAATTAAGCATATCAGGTGATGTGCATCTCTGTAATGAGAAGGGGTGTGGTCTAATGACATCAACACCCTATATCAGGTGTGCATAATTATTAGGCAACTTCCTTTCCTTTGGCAAAATGGGTCAGAAGAGGGACTTGACAGGCTCTGAAAAGTCAAAAATAGTGAGATATCTTGCAGAGGGATGCAGCACTCTTAAAATTGCCAAGCTTCTGAAGCGTGATCATCGAACAATCAAGCGTTACATTCAAAATAGTCAACAGGGTCGCAAGAAGCGTGTAGAAAAACCAAGGCGCAAAATAACTGCCCGTGAACTGAGAAAAGTCAAGCGTACAGCTGCCAAGATGCCACTTGCCACCAGTTTTGCCATATTTCAGAGCTGCAACATCACTGGAGTGCCCAAAAGCACAAGGTGTGCAATACTCAGAGACATGGCCAAGGTAAGAAAGGCTGGAAAACGACCACCACTGAACAAGACACACAAGCTGAAACGTCAAGACTGGGCCAAGAAAAACCTCAAGACGGATTTTTCTAAGGTTTTATGGACTAATGAAATGAGAGTGAGTCTTGATGGGCCAGATGGATGGGCCCGTGGCTGGATCGGTAAAGGGCAGAGAGCTCCAGTCCGCCTCAGACGCCAGCAAGGTGGAGGTGGGGTACTGGTATGGGCTGGTATCATCAAAGATGAGCTTGTGGGGCCTTTTCGGGTTGAGGATGGACTCAAGCTCAACTCCCAGTCCTACTGCCAGTTTCTGGAAGACACCTTCTTCAAGCAGTGGTACAGGAAGAAGTCCGCATCCTTCAAGAAAAACATGATTTTCATGCAGGACAACGCTCCATCACACGCATCCAAGTACTCCACAGCGTGGCTGGCAAGAAAGGGTCTAAAAGAAGAAAAACTAATGACATGGCCTCCTTGTTCACTTGATCTGAACCCCATAGAGAACCTGTGGTCCCTCATCAAATGTGAGATTTACAAGGAGGGAAAACAGTACACCTCTCTGAACAGTGTCTGGGAGGCTGTGGTTGCTGCTGCACGCAATGTTGATCATGAACAGATCAAAGCACTGACAGAATCCATGGATGGCAGGCTTTTGAGTGTCCTTGCAAAGAAAGGTGGCTATCTTGGTCACTGATTTGTTTTTGTTTTGTTTTTGAATGTCAGAAATGTATATTTGTGAATGTTGAGCTGTTATATTGGTTTCCCTGATGAAAATAAATAATTGAAATGGGTATACATTTGTTTTTTGTTAAGTTGCCTAATAATTATGCACAGTAATAGTCACCTGCACACACAGATATCCTCCTAAAATAGCTAAAACTAAAAAAGCCCCACTCCAACTTCCAAAATATTCAGCTTTGATATTAATGAGACTTTTGGGTTCATTAAGAACATGGTTGTTGTTCAATAATAAAATTAATCCTCAAAAATACAACTTGCCTAATAATTCTGCACTCCCTGTACAATTGCCGGATGAAAATAATAAAATAAAACACACCCCAAACTTCGGGATGGTCGCAGGGGATATTCTTTTATAGACATGCGTCATCTTGTAAAAAATTATTTGCCTTTGGCTTACACTTAACATACCAGTTAAAATTGATCTCGGTTTTCACAGCCCCCTGCTGCGCTGTTCCTAAGAGGAACAGTATGTGGTCACCATTTATAGTTTTTTTCGGGCGCCTTTAGGTCACAAACATTTCAATTGCATTGTGCAATGGCACAACATACTTAGCTGCGGGGAAGCAATGATCAGTGAAGCGTTTCAAATTCAGCTTGACTGCTCAACCTAACAATGATTTATGGCATTTGTCTTCATCCCGTTTATTCCCTATTTGCAAATCTCTTCTACATACATTATGGTAGCAGACGGACTGCAATTTTGATATGTGAGCAATTACGTTATCCCAGATGCTTTAATGCATGCATGGAAAACTTCAGCAATATTACATACTATATGAGCTCCACGCAGTTCAACCATGTATTCCCAAATCTGTGTGGAAAACTTTCAGGGGCAAAGTATTTACTCTGCGCTGCAGAATTTTGTATTCTGCAACATTTTGTGATGAGTGGTCGGCCGTGGCTTATCTGAAAAGTGTAATCTAACTGGACAGTCCTAGAGCCTCGGGATACTTAATAATGGAATCCAAGGGCATGTGTATTTGCGTTGACGTAAACCAGTCTGAGAAGCAGTCTCGGTCATAACCTAACAAGACACGAGTGATTAATGGATAAAAGAAAGCCGCACTTGAAGAATGCTGAGTCAGGGCAGACTTAACCATATTTTGTTTGTATTCAGGTCCAGGCATGCGAGCTATTTCAATTCAAATTAAGAAGGTAAGTCTAAGTTTTTTATGAGGCCATCTGCTGCTATATACGAAAAGTTTTTCCTGGATGTACACAGACACAGTGAAAGTCACTATGTGCTTTAAAAGAGAATAATTAAAAGCCGTAGAAAGAAAATAATAGTGTTCTTAATTGGACACAACACAGACAAGAGTTTTGTAAACAACAATGCAATTTTTGAATAGTGTTGTATTCTAACAGCATATACAGTCATGATTGTATGTTTTTTTTTTTATATATATAACCTATTTATTATGTCAGTCGTTTATAAATCCTTCACCTATTTAGTCGGAGTGGATGCGCTTCAGGATTATTCTTTTTTTATTGTGTAATTATTTCCTTATTCCGACAATTATTTGACTTTTTGACATATCTGTTCATTCAGTAGTTATTCTGTCTCTATATTGTTTCATGTGGTGTTTTTAGGTTGCGGTCAAGAGAAGTTTTATCAGTACTTGCAAGAGACGGTTTAAACAAAGGGCTGGTGCGAAGTAGAGATCTTTACATTTAGTTCTTTGACAAAACCAGCTCTCCTAGTAAAAATGAGATTTTTAGCCATTTTGACTGCATATTTGTTAATCAAAATACTTATTCTGTACCTTATTTGTTCCCTGGATATTTGCAATAAAAACCTCAATGGAACTGCTCAACCCCAGCATTTGTTTTACCTGCACACGCAAAGGAAGAAAAGTTGTTCCTCTACAATACTTATATTAAATATGATGAGCCTTCAAAACCAGTATCAATGCTGAAAATTGGGAACTCCAAAGGGGGGTATGGAACTCCAAGCCAAAAGAATTGGTCACGACAGGTTAAATTACACAAAACATTCACCACACAAAATACTTCAGAATGAAATGACATTCCAAAAGTGACGCTTCAAGCTTGCAATTCGAAATTCTACTTACAATAATCTTTCACTCATCTTGTAGTAGTGACAGAAAAGATCGCAACGTGACTGACAACTTTTGGAGATTCTTTCACACAAGGCTTCCCAAATCATTTGGTGTCTGATTTTGTTCGACTGGGAAACTAGAAGTTGTTACATGAGTCATTGTGGTGGCTCAGAGGGGGGATTGTCCTTTTCACTTTTACAATAATACACAAAGAGCACAACACGCTTCTACATAGTGGCCCCAAACAGCTAACATTGCCATGCTTTGCGTCATAATAACAAGGCTTTTTGTCTTTGGAGGATATTGCTGTGATTTCCCACTGGATGAAGTCAAAGTTGAGTGCAAGGCGATGACAATGCAAGTGGGTGACATTTAGATCTGATACCCTGCCGCGTACTTTCACAGTCACCATTATGTATGACTATCCACGACTGTTCTCAAATGCCCTCCCTCAAGTGACAAAATTAAAAAACTGAAGACACAAGTTTAAGGGCTGATTTTTTTTTTCTGGGCAGAAGTTAATTAGCTCATTTGTAAGGACTTTGGGAACAGAGGCTCACACTCAGTCCTGCTGAAGACCAAATTAAATCAAAACATAGATGCCTGTATGCTGTTGAAGTGCTTCACCCTGGAGCAACTGATAGAGTTTTGGCAATTGTCCTTTTTGTACAACAAAATTAAAGCAAAAGTAGCTGGTGGATATTTTTGTACCTGATGCAAATTTCAGCATAGTCCTTCCAGTTTAATTTGAGCTCCAGGCAATAAACACCAATGTGCAGGCAATAAACGCCATGTGCATCCCATATTTTAATCATTGACTGTCTCACATAAGTCCCTAAAAAGTGCTACTTATCTCCACAAAGCATTGCATCAGGTCTCTTGCCGGTGCAGGTCAACTCAGCAGAGAAGTTTGCGACATCCTGCTGCTGCGAGACCCAGGACCATCCCCACTGTCAATCTGTTTATTTGACCTTTCACACAGCGAGAGGAAACAGGACGCGTGTGTCCCGATGTGTTTGTGCAGATAACCACAAAGAGCGCAGTAACGCTTATAGCTGGAGTGACAAGAGATGAGTCGCTTTATACTCTTCAGTTCCTATCCAGGTGCCCGACGGCCCTACAACGGGCTTCCCTGCCCATTCATGAAGTTCAGCTTTGATGGTGCTTAATAGATTTGTTCAAGTTAATATGAAGCGACGCAGCAGCGGAAACTAAATCATTACAACAAGACTTTCATCTTTTCAGGATATGGTCAAGGACTATAGAGGACCAAAAATGCCAAAAGTAAAGAAAAAAAAAAGGAAAGATTTAAAAAAAATAAGATTTCATGTCAAACAAGGAAAAATATTGAAAAATGAAGCATAAAAAAATGATAACAATTTAAATAAATGGATAAATGCAGGGCCGGACGGAGGGACAAGGAGTTGGAGTTTCGGACAAAGACAGAAAGAAAAAAAAATGAAAAATTCAAAATAGATGCACTGTGAAAAGAAATACCAAAACAAATTTATGAATAGAATTACCGGACTACAGTACGCACCTGATTTGAAGCGGCAGGTAAAAATTAAAGGAAGGAACTCAACTTGGTTTTGGACAAGCCGCATCGGAGCCATAAGCCACAAGAATGAACGTATTCACTTCCATTTCTTACATTTTAAATAAATCAGCATGAAAATGTCTAGTACAGATAAGTAACAATGTGCCGCGATTAAGACACTCGTTTGCCGACTGTAACTGCAGCTATCAATCACAATCAACTAGTGCAGAAATAATCAATATTCATTGAATTAGCATTAACACATACAAATGTGAAAAAAACATTAACAAAATGAAATTCAATGTACTGTACTGACTAAAATTCAGAAGCTCCATTTGATTTTTTTATGTTGAACGTCATAATCAGTCCCATGATCATTTTTGTTGTTGTAGACATTTCCCCGCTGATTTTACCAAGATCGCCATCTTACATCATAGGGACCATGGGAATCTCATTCATCTATACATATATGTTATTATTAGATGACGGGGCATTTGGCTACCGAGAAGAGTCACAATTACTCTCGCTGTTAACTCACGCTTCATTGAATTTTATCATTTTGACATTCAGAGCACTGAGCAGTAATGAAATTGCGTCATCAGGCAGGTAGTTGCGATGTTTTGTTTTAATTAAACAGTTGGATTCCCCTGGTCCATAACAGTTATAAGCCAACAGCTAGGCGCCGGTTGAAATGACCCGCCAATGACGCACTGTGCCGAGGACCAGGGGAAGGGCCCGACTGTCAGGACCAGAACAGGAGGATGTGTAACATTTACTCACAAGTTTATTGAGATATAAGAGGAAAAACCAGCACCAGCGATCCAGTGCTCGCTGGACGAGGGAAGCAAGCCGTTCACGGGATTGCAGCGTGTTCGGAATGCGGAAGTGGATCTCCCGGAGCAGGAGATCGTCGCGTGGTCAAACGGGAAAAAACGGTCATTAGCCGGGACGGGAGATCAGAACGTGGTCTGGGGTCAAAAATGGGTCGTAGCCGGAGACAAACGGGGAATCAGGAACAGACGAGTGGGATACAGGTGAGAAAACGGGACCGACGGGAGTCAGAGTAAAAAATGCTGGCCTCGTGTAAACGGAGGTTCGCTGACGGACTGCCAAAGGGCGAGTGAAACCACTGAGCTTAAATAGGAGGGGGAACCAATCAGGTAACCAGCAGCAGCTGGTGCCAAACAAGCGGGCACAGGTGAGTGCAAAGAGTAATCTTGACACCGGCACGCGTTTGTATTAGCTGCCGACACCACATGCAAAAAAAAAAAGCTGCATGGTATGATAAGCCGCAGTGTTTAAAATGTAGAAAAGAAAGTAATGGCTTGTAGTCCGAAATTTATGGTACATACAAATTCATTAAAAATGCTCTGCACTTATTCATTTTTTAAGGAAATGTTATAACAATTAATAGTGAAATTGCCTATATTGTTCTTTCATTTGAAAAAAAACTAACATCACTGTATTTTACATCCATTACTTACTTTTTCATGTATTTATTTACTTATTTATCTATCTAAAGGCATTTTTGGTCCTCCTTAAAGAAATCTATCTATCTATCTACCTTGGTCATATCCCTCAAGAGGGGTGACCGACAGCAAGACACACACATACAATAACAAAGAAAATAAAAGGGAAATAAATAGCAAAAAAAACACACAAAACATTTTTGGACCAACCCAATTGCCCAAACACCCAAACAAGTTAGGCACCTCGGCACCCAAGTTGGTCATGCTTTCGTCCCTCCAGATGAAATGGGACATCAGAAAGCGGCCATGTCACTCGGGTCAGGGTGACACAACACACTCTTTTGTTCAACAGCAGGGCCCGACAGCTTTCACTGGTTTACCCTGCCGCATCATACAGGTGCCCAGCCCATCCTTGAGAACGCGTCCACAATCCCACTATCCTTTCACAACACCTCTCCACTCCTTTAGTGGAATCCTTTAAAGAAATCACTCAGTAGATAATAATCACCTTCATCAGAATGTTGATCTTCTAAAAGCAAAACTTGGCTATGTGGTAACATGTGTAACAAAGCACATGACAACTCCTCTATTCCAACTCATTATAAAATCAAAAAATGGGAAAACCTACCTTAAATGCATAAAGAACTGCTAAAACATGTATAAGGTGTCACTTGCAGTTGAATAGTTTGGTATGTAATGATCATCTCAGTAAATCACTGGTGAAAACCATGACAACATCACAAACATTTACTCACAACTCAATTCCTCCATTTAAATACTTGTCGGATTAGCAGCGAGAACATCCGTTGATTGATAAACTGAATAGGTTGATATTGATCAAAACAGGTGAAAAGTGGAACAGATTGACAAGCTAAGTCGTTTGAATACTGACATTGATTTGGGGGTATAAAAAGGGGATTTATTTACCTCTTGGCCCAGTTTGGTGTAAGAAAATGTTTTGCCTCCGGTATTGAGGAAAAGCATTGGGGACAAAACATCTAAGTAAATTGTGTTGAGAAAGAGCCGAGATGTTGTATCGGTTAGGTTCACAATCGATTATTACACACTTTATTACTTCTTCCCTATTTTGGCATTTGTTTTTATATATAAGTTAGTCTTAATTATATTTGAGCGGGTTCTAATATTTCTATTTTTGGAAAATGCTAAGTTTGGTTTTGTATTTTTGTGTTGCAATTAGTCTTTCTAGAAAATAAAGATTTAATAACATACCTGTATTTTTTTATTACATTTGTTGGACGGATGTTTTATTTCAAATACTAGATCTTTGTCTTTTATGAACTCTAGGAACCGTGCCTATGATTCTACAGCACTGAGGACTTTCTAGACATGGGAGAATATTTTGTCAACACCCTCACGTGTGTGCCAGCATCGACTCTTGAAGGTGACAATGCCCGTTGAGCGGTGTCTGCATTGGAAATTAGTTGCAGGAGACATTTTAGGTGAAAGAAGCCATTAACTTGCTGCACAGACAATATATTATAGAAAGTATTTTCTAAATGAAAAACATTGTCGGACAGAGGAACAATGAAGCCATGAAACCTTTCTTTCTGACAATAAATTCTCCTTGTGAAAGACAAGACAGTTATCACCCAGGATCGAATTTGTGTCTAATGAAGAACAAAATGATCACGATTGCTGAGGTTTGATTTGTCATGAACTCTCTCTCTACCGCTAACCAGCACCAATCACCTCCCTGCTCTGTCACAGCACCCTGATTTGTTCCATCTGTCTGTTCTCGTTGACCATCAGCTGTTCTGAGTTCCCTTCCAATCAAGCTCTGTATTTAAAGCCCAGCCTTACAGCCTACCTTTGTCAGATCGTCTGCAAAGCCTACACCCGGAACCCGTCTGTCCGCGCTCAGCAACCTTTTTGCTCTGTTTCCTTTTCATTCCATCTTTCAAGCCATCTTCCTTAAAGGTAGTACCAAATCTCCATTTCAAGATTTCTCTTCCCTTCTCTCCAAGACCCTCTCTCCCGTTTCCCCATCCCTCAATAAACTTTCTTAACGTGACACAATTGTGGTCCTCGTCTGTCTGATCCATGACATGCTATTTTTCTTTATGACAGATCCTCATATTTTTGCAGCCTGAAGCACCCGTCACACACTCCTCACCACATCCACCATAAATCCCAGCTACAAAAAACACAAATATATCCAAATACATTCATTCTTTCTTTCCTCAAGCAACTATGTCAGCATTGCCGTATGAAATGAGATTGAAATTGAACAAGTAGCGGTGACTGCGAGCAACACATTAGTCATCTTGACAAAATGAAAATGCACATGAGTTGCGGGAGCAACAGGATAAAAAAAATAAGAGAAATGTAAAACTTCCATTTATGTCCATCAGATCCAAAAGCTTTAAATTAGTTGAATCTTAATGCTGATATCAAGTATTGGTTTCACCCCAAGAGCTAAACACTCTTCAAGTAGCGGACGAGGCCTTCTTGTGGCAGTTTTAAGATCAGGCAAAATAAATTAGAAAAGAAAATTTCAAATAGTTTGAGGCTAGGCAGATATCGATCCTATGTATCGGTCTCAGATAACCGACCTTATTTAGAGGAATTTAGACCTCCATGGCGGAATATACCAGCATCAATAAAGAACTAAAAATAAGAAAATGTCCATTAATTTTATGCAATTTAAAAAAAAACAATTTCATTTATGTATACTTTTATGGTCGGTCCCTTTTTTCAGGGTGAACAAAAATTATCAGTAGTATTTGGTACTTGAAATTAGTTGCAATTCGAATGTTGGCATCAATTTTTCCATAATTTTTAATATATAAAGGTGTGTGTGTCAAAAGTGCATCAGTACTTGGTATATGTAATGGTAAAGACTCAATAGTTGAGTAATTGTATATAATGATTTGAAAATAAGATGAGTCATTTTTCTGCATTTTGCTCAAAACACACTACTTTTCACAACTCTTTGAAACAATCGGTTCAGATATTCAAGCCCCGTCTGCTCATTTATTGTCCTGCCAAAGAATTATTTCACAAAGTCAATCTGCTGCCGAGGAGGAAGCCCCGTATTCTTTCTGACCTCCTTTGAGACGGAGGCATTCTATGTTTCTGCTACTCTGGCAGATTCTGAACAGCAGGAGGTGGCACTTCAATTGTCAAATCATGCTAATTGTGCTCTTGATTTGGGAAGCTGACATTCCATTCTTGTTTTCTGTAACAGAATTTTCACTTCGAGACGCGCTCTTGCCAGTTGCTACACCGTTATTGTGCTGGAGGGAGCATTCCTGGGAATTAGGATAAGTCAGACGGAGAAAAGGAGGATAAAGCATCTAGAAGCGAAATTCGACAGTGTGTTGTTCTTTAAGGGTGGATATATCGCAACTGGAAAAGCACAGTTGGAAAAGCATTGGGCCCAACATTTCTATTATTTATCACTTTTCAAAGCAATTGTGAAAAAGACAAATTTATTTGAACAAAATGCTCTTTCTTTGCATGCTATTAATACATAGAGATAACGAGACATTTCTACCAACTACAAAACCATATATCAAACGTCCAGGGGGTGCAATAAAGTAACAGTGTATTAGTTATTTTGCAACCTAGTGGTGAACGAGTAGAATTCATTTAAATAAGCTTTAATCATGCCTACATGCCTCAAAGGTCAAAAAAACCTTCGATATTCAAAGTTCTTCTTGTTCAGTTTTCCAAAGCAAAATATATCAACCACATCTAAAGCGAGGGCGCAACAATTATTATTTATAACATGTTAGGTGAAAAACATTCTCTTATTTTATGAGTTCATTAAATTGATTTTGGCTTTTCAATATGTAATAATGATTAATTTTTTTGTGTGCTAAATATGTTTAAAATGAAATGTGCTTGAATGATTTATTGTTGTTAACAAGAACGAGTCCATTTTGGCTACCAAATTTTATTTTAAATTTGGGTGGGACAGTACAGACGCTGAACTACTTAAAAACGAGACGATCGTTCGTAAGTAGAATTTAATTGTAAGTTGCTTCAGTGCTATATTTTGTATGTTAAAGATTTATATAAGTATGTTTAAGGCTTGTATAAGTAACCTGTATTGATTTATACTGAAAAATAAACATTTAATAAAATAATATGCTTTATAAAGATAAATGAAGTGAGGTTTTACTTACTTTTGGGACTTGCGCTTCCAGAGGCCCCCCTCCATGGTAAAAAGTGGCCAAAAAAAAAAGTTCCGACCATTTTCTCAACCGCACCAAGCTTTTTTATTCCACTTTCGTTTCAAAAGAAACGGCTCGCTTCTTCTTTACAATTTACACCAATCATATTGAACGGATCCACAAGGTATTAAACAATAAAAACGTCAAAGTTCTTAGCACGCTAGCGATACAGTACACGTTGTTATGTTTACACGAACCAGGAGGTAGAAGGCGGATTTCTTCTTCGGGGTGGATGCTGGGTTACCTCTCACAGCGCTATACGGTGGAAAGAAGCACTAAAGTACTGCCCTCTAATTACACTGTATGTAACATCCCACATGCCGACATTTCTTGTGTAAATACCATGTAAATTATAACTATAGCCTTATCCCCCTTGTTTTATAACCTTATCTTCTCTGTTCCTTTATCTTATTGGCTCATACCTCACTGTGAATGTGTAAAACTGGAGTGTCATGCCCAATTTTGTTGTCACAATATGTTAACCCATTTTGTAACAATGACAATAAAGGTATATTCTATTCTATTCTATTCTATTCTATCTAAAAATGTGCACACAATACAAAATCTAACTTAAAGCAATGTCCGAATATTTTTTGACATCCCGAAGAAAATATTCGTATGTTCCGTTGTTCATAACTTGAATGTTCGTAAGTAGGGGAGAGTTTGTATAACCATAAACCAACCTAAGGTTTTTAAGTGCCAAATCTAATACATTTTAATATACAGTGGTACCTCTACGTACGGGCTTAATTTGTTCCAGGATCATGCTCATAGCTCAAATTGCTCATGTAAAAAGCAAATTTTCCTGAAATGAAATATATTCATAAAAATGGAAGAATTTAGTTTGTTTTTCGTTTTGTGAATAACTTGACTTGTATGCATTCAATTTAGTCATGTACTTTACAACATAACGCAATTTTGTTTGCGTGGTCTTTTGTGGGTTTTGGTTTTGTCAACCAAAATTGGACCCAAAAAAAGTATTTCGTTGATGTAAGAGAGTTTTTGTGGTTTGTTCTTTTGACTAAATTTTAGAATCAGAATAATTTATCTAAACTTGGCCAAATTGGAGTTATTTTTGACACTATTATTTCAAAAATTAGAGATTAAGTCAGCACACTTGAGTTTTCAGTATTTTGCAATTTGGTACATATAAAACAAATTTCTTCAGCCTTTTAGATTGAAGAAGCGCAACTTAAAATAAACCAAGTTATTTGAATGATCTTCAGATATCAATGATTGGGCTGAGTTCATCTCAATTTGAACATCTCATTTGAACTCAATAAAAAAATTGGGAGTGGAGAACAAAAGCCCTGCCAGACTTAAGACATGTGAAGGTTTCAATTTCAACTAATAGGGTGGAATATGTTCACACAGTGATGCACTTGACTTATTTTAAGCACCATTTTGTCCCTATCGTCTCACCTCAACCATGACTGAAGCCTTTGCGGCTGGTGTGCTTGCCCGCCTCGGCGCTGTCATATTTTCCGGCAGCTTTTCCACAAGCGCAGCATGATGCCTGACTTTTCCTCTCTCTTCTCTGCATATAAGTTCTCCAGCAGCGAGACCTCCTCCTCATGCAGAATCTGATGGAGAGTCTTGGATTCCCCATTGGTAGCTTCCCTCTAATTTTCTGCGGGAGAACGAGGGGATGGATCATACAGCTCATCTCGAAGCAGCTTTCGTTTAATTTTTTATAACGCACATTGATCTATACAAAGATTACGGATTTTTTTAATGTTATACTGCTTTTCTGCAAATTTACATATGCGAAAATTGTGTCGTTAATGAATGTGTGGAATTTCTTTAAATGCACTTTTTTTTACTTTTCGCCACAAAATAGGTGTTGTTACATTCAGTCCAGCCCATAATGACATATAAGCAGTAAAGATTGCCATCATTACACATCATAGCATGCATCACTTAGCAGATCTGCAAATATCATTACATACTGCTAAGCATACTGTAAACAGCCATAATGGAGGGACGCGTGCATTCTTATCTGCTAAGTGCACTATGATGTGGCCCCCACCTCGACTCTGTGTCTGTGACTGTGACTGATGAATTTGCCTTCCCACAGGCGAGGGCTATGCAATGCCTCTTTGCAGCGCCACAAAAGATGAAGAGATCAAAGAAATAAGTGCGCCTTGTTCGGAGACTAGTCGAATGAAAACGCAGACGACGAAAATCTCTTCAAGGTGTTCGCTTTGGGTCGAAGGCTTAAAAAAAATAAAAAATTATATTTCAGCCAAGCCAAGTTGATGTATGTTTTGCCTTACGTATATACTGTATTAAAAATATAATTTGCCACCAAAATTTCCTTTATCAAATTTCTTTTTCAAGTTTTAACGGTTGTGGTGCTACAAAAGTGACATATATAATCATCAAATTTAAAAAAATAAAATAGAATACAACAGTCTCTATTGTTATTGATAACAACGTATTGAACATTGTTCATTAGCTGTCACACTCCATGATAAATATGCTGCACCGCTTATCTGGCCAATCCACCTGAAATGCATGTCTTTGGAATGTGGGAGGAAACCGGAGTGCCCGGAGGAAACCCACGCAAGCACGGGGAGAACATACAAACTCCGCACAGTAGGTCCGGTAGCTGGATTTTAACCCACACAGGAGGTTCCCAAGACCTCATAACTGTGCCACACACGCGCTAACCACTCTGCCGCCGTGCTGCCCTGATAAATATGTAATAACAGAATTTTTTTTAAAAAGATAATAAAAAATGTTAATAGAACTGGGGAAATATTTACATGAGACTGGTTTAAGTCGTGCCCTGCGAATGGCTGGCAACCAGTTCAGGGTGTCCCCTGCCCACTCCCCGAAAATAGCTGGGATGGACTCCAGAACGCCCGCAACCCTACTGAAGATAAGCGGCGCAGAAAATGGATGGATGGATGGATAGATGGATGGATGGATGGATGGATGATGGAAGGATCGATGAATGGTCATAAGTCATAATAGTGGAATGACAATAGCAGCAACATGACCAAAGTAAGGGTCCGTAAATATAATTAATGAATGAATACCCACTTATAGAGTTGTCTGTATATATTTAATTTGCAAAGAGACTGTGGCTATTTTCAGAGAATATAATATAGAGCGGCACTGCCATATGAATCATGCTGAGTACAAAAACAGCTAACTATAAATGAACGCTGTGAAAAAGCTGTTTTAACAGCACAACAGCACCTTTTCCTGAGACCCCGCGAGTCAAAAGAAAGTTATACAAAGGTGAGCTACGAGGTCTCAACACTGATTCCCAAGCACTGCAAACCTTTCACGTAGGGTGTATTTGTTTACGTTTTTTTCAAAGAATGCCAGGCTGAAATGTCAGCCCTCACACATTTTCAGTTTACCAAATCTGGCCCGCTTTGTAAAAGTTTGGACACCCCTTCTTTAAGGTTTTGCTTTTGTCATATCCCACCCACCAAGTATAAAAGTAATCGTCAACCCTTTGACGTGCATTTGTGCTTTGTTCTCGACATAATTTGTGCCAGGAATATTCTGCAATAAACATAAAAACAACTCTAGCACTTGTTTTACCCGTCTCCCAATCCAGATGTTATAAAAAGGAGAGGAGGAAAAGTTATTCATTTCACATATATCCATCCATTCATTATCTGCACCGCTTATCCTCAGTAGGGTCGCGGGGTATTTCACATATAATATACATGTATTCATTTTTTAATATCTCTAACACTATTCATTTATTACAGGTTATTGCCCAATGACATTCACTCATTCACCCTAACTCAGGAAAAATCCAAATCATCAGGTGAATTTTGCAGATTTGTAAATGTGGAGGGACAGTGTATAAATTAGTGCCATCTAGTGGTAGAAATGATTGCGCATCCCTAAATATTTGCTAATTCCTTTAAGTTTAAAACAATGCATCATTTTGGTGGGTGGGTGTATCCCTCAACCACACGGGTCGTAGGAGCACCATTTCCTAAGGTGTGTCTTGGGCAAGTACAGTCTGGTGCACCCAACCCTGTGGTAAAATTTCAATCACTGGGCATGAAAATTAAATCGATTTCCAGTGGATACAGAGCACTTAGTTTCAAAAACGATAAAAGGTCAGAAAATTGGTTGATTTGTGCAAGATAACCAGAAACTTAAGCTAGTTGTTGGTAGATAAAATACTGGAGCGGATCAGCGCTTGACGTCAGATTAGACTACGGTATACAAATGAATTGTGTATTATACGCAATGTAAAAAAAACGAGAAGTGTTATGCAATATTTTGTGCAGATGAATTAGATACATCATATCAATGCGCTGTGGTTGGCGTTTTCATATAGGCAGTGTCTCACTCTGTCTGTCAAGCATTGGTGGTTCAGTGGTAGAATTCTCGCCTGCCACGCGGGAGGCCCGGGTTCGATTCCCGGCCAATGCAACTTCCTTTTTCAGATTTATTACATTAGAAATTATTCAGAAACAACATTTTGACACAGCTCGAGCGAGAAAAAGTGTCATGCAGTATAAAAGGGAAATTATTTTACATTTGAAATATTCACAAGATTACCAACGAGATGTACATTTTAGCATACGGAAGGACTGTCAGAATTCCCAAACTTTGTCTTTGAAAACAGTACTAACGCGATTCAATGATCAAAAAAAAGAAAACATCTGCAGGAAAACACAGCACTTCAAAACCTCTAGTGATTTTTTGTTTGTCTTTTTATCTCGACCTTTATGTTACATTAAGCAATTTCCCCTGGCATACTTTTGACATTACAAACGGGCATCTGATCAGCTACTGCTTTTTTCCATCATCAGAAATATCCTACAAAAACCTACAAGGCTGTCTCGAGGTCATCTGTTTTCTGTTTGTGAAGCAGTAAAGCTGCTTGCAAATATTAATAATGCATCGATCCTTTACTTTAATATTGATCTTCATACAAAAAAAATCACATTTTTTTCAGCGCCTGTATTTTGAATCGCTTTGTGGTGTACTGAACAGAAAACGTGCTCGTTTTAATATTCAATATATGAGTAGTCCTTGTTGTTTATGAGTAGTTCTGGATCTTGCAATAGGCATATTCATTGATTCATTTGTATCTTACAAAACAAATTTCAATACAAAATGTATTACAGGATTTACTTAGATTTAAAATTGCATTAGGAAATTACAATTATAGACAAATCACAACAAGTTTCGGCCTCTTGGAGGCAGTATCGTGCCGTGAAGGTATGGTGTGCAATGACAACGAAAGTTACGAAAAACAAATTGTTACAAAAAAAAATTCCCAAACATTTGTGATTAGAATGTTTACATCTTACCTTTATGTAATTCGTTGCGTAGCATTTCTGTTCAGATTTTTGTTAATAAAAGAGAACTCCCGGAAACGGGTGCTAAATTTCCTGTTAGCATCTGAATGTACTTCTCCATTGACTTGCTAGCAATAGCACTAAGCTAACTGTATCTTCAAAGGGATTTTTTTTAAGGTTAAAAATGAATTCGACGTAGCTTTTCGTATAATTTGTTTATTTTTACAGTTAACCTCAACTGGAGTACCTTTAAAGGAGCATTGCTAACCTGTAGCATCCCAAGCTTCGGTTTCTTTTTTTCCTGTGGTCAATTGGAGGATGATCGGGGGCGGGGAAAGCTTAGAATATTTATTTATTTATTTTTATTTATTTTTTTAAATTCTTTTTTTCAGTTTTTTTTTCAGAAAGACCACAAGGAAAATATGTAAGTACCAATTAATATTTCCCTTTTAAAAAAATGTTGTTAACTAAGGTCTTGCAGCAGGGCCCCCTCTGGTAAGTGTCGCTCTAGTCTACTGCAACGTTCCCATAATGTAGGAGGAGCAAGAGGACGTTTGCTATGTTTTAAGCAACATTGCAAAAGCCAATGGCTTTATTTTTCTCTAGCGGGAAAGGTCCTGCCAGTATCACAATTCTTTTTTTTTATATCTTCATGTTTTCAACCCTACACATGGAGAACTTGCCAACATGCATATGTGCATTTTACAGTCGATGTCCTCCAGTATTTCATCCTCATGTTGGGCAAAATATTCTCAAATATGTGAAGTTCAAGATAATTTTGAATCACAATTTTTGTATTTTTGTGCACTAGTGTTATGTTGTCCTTTCTCCAACTACAGATACTTTTTTATTATTATAGGTATCATTTTTATAGTTTTTTTCCCTAAAAACAAGATAAAAATATAGTAAATCTTGAAAAAAGTTCCAGCAAAATGATAAACCAAAATGTATACCTGCCAACCGGCATAATATAGCAGTAGATTTTCTCACGCACTCTATATTTTTAGACTTGAAAAACAATCAATCTCCACAATATTAAAAAAAAAATAGTTTGCACAACAAGTCCTTGTTTAAAACCAGAAGTGTCAAACTTTTGATAATACGGAAATCTAATGCGATCGTTAGAGCGGTTTATTCATGCACAAATAAAGAAGCCATAGAAAATTAGCAGAAGTAAATGGAAGGAGACTAAGAGGAAGGCCGCGATTGACGGGGATGGATGCTGTTATGAGTGCACTGGAGGAAAGAGGTCTAAATGAAGTGGAAGCTAAAGCTCTTGTCGATGATAGGAATGAGTGGAGAGGTGTTGTGAAAGGATAGTTTGATGTTTGGACGTGTTCTAAGGGATGGGCAGGGCACCAGTATGATGCTGCAGAGGTAAACCAGTGAAAGCTGTTGGGCCCTGCTGTTGAACAGAAGAATGTGTTGTGTCACCCTGACCCAGGTGACATGGCCCCTTTCTTGTGTCCCGTTTCATCTGGAGGCACGAAGGCATGACCAACTTGGGTGCCAAGGTGCTTAACTTGTTGAGTCAAGATTTTTTGTTGTTGTTTGAATTTGAATAAGCAGTAGATTGTTATTAAAAAGTGACGGGTATTTTTTAGGGGACAAACGTGTAAAGCAGGAGTGTTGACAGGTATGAAAATGTATAACCTGTATTATCTCCTGAGCATCCTGTCAGATCAGGCAACATGATAACATGAAACTGGTGGAATCTTTAAACATTTTTGACAAACGGTGTGCCATACAATTTTTTAAACGAAAAAAAGTAAGCTTTATTTTCAAAAAAGGTTGAAAAACATTGCTCTAAGCGATCTTTGTGTGGCCTTTAGAATCCGGACATGTAGGCAATAAGCTCCCGGAACAGGTCTCAGTCAGGGTGATGACGGGTCACGGTTTGACAAAGAGCATCATCCCCTGCATGCAGAATTGCACATAAATATTCTCTGATGAGTCTGTGGACATTATTATGGCATTTTCCTGCTTTTATTACAGGTCATAGCTATCTGAAAAACAGCCAGGTGATAAGCCATGGAGCAGGAGTCTCAAATGTAATTTACTTGGGGATTGTCGGAGCTAGAGTCTGGATGAGATTTCCACAAGAAAACCTCAGATAAAAACATTAGACCTTACGGAAATGTCTTTTTTGAAAAATGCTACACAAAATAAGCTGTGAAACGTGAAGAAATAATATGAAACTAAATCAATCAATCAGTAATTGATGAATACATATTTTGAGTGGGCTTTTTTTTGAGTGGCGCACAATTATTTCAGTTAGGTGAGGCTAATGTAATGTAAAATAAATGCAAATCTTTTGGGCCAACAACTATTTTAAAACATGCATGTTTATATAGTTCATGTATTTGTGCCTGTTTAGTTTCTTCAAAATACTTATTTTTTTAATGATTATGAGGCGCTAAATAATGCACAATGCTGGCATCCAGTTCAGGGTTTCCCCTGCCTGAAGATGGCTGGCCAAGGCTCAAGCACCCCCGCGAACCCGATGTGGATAAGTGGTGAAAAAAATGGATGGATGGTCCCATTAAATACATGTCAACTCAAAGAATTTCCAAGCAAGAGGTTGTTCGGGCCTCTACCAGTCTAAATATTGCATTTTTATTCGTAGAATGAGTTACTTAACAATCCAAATTTACTTATTACGGCGGGGGCATCAAACTATCATCCTATTGGCCGCAATTGGCCCCTTTCATGGAGAAGGGCATTTTTCTTTTAGCACAGTATGACTGTAATTCGAAAGGTACACGGCTAACATTACAAAATATAAATTGAAGTCTGCTTTTTGGTGGACATCATGTTTTCCTGTTATCTAGCCCCGGGTAGTTTGCGCTTTAAAGAGGTGGGCATTTTTTGCCGCCATCTAGATGGAAAATTTTGCAAACATAATTAGTTAGCGGTTGTGTTGCTTGAAGCTAGTGTTGACCATGCTTACCCTCGTGGGACCTTTAGGTGGGCGTCTAATACCCGAGAGTCGGGGTACTGCCACTTCTTTATCTTTTTTGCTCTCCCTCGCTTTCAAATGGAAGTCAGTACAAAATATTCCGTGACAATTTTATGTTGTGGGGTCCCCTACAAGTCTATACACGACATTTTGTGTTTAAAGAACAAGATTAAACAGCATAAAATATCTATCTGTTTGTATCAATCTCAAGTTGCGGCAATTTTGAAATTGCAGTTGAGTGAAGTAGTGCTGTAATGATTACCATTGTCTGTATTGTCATCATAAATCAATAATAGGAATACTCAACAATGAATTTTATTGTTGACTATTGTTGCAAGACACATTTTTCCAACAGAGTGAGGCATCTTACATGATTATAATCTCTCCTAAGAGTCGTTCATGCGCAATTGCACTTCTGTCTCTGGCAGTAACACACAAAAATAACAGCGTCAACACCACGTTCACATACCAAAACATATTAATTTTGGGAGTATTTTATTTAGCCTGAATACGGCCAGTAAAAATGTTATCATGGCAGTAACCTCGGTGACACACTAACCTTTTAAAGGAAATGCACGGTGGACAGTTGAACGAAACTGAGTCTGACTCGCCTCTGTAAGATTCATCTAACATCCGAGCCAATAAAAAGTTTTGATGACATGCATTGTACATTTTGTATACGTACAGTATATTTTGTTCTAAAAGAGAGCTTGAACGTTATACCAGGCTGTTCCTAAAAAAACATATTTGGAATCAAATCCATGCAGTCTGTAGTCTGTTGGATTTCAAACTATTTAGAATGCATACTGTAAATCATTTTGTTACAGAGTTAGGACCAATCATTACCTCGTAAATCAGGTAAAATGCAATTGGTTGTTGTGTGAAGCCTAACCATTTGTGATGTCATCTTCACTTGACAGAGTTCTTAAAATGGTCGCCTTTAGAGATGGATTAAAACGGCTAGATTTTGATTTTTAACTCATATTAAGCTATAGAATATAAGTGTGATTTAAAGCCAATATTTAAACAGTTCCACTGAGGTTTCAGATTGAATCTCAGAGGGCAGAGCATTCCACAGCACCGGGGCCCAAATGAATAACGCTCTCGAATCTGCGGATCTCTTCTTGGCTCTTAGGTTACTAGCAGGGCAGCATTTTCCGAGTGAAGGCTCCGAGCAGACACATAGGGTAAAACTAAATCTCAGAGATATGTGGAGTAAATGTATGCGAAATTTTGTATTATACCAACAGAACCTTCAAGTCACATCTTAAGCTAAGAGGTAGCCAATGCAGGTTAGCTATAGCGGGGTAATGTGATCAAACATTTTTTTTACTTTTGGGTTTTGACTGAGTAACTCTGGGTGATATTACATTTGTCAATGTTCATAGCTGTGTTTGAAAACAAGTCACCACATTTATATATGGACCAATAATTAACTTTTTAGTCTTTTCAGGGTTGAGGCACAAAAAGTTAAGTGACTACCATCTTTTTATCTCAGGCGGGGCAGATCTCCAAATTTCCACAATTTCCTCCTCTGAAAGATTCAGTTGAGTGCCATCTGCATGGCAATGGATACTGATATTATACGGGGGTTTTTAAGGGTTATTGATCTATCTTCGTTATTCATTATCCATTATCCGTTATCGGTCAGTTCATAATACGCTACAAAGCCTAGGAGCCGGGACACTTACTCTCAGCCAAAAGGCCAAGCTAAGGTCCTAGCCCTAAAGCCTTGCTGCGATCATTGCGAATGCACCGTTCCCGGAGGTACTGCAATACCGGGCCGATGCGTGGAGTGGACAGAGCAAGCTCTTATTCCATCTCCGGAATGCAAAAATCAAAGATCATGGCAAAGGCCAAGGCAAAAGTTAAGGTCCTGGCTTTACAGCCTTGCTGATATTATACTTGAAAACGATATCACCTAACGGAAGCATATAAATGCTGAAGAGAAGGGAACCAAGTACTGAGCCCTGTGGAACACTACTGGTAACACTAAAGGTCTCACAGGTCACACAATTCGTTCTATCTGAGAGATAGGATCTGAACCATGAGAGGACAGTTCCTGAAAGACCAATCCATTTTTCCCAGCCTATCTAGTATGATAGTATTGTCCACTGTGTCAAAGGCAGCACTGAGATCCAGCAGCAGCAACAGTGATGAAGCAATGGAGTCCATTACCATGAGAAGATCATTGTTTACTTTAACCAGGGCTGTCTCAGTAGAGTGATTTGCCCTGAATCCTGACTGCATAAATTTAAAAAGATATTTCCCAGACATCAAAATATTCAGCTGCTCCGCCACAACTTTTTAAAGTACTTTAGAAAGAAATGGTAGGTTTGACACAGGTCTGTAATTACATAGCTTTTTTGAGTCAAGGTTGGGTCGTTTTTAGTGTAGGTGTAATGACAGCGGACTCAAAAAACACCTGAGGACACCAATAAGTAGATAATATTTCAAACTGAAGGTCCAAGGACCCCAAAAAAATCTTTAATCAACGAGCTCGGAAGTGGGTCAAACAGGCGAGTAGTCGGTTTGGCCGTACTCACCAGCTGTGTAAGATTACACATGTGTTTGACACATGTGTGCTAGCTGTTCTTGTTAGCCGCTTAAGCTTACCCCAGTGGCTATCTTTGACATTCATCCCTGATAAAACACATTGGGTTTTATTAAAATGTTCCTCACTTTCACTAGTATACAATGCAGATCAAGAGATATGAAAACAAAGTTGCAGAGAGTGGGAGGCTTGTAAATTAAAAAACAAACAGAATGCGGGACACAAAGCACACCATAAAAATATAATTCACAATAAAAATGCAGGTAATGTACTTGTATCCCTGAACACACTGGGTTTGTGATGTCAGGAAGAAAAAAATCCTGCCTCTTGTGTGTATTTGAGCGGATGACTGAGTGTTGTCTGCTTGCACCTTTCTATTCTGCTGCAATTGTTTTTCATCTTCTTGATATAAATTGACTGATGCTTGTATTCGTTTCATTTCACAGGAGCAATACTTAATTTTTGGACATGTACTGTATGTTCACCCACTGGATGTCTTCTCAGTATCGCAGCAAGTCACTCGAATGTCATGAAATGTTTGTTTTCCTTAAGGGACAGTATGTTTCACCAGTTAGGAAAACCCTATTGAGATGGGAAATCAGCACAGTATGTACTAGTTGTCTACAATTTGCAAGCAACCTTTATGAAACAGAGCTACTTTTATTTGTTACTGGGTAGTGCAAAGGGCTATCAGGTTGATACGGATTCCTAATAGCATGCATTCCTATTAGCAACTTATGTTGTTATTATTTTATTATTATGTTATTAACGGTTCACAAGCCCTTTAACCAACTGGATGGTAGGGGCACCACTTCCAGTGTTGTGCCTTTGGCAAGTACAGCCTGACGGCGCCCATCCGTCTCCAGGCCAGTTTTTTGAGTAGTGGTTTGCTGCCCCACATGAAACAGATGGTACTGGTTTCCGTGGTTAACAGTAGCAGGAGAACCATCTTGATCTGACTCAGATACAGCACCTCTATCATCTGGTCGCAGTTGTGCTTGAGTGTAAAGCGTCGTACCGCTCTTCAGAGATGAGCCAGACTTTGACATTGACGCGCAGTGACGTATAGACAATACCGATGCTAGATCCTAAATCACTGGGCGGAAACTCTTTTGTTCAGAAACATAGAGTATCACATTGTGCAATACGCATTGCATCACTTGTGACTTTTACATATTTATTTTTTTTAAACTTTGGCGATGACACTAGGTCCTTCTCTTTTGTGACATATTAAAGGCTCAAAGGCCCCTTGTCCAATAAAGGACTTTGAATGTCATACTTTTTTGTATCCATATTCAAATTAAGTGTGTATTTAACTGACTAAATACGAATACAATAATGACATGTTTCCTTCAAAAATAAAAAATAAATGATTTGAAATAAGTAACATAAATAAATAAAGTAACATAAATAAGTAATTGAATAGAATTGTCACTTTAAAAAGACATAAATAATTCAATGAAGTGGTTCCAAATGAAGATGTACTCACCAAGCAACTGTCGATAACTAAAATGATTCCATGAAAAAATAAATTAAAAACACGCCCACTAATTTGCCTTATCTTCAATGAATGTACAACTGTTTTGCCTCTACTCTTTGTAAGAAATTAAGTTCAACAATATGTTTTGGGAAATATGATTTTATTAAATTTTGCACATGACCCTTCCGAGGAAAGTGTCCACGATTTATGGTTGAGCTTTGGATAACATCATCCATCTATCCATTATCTTAATGTTTGCTTATCCTCAGTAGGGTCCCAGGGGTGCTGGAGCCTATCCCAGCCGTCTTTGGGCAGTGGGCAGGGGACACCCTCAACTGGTAGCCAGCCAGTCGCAGGGCACACAGGAACAGACAACTCACTTGTCATTCACACCTAAGGACAATTTGGACCGGCCAATTAACCTGACATGCATGTTTTTGGAATGTAGGAGGAAACTGGAGTGCCTGGAGGAAACCCCGCAAGCTTGGGGAGAACATGCAAACCCTGCACAGGAAGACTGGTAGCTGGATTTTAACCCATGACCTCAGAACTGTTCAGCGGGAGCTCTAACCACTTAGCTGCCGTGCCGCCCTGGGTAACATCAAACGAAATGTATCGAAAACAAAAAGTATGTTATTTGGGATACCGCAATAAAGATGTTGAAATACAAATACAGATATGTAATGTTCAATTGAAAGTATGAGAAATAATATAAATGTTTGAAAAACATTTCTTAAGAATAGCCTGTGGTCACATCATTAATTAATGTTTGCCATTACGCACCAGGTTATAATTATTTGAAGAATAGGTCTCTGGAACGAGACTGGTGGAAACAATTCTTGGCCTGGAGAGGGATGGGTGCCCCCAGGCTGGACATGCCCAAGGCACACCAACGGAAATGAAACCCCTACAACCCTAGTAGTTAAGGGATAACTAAACCAAATTCAAACCAAGTAGTGAAAATAGGCTCAGTTAACTACTAATACATCTGCCTTGTATTAGTAATTTAGATATAGAAAGAATAGGCTAATTTAAAATTTGGGTTGAAGAATTGACCATATATATGTAAAGACACTAATTATGTTATGATCTTTGATCATTTTTGATGTCCTAGAAAATCACAATGACCCATCACTGGTGAGCTATTTTCAGAACCTGTTTGCAGGTTACTCAGTTGTCTTTTATGGTGTGTTGGTGACCCCTAGTCTAAAAGTTGCGTCAGTCAAAGTGCTTATGTTGAAACTTTTACGAGTGAAGTTCTGGGCCTGCAGTATAGAATAGAAGAATATAATTTACTTTTATTGTCATTCTTTGTAACCATGCACACAGAACGACACCTGACCCGTACAGTTAAACTGTAGCGAGCCGATGCAGCCGCAGCCAATCAGGGCGCAGCCATTTTAGTCTTTAGGTCGAGCGCTAAGCAGGGAGGCAATTAGTACCAATGTTGTAAGTCTTAGGGGCCGGTCACACAGACATTTGCGGCTGAATCACGGCAAAAATTTTGCGTTTTTTTTTTTTTTGCCCGTGGTTGCCCGCGATGGAAAATGCGCAAAATTGGCCAACCCGCTGTTCATCGGTGGTATGCCCGCAAAACACGCCGGCGACTGTTCCGCTTCCTCATCGCGTCATTTCTGCGTCATTTTCTCGTGTGGACCACGGGTATAAAAGCTCCCGAGCCGGTGTTGTGCCCAAATTCGACTCCTACGCAACACCCCCAGCCCCCCACCCCCTCGCGTGAACGCGCATTCTGCTGCGATCGCTTTTGTTGTAAGCGTACATTGACGTTGGTGACTTTTTCATCCGCGTTAACAAACGCATTTTGTAGAATACGATCGCACTTTATTGTTTAAATAAACGCGTTATATAGACTAGGATCTCCCAATTGTTATAATTAGCTCGCTTTATTGTTTTAATAAGCGTTTTATATAGAATACGATCGCTTTTGTTGGAAGCGCAGCAGAATGCGCGTTCACGCGAGGGGGGGGATTTACCGTTCGATTACGTTCACAACAAAAACAAAGACGGAATGGTTTAAGTTGTATTACATTCCCAACAAATGCAAGACGAAGTGGTTTTGGTTATATGTTCGCCATTACATTCCCTAAAAGTGAGATAAAACGAGGTAAAAGTGGGGATGCGAATCTCGACAGGGATGCATTTCTCGGATAACACCGGGCTGTAGAAATCATAACCGCTCAAACACAGTCCAGTGAAGATCAAGATTTCAAGCTATGACATCATTTTTATTTTATTATCTTGAAAAGAAATGTCAAGAAATAAAAATGGATTAAGACGAGGTCACTATGCTGACGGGGATCCATGTTCACCCCCTTGACGTCTCGAGCACAACTGACGTGTGCTCTGCAAATCGCGCTGTATATACGCGGAGAAAGGCGTTTGACTGTCACACGCGTAACACGCTAATTTCACGTAATAACACCGCGATACAGGCGCAGAACATGCTATTACCATGCTCCACCCACGATTACCCGCTGAAATTTCCCGTCCTACCCATGTGTAACCACGCCCTGGCCGCGGCCAGAGCACGTCGTTCCGTGTCATTTCCGCGTCATTACCTCGTGTTGACCACGTGTGCGGCACGCGGTTTAACACGTGCTCAAACTTTTGAGCAGCTCAAAAGTTTTGCACGCGGCCAACCACGTGTGAATTTCCGACCGCGAGTAAAGCACTGCTGTATCTCGTCTATATGGCGGTCTCAAAACGTCCAACAGCGCCCAACAGCATCTGCTTCACAGAAAATTCTGGCCGTGGTTCATCCTTGATACGCTCGTGAAAGGCTGTGTACCCGCGCTCTGAAGAATTGAGCAGCGCAAAACTTTTTCGCGCTGCCACCCGCGCGCGAATTTCCGACCTCGTGTTAAGCACTGCTGTATCTCGTCTGAATGGCGATCTCAATGCGTCCAATAGCGTCCGCCTCAAAGGCAGAAATTTCTGGCCGTGATTCAGCCGCAAATGTCTGTGTGACCGGCCCCTTAAGTATGACTCAGCCGAGGTTTGAACCAGCGACCTCCCAGTCTCGGAGCGGGCGCCCAACCATCTAGGCTACCGAGCTGGTATGTGCCAATGTAACCGCGGTGTACCTGTCCCACCAAAGATCCACATCCACGCTGGACTGGATGATGAGGTTTTTATTACAGTTTCTGCAGATGAAATGAGTCACAACATTAGCTTCTCTGCTGGCTTTGATCTCTTTGATCTCGGCAGCTCGCTCTGTAGACTGCCCAAAGCATATCAAAGAGCTTTCTTCTCAATTTACATAAAATACATTTTAGAATATCACAATACATTTTTACATCCATTTTAACAAGATACTTTTAACAAGAGATCGTATAGTGGTTTTATTTTTAACTTTTACAATTAATTCAACATATTTTTCTTTAGTCAGAATTTAACCAACATCATCCTTTTTATATATATGAGAAAATAGAATTAATAACAATAATGAGTATAAAAATTGATACAATTTACCTGCAGATGAAATGAGTCACAACATTATGTCTACAGTTGTTATTTTAAATCTAACAAATAAAATATTTATAGAATAGAATTAGAATTTGGATTTATAATATTTTATATTGGAACATTTTAAATGATTTTTCATTTTGTGTGCAGCATTGAACCAATGCTTTTATTTTCCGCCCAGCCATTGGAATTTTACCGACCTGATTACGTGAGTTTTATTGTCGTTGTGATTTGGTTCATCTGGGGTTTGACAGTTTGGTTATTTAGTTCTTTGACCACTACAGACCGGCACAAGTGAAGGTGAGAGGCAGATTTCTCGCTCATAAAAATGCCTTACTCTAAAACAAATGTCCTCACCCCCGCCTCATATCCACCCTCACATACATTTCTAAAATGATAGCTGCACCCCTGCACAATGAGGTTATGACACAATTTCTTTCACAATTTCAAAGCAGTTGTATATTTCCAAAACACAAACATAAATGTAATTAGAAAAGTCATTTTGATTTGTTGTGGTACGGGCGCCTCGCATGAGGGATAATAAAACAAATGAAACCCTCAGAGACTTGATTAGCTCAAATGTACGTACACTTACTCCTGTAAATCATTGACGTTAAAAACAATGAAAATAATGAGGATTCTGGATTATTTTTGTATCCCCCCTATAAAAGCAAGTAAGATCCTAGACATTATAGACATCACAGCTAGGGCCAATAGCCAGTTTTTGATCATTGCTCACTGCAGCCAGAGCCCACACGCCAGTGCAAACGCTAGACAGAACCTAAGATTATCATAGAAATCGTTAGCAAGAAATTGGTTGGAACTGGAAAACCAAATCTCTCCTTTTCTTCGTTTTGATAGTGTGATTTAAAGTGGACGAAAAACACAATCTCAACAAGTTTGGGTGAGGTTTGTTTCCGTTTATCGTAGTATTAAAAGCTTGCTTTAACCCAGACAGGCCACCTGGAGTTTTTTGGGGCGTTATTTTTCCACGATAGAGTCAGAAATTATGTTATAAGTGATTACTTTTGGATTTGAGATTCCCTGAATTGAACATCGAATTGTGTTTTTGTGCTTATTTGATGAAACTTCTTGTCATTCATTTGAATTTGTCATTTAAATTTGAAGTGTATTATACCGTGACTTTAACTTCTGACACAAAAACATTTTAGGTTGATTCTAAAATCCTATCGGTGCGCAAAAAAATACATTTTGCAACAAATAATAGGTTTATTAACCAAAATTAGAGTATGGGATGTCACAAAAGTGTCATGAATCGGAACAGGATCAGGACCAAAATGCGTGACGTTTCTCACACAAGCCTTTTATTTTACGGGAAACAGGGAGTCATGCACGTTAGGCAGCCAGTCTGGCGTAGAATGATAGGAAGCCAGAGGCCGACGAAATCGATACCAATTGCATGAGTGGATATCGGACAGATGGGTCGATACCGGACAGGACGGGAGAGGCAGGATTGATATCAAAACAGGATATCGAAATTAAACATCAAACATTCCGGTTGTATCCACCAACTCTGTTTGTCCCTCACCCCCCTCATCATCACCCCCCCTCCGAAGGAAGACAAAGCCTACTTACAACAAAGACAGTTAGTTCTTTGTTCCTTTATCTCTTTGTTTCCTTATCCTCACTGTAAATGTGGAACTGGAGTCGTCCAATTTCGTTGTCACAGCATATCCCATGTTGTAACAATGACAATAAAGGCAAAATTTATTCTATCTATTCTATTCTAAACATGTTTGTACTCCTCACCCGGTTGCTGCCACACATGCTTCACACCATCGGAGTCAAAAATTAATCTTTGTCTCATCAGACCAGAGTATAAGTAAGCCATGGCCTTTGTTAGCATACTCTATAGTAAATTCTATTCTATTCTATTTATTTCATTGTGTCTTAGTGATGTTTCTTCAGTGATGTTCTTTTAAACATTGTAATGAAATCTCTTCAGAAATGTCAGGGGTGTACTCACTTTTGTGATGTACTGCAGCTGTCCAGTCATTAAACTGAAATAGAAATAGAACAGGGTCATTAAACGAAGATTAACAAAACTTAGAACTTCACATTCTACACCCTATATCAAGTAAGTGTCAAGAACCGGAACAGGATCAGGACCCAAATGCGTGACGTTTCTCACACAAGCCTTTTATTGTACGGGAAATGGGGAGTCATGCACGTTAGGCAGCAGTCTGGCGTGGAATGATAGGAAGCCAGAGGCCGTCTGGATCGATACCAATTGCCCGAGCAGATATCGGACCGATGGGGTCGATAACGGACAGGACGGGACAGGAGGATTGATATCAAAACAGGGTATCGAAATCAAACAGGACAAACTAGACGGGAACGAAACTGGAAACCGATATTAAACAACTGGACGGGCAGGACTGATATCAAAACAGGGTACCGAAATTAAAGAGGTGAAACTTGACGGGAACGAAACTGCAGACCGATATTCGACTGGACAAAATAAACGGGAACCATACCGGACAGGAAATACCAACAGGAAACAGGACAGAGTCAAATCTCAAGACTTACAAAGGAAGAGTGAAAGCACTGAGCTTAAATAGACGGAAAGCCTATCCGTCAACGAGCCGCAGATGGCGCCACACGGCCAATTGGGCGCCATGGCAACTGTGACAGTAAGAGTGTTATTTTACTATAATTTGTTTAATGTTGTCTGTTTCATCAAATTGCTGGCTTTTGCCCAAATCAATTTTGACTCTGGCATTTTCTCAATTATTTTTACCACTCATCAAACCAAGAACAGGTCCAGTAGCTTTTCTTCCATCTGCCAAACAGCATATACTGGACTGTCTCAGAAAATTAGAATATTGTGATAAAGTTCTTTATTTTCTGTAATGCAATTAAAAAAACAAAAATGTCATACATTCTGGATTCATTACACATCAACTGAACTATTTCAAGCCTTTTATTATTTTAATATTGCTGAATTTGGCTTACAGCTTAAAAAAACTCAAAAATCCTATCTCAAAATATTAGAATATCATGAAAAAGTATACAAGTAGGCTATTCAACTAATCACCTGAATCATCTAATTAACTCGAAACACCTTGCGAGGTTTCCTGAGCCTTAAAAACACTCAGCTTGGTTCAGCAAACTAAATCACAAGTATGGGGAAGACTGCTGATCTGACTGCTGTCAAGAGGACCATCATTGATACCCTCCATCAGGAGGGTAAGACACAAAAAAAAAAATTCTCAAAGAGCAGGCTGTTCACAGAGTGCAGTTTCAAAGCATATCCACAAAAAGTCTGTTGGAAGGGAAAAATGTGGCCGGAAACGCTGCACAACCAAGAGAGATGACCGCAGCCTTAACAAAATTGTGAAGAAGAGCCGCTTCCAGAATTTGGGGGAGCTTTGAAGACAGTGGGCTGAGGCTGGAGTCCAGGTATCAAAAGCCACAGTTCACAGACGTGTCCGGGAAATGGGCTACAATAGCCGTATTCCCATGGTCAAGCCACTTCTGAACTCAAGACAACGGAAGAAGCGTCTGACTTGGGCTATGGAGAAGAAGCACTGGACAGTTGCAGAGTGGTCCAAAGTCCTCTTTTCAGACGAAAGCAAGTTTTGCATTTCATTTGGAAGTCAAGGCGCCAGAGTCTGGAGAAAGGCTGGAGAGGAGCAAAATCCAAGTTGCTTGAAATCCAGTGTGAAGTTCCCACAGTCAGCAATGGTTTGGGGAGCCATGTCAGCTGCTGGTGTTGGTCCACTGTGTTTCATCAAGTCCAGAGTAAATGCAATTGTGTACCAAGAGATTTTAGAGCACTACATGCTTCCATCTGCTGAAAAGCTCTGTGGAGATGAGGATTTCATTTTCCAGCATGATCTGGCACCTGCCCACAGTGCCAAAACCACCAGTAACTGGTGCACTGACCATGGCATCACTGTCCTTGATTGGCCTGCTAATTCCCCTGACCTGAACCCCATCAAGAATTTGTAGGGTATAGTTAAGAAGAAGATGAAAGACACCAGACCTACAAATGCAAATGAGCTGAAGGCCGCTATCGAAGCATCCTGGGCATCAATAACACCTCAGCAATGCCACAGGCTGATTGCCTCCATGCCACGCCGGATTGATGCAGTAATCCGTGCAAAAGGATTCCCAACCAAGTACTGAGTGCATCAATGGACATTTTCAAATGTTTGATTTAGTTTTGCTGTTATAAAATTATTTTTTTACTTGGTCTGAGGAAGTATTCTAATATTTTGAGATAGGATTTTTGAGTTTTTTTCAGCTGTAAGCCAAAATCAGCAATATTCAAATAATAAAAGGCTTGAAATAGTTCAGTTGATGTGTAATGAATCCAGAATGTATGACATTTTTGTTTTTTTAATTGCATTACAGAAAATAAAGAACTTTATCACAATATTCTAATTTTCTGAGACAGTCCAGTAGGTGCTACAGTTTTATTCTTCAAGTTGAATGCCATTACAAGGGAAAACAGCAGGAGAACATCCAGAACATCGGATATTTCATGTCAATACCCGAGTTGTGCCAATGGCACTTTGGTCTCCTTACAAATGAGCTAACCTTCACACCGAGCAAACGTGAGAGATGAGAGATTCCTGAGACGCTTTAGAGAACATTCCATTGGTGGAGACATCTAAGCTGACCTCATTCTTCCAGGTTTGGTTAGATATCCTTCTGAGGCCGTTATTCCCCATTAAAATTCACTTTGAGTTAGGCCTCTGCAATTCTCTTTTTCGGGCTAAATTTCAATTTTGAATTAGTCTCTAATGTCCGTCTTTATATTTTCTACGACATAGTTCCTAGCTGTTATAGCGACTAGCTTTGCCAACACAGTTGCTAGCATTAGGGACTGGTGACTCTTACTGTACAGGTAGCTTTGCAAACGATGCTACTAGAATTCAATGGTGGGCTGTGCATTTTACACCTTCACCTTCAGTAGTGTAACATCTGAATCAATCCAACCCTCGATAACTATTTTATGGATATAAAACATTTACTTCAGCTACAGCTGCGACACATATAACAAAACCATCAAAAATAACCTCATGAAATTGCGTCATTAATGAATAAATCCACATTTTACTCACCAAAAATCCTGTTTTTATTTGCGTACAAAATCTGTCCTCATTCTTTCCTTGAGAAAATTACGATTTTCCGTGCATTTCAGTCCCATCAAGAAGTTATTTTCTATCGCCATTGAATCAAACACTAATGTTATGCCACCAGGCCTTCAGAATTGAGTTGTCCTAAATGTGATTGGTTAAACATTTTTATATGAAAGCACACATTTAGAAGCAGCAAAACCAGAGGAAAAGCAATCAAAGGAAGCTGACAGATAATTTGGGAAGTATTGATGGAAAAACTCTAATTAACATAACGGGATTCTGATATTTTTTAGGCCTTTTTTTGCCCATCACTCCTAGAAACATCCATCCATTCATCCATTATCTGCACCGCTT
The DNA here is from genome assembly GCF_059441175.1 of Urocampus carinirostris. NCBI lineage: Eukaryota > Metazoa > Chordata > Actinopteri > Syngnathiformes > Syngnathidae > Urocampus > Urocampus carinirostris. The sequence continues at coordinate 28,563,943 of NC_142357.1, forward strand.
ATCCTCAGTAGGGTCGCGGGGGTGCTGGAGCCCATCCCAGCTATCTTGGGCAGTGGGCATCCTGAACTGGTTGCCAGCCGTTCGCAGGGTACACAGAGACAGAAAACTCACTCGCCCATTCACACCTAGGGACAATTTGGACTGGCCAATTAACATGACATGCATGTTTTTGGGATGTGGGAGGAAACCAGAGTGCCCGGAGGAAACCCAGGCAAGCACGGAGAGAACATGCAAACTCCACATAGGAGGTTCGATCTCATGACCTGAAAACTATACCTCACACGCGCTAACCACTGTCCCGCCATGCTGCCTCCTACAAATAGCATGCTAGAATTAGCGGCTGCAGTCACCAAAACTTTAAACATTAGTGGTTATGGTCATGGAATGGTTTGTAGGCAAAATATTACTTAGCAAAAAGTAGTCAAGTCAAGTCATCTTTATTTGTATAGCCCTAAATCACGAAGAGTCTCAAAGGGCTTCACAGATTATTACACTATATTACACAGACTATTTTTCAGCCGACGAGAAGAGTAGGTTATTCATATGCTATGGAGTAGAAGTGAGTTTTAAGTTTAGATTTGAACATTTGCACTGAGGTTGCAGATCGGATCTCAGGGGGAAGAGCATTCCACAGCACCGGTGGCCGGATGGAGAACGCTCTCGAACCAGCAGAACACTTCTTTGCTCTTGGGATCACCAGATCGTAGGCTTCGGACCGGGACATAGGGGCAAATCAGATCTGAAAGATAAGAGGGAGCAAGTCCATGTATGATTTTGTACAATACTAAGAGAACCTTGAAGTCACATCTATGGCTAACTGGAAGCCAATGCAGGTTAGCCAAAATCGGTATTATGTGATCGTACTTTTTTGTCCTAGTTAAAATTTTGTACCAGCTGAAGAGACTTGATTCTAGACTTCGGGAGACCAGAGAGTAGTGCATTACAGTAATCGAGACGGGAGGTAACAAATGCATGAATTATAATTTCCGCATCAGACTGAGACAGTATTGAACGGATTTTAGCAATGTTACGAAGATGGAAGAAAGCGGTTTTAGTAATTTTCTCTACATGCATTTCAAAGGATAGATCAGGGTCAAATATGACACCTAAATTTTTAACTGAGTCACTCTGTGTGATGTGACATTTGTCAATGTTCACAGCAGTTTTTGAGAATAAGTCACGGCATTTAGATGGACCAATGACTAACATTTCGGTCTTTTCAGAGTTAAGACGCAAGAAATTGAGTGACATCCACTCTTTTATCTCAAAGAGAAAGGCCTCCAAATTTCCACAGTTTAGTGTGGTAGATTCCTCCAACGGAAGATATAGTTGAGTGTCGTCTGCGTAGCAGTGGAAGCTGATATTGTACTTGCGAATAATATCACCTACTGGAAGCATGTAAATGCTGAAAAGAAGGGGGCCAAGCACTGAACCCTGCGGAACACCGCAGGTAACATTAAAGGGCTCAGATGTCATTTCACCATATTTAACACAGTGCGTCCTATCTGAGAGGTAGGATCTGAACCACGAGAGGACGGTTCCTGAGAGACCAATCCATTTTTCCAACCGTTCTAGTAGGAAATTGTGGTGCACTGTGTCAAAAGCAGCACTAAGATCCAGCAGCAGCAAAAGTGATGAAGCGCCAGAATCCATTGCCAGTAGGAGATCATTTGTTACCTTGATCAGAGCTGTCTCAGTAGAGTGGTTAGCCCTGAATCCTGATTGCATGGATTCAAAAAGGTTATTCTCGGATATGAAAACATTCAGCTGCTGTGCCACTACTTTTTCAAGTACTTTAGAGAGGAAAGGTAGGTTTGACACAGGTCTATAATTTCTCAAGATTTCTGGATCAAGGTTGGGTCGTTTCAGTGTGGGTTTAATAACGGCGGACTTAAAAGCTGCTGGAACTACACCTGAGGAGAGTGATATGTTTATAATATTTAGAACTGAAGGCCCAAGGACGCCAAAAAGACTTTTAATAAGTGAACCTGGGAGCGGGTCGAACTGGCAAGTTGTCGGTCTGGCCGCATTCACCACCTGTTTGAGATCATCAAGTGACAGTTCACTAAAACCGGACAATTTCCCAAGACAGCCACCCTGTCGTGCATCTGTAGATTTCATCCATTTAATATGTGTGGTCTTAATAATGTCTTTAGCAATTTCTTCCTGTATGCATTGAATCTTCTTAGTAAAGAAGACCATTAAGTCATGAGCAGAGTGCGTCGAACTATCTGCGATAGTCTGTTGCCTTGTAAGCGATGCTACAGTGTCAAAAAGGGCTTTGGGATTGTTCTTTTGAGACGCAATCACCTTCGAAAGGTAGGCCGATTTTGCAGAGGCAAGGGCCGCCTTATACTTTAACAAGCTGTCACACCAGGTTTGATGGAAAACCTCAAGCTTGGTAGCGCGCCATTTTCTTTCCAATTTCCTGCATTCTTGTTTAAGGGTTCTAGTTTCATCAGTAAACCATGGTGTGCGTCTTTTAGGACGTGATTTTAGCTTTATGGGCGCTATTGAATCCAGGACACTAGTCAGGGTGGTATTGAACTCATTCATGAGTGAGTCAATCGAGCCATTGTATGAAGGAAAGGACGCAAGTGCTCCAGGAAGGAGTTCAAAGAGCTCAGAAACTGTGCCAGTGCTTATATTGCGTCCGCTAAATCCTTCAGCTTTTTTAACACTACATTTAGCTAGCACCTCAAATGTAACTAAATAATGATCCGAGATAACGGTAGTACACGGTAACACCATAATGTTTGAGGTTAAAACTCCTCGAGTCAGAATCAAGTCTAGCGTGTTCCCATCTTTATGGGTTGGCAAATCAACCAGTTGATTAAAACCAAATGCATCAATTAGAGACCTAAACGCAATAGTAAGTGAACTGAGTGGGGAGTTCATATGAATGTTAAAGTCCCCCATAATTATAATTTTGTCTGCATAGGTTACTAGTTCGGACAAAAGTTCAGCAAATTCGTCTAAGAAAGTTGTGTATGGCCCAGGTGCGCGATAAATAGTTATTACATAAATTGACAATAGAGAGGACCGCATCACAAGAGCCTCAAACACCTTGTAATTATTAGAGGTACGAGGATTAAATTTGAGCGATTTTTCAGAAATTAGCGCAACACCACCACCCCTTTTCAACGTGCATGCTATATGGCTACTCTCATAGTCTGAGGGAGAAGCATAATTTAGCGCTAAATACTCATCCGGGCGTAACCAAGTTTCACAAAGACCCATACAGTTAAGTTTATAATCACGAATAATGTTATCAACAAGTAAAGCTTTTGGAGCAAGCGATCTAATATTTAACAGACCAAATTTTAGCTTTGCTGAATCATTTGACTTAGCTGAACTTTTTGTAGTCTTTGTCGAGATCTTCAAAAGATGCCGCGGTTGTGGCTTTTCGTGTGCGCTGAGTGTAAAGCTTCGGTTGTCCGGCGAGGAATGAATGGTAAAATTAGTTACATCCTCGCGTCCATCTTGCTGCTTAGACTTCGCACGCTTCACACATCTACCTGCACGGCAACCACGCTTTTGTTTTCTGTCCTTACGGCGCCGTTGTCGTCGTTTTTTAAGAGGAATAGCGGTCCACAAGGATGCCGGATCTCTCTGAAGTTCACTCGGTATATCATAGGCGGTATAAAAAGTGCCCGAAAAGTCGAAATTTAGACGCCCACCCAACCGAATAAGTTCGTCCCTACTCTAAGTGTTTTTGGCCACACATGTGTCCAAAAGTGAAAGCAAAAAATACAAGAGAACGGCAATAAATAGAAGATTAGTTGGAGAGCAACTAGCCGCATGCATGCATCCATGCGCCGCCATGTTGAAGTAAACCCAGGAAAAAAACAAATCTCCTTTTCTAAATTACCACAACACAGAAATGAATTCAACACAATTCACCATGAAAAATCATTAATATGTTTATAAAAATTATTAGGGAATCGAACATTTTGGGGCCAAACAGAAAATGTAAAACGCTTGCTTGAAAAAAACGAAACTAAAACACACATAATGTCAGAACCTGAACAGACGGTAGACCCAAACCCGTAACCTTTTACACCAAGCTTTATTTACGGGAGCGGATCAGTCATGCACGGGAACACAAACGCCAGCGATTCGGCGATCGCTGGGCAAGAGAAGCAGGGCAGAAAAGTCAGGACTGGAGATCGGAGCGTGGTCAGAGATCGGAACAACAAATCAGGTAACCGGAAAAGGAGATCGGGAAGCCAGGGGCCGACGAGCAGGATACTGTCCAGGACGGGACAGATGGGATCGATACAGGATACCGGATACAGGATAACGGGGCTTGGATCAGGGGTGGATACAGGATACCAGTTACAGGATAACGGAGCTTGGATCAGCGATTGATACAGGATATGGGACAGACGGGATCGTTACCAGATAGAGGATAACGGGGCTTCGGTCAGGGATCGATACCGGGTACTGATACAGGATACCGGAGCTTGGATCAGGGATCGATACAGGATACAGGACAGGTCGGGAACAGAACGGGAGCCAGAGTCAAATAATGCTTGCCTTGCAAGTGCGCAGGTTGCTGACGGACTGACAAGGAGTGAATGAGAGCACCAAGTTTGAATAGGAGGGTAACCAATCAGGTAATGAGCAGCAGCTGAAGCCAAACGAGCGGGCACAGTTGTGCCAATGGGCAAATCATGACACATTGTCGTGTCCAGCATGGTCGCCGTGGCGACTGGTTGGCCCTGCCTCCTGGGCACGGCTGCAGTAGATCAGCTAATTTGCGTATGTGCTACTTAAGGGTGGGTTGTGGGTTTTGCGGGTGCTGGCTCATTGCATTTTCTGTCTGCATCTCCCGTTCTGTTTTGCTCTGTCCTGTTTTGTTTGAGTCGGAAGAAACCTGTGTTTGCACGTTTTTAGTTAAAGCCTGTTTGTTCTGTCTTGTCCCTGAGTTTTGGACGACTTTTATTTTACTAAATAAAAGTTTTGATCGTCAACGCAATTGAGTTCTCCCTTCCTGCCTCCGTTCTGATCCGGTCCACCTCGTGACACACATAAATAAACACTACATCATTTATTTTGCACTGACTTGCCAAAAAGTACAATATAAAATAAATTTGCTAGCATTGAAGTGCTTTAACTCTTTTTTTTGTATCAGCTTTAATGTTGTCCTTAACCTTTGGGGACAAAAATAGGGAAAACTGGAATAAAACGTTTTTGGTAAAGACAAAGAAAAAAGATTTGATCTTGGGGCAAAACCAGCCAGTCCTGCTTTGAGTTTTTGATTTGTTGTCCAGTCCAGCTTTTCCATTGATCTTTTATCCTCAAATAAACACAGATGGTCTTGGACGGCATGTTGAAAAATAAAATGGCAAGATAGAAAGTTGCACTCAGTGCATGTCAGCCTGGACTAAGAATGAAAAGAAAAACGGTAGGGGATGGAATCAAAGCATCCCACGCGATTGTTTATCCAGCATCCAATTAGAAAACTTCACACACAGTCAGTCCCTTAAATCAATTCTTAGTAATGAGCGAGGAGTTTAGAAGCCCTCATCTTTCTTGGAAGTCGAGGCTGAAACGGGGTCAAGTTTTCCCTCCGTTGGCAGTTGCGTAAGAATCCTGATTGACGTTTCATCATTTCCATTCCTTCGGCTATTCACGAAGCGTACATTGCCAGAGACACGGTGAAGCCAAGCTGTGTGTGCTTTGAGTTTTCTGGCTGTGCGACGCGGAAGATTAACGCAACGCACTCAAATCTTGTCCTCGGTCCGAAACTGCGATTAGGCGTTCCGTATATACATGGCGACTGCTCTCTCAGTTTGTCTTGACGTGGATTTAGAGCACACCAGTGTGAGGTACGAGGCCGCAAAAGGAGATTAACTACGCTTTTGTTGAGTGGTTTGCTCTGCAATCTGAACCAATGCTCTTAAAAAAGTCAGATTCAGAAGACTGATAGAGATCGCCAAGTTTCTCACAAGAACGCACGTCTCGGGTCGGGGAAGGTGATTTGACAGCTTTGACTGCCATTTGACTAAATACACATAAAAGGTGGCGGGGCATTAAGGATCAAATGATCCAATGTGCTCTGCTGAATAAAGATACATAGATGACACAACCATTGTTATAGAATAATCGAGTATATCTTGCAAAACATTCTCACGGGAGCCAGACTTGTAAATGAAAGACATAAAAAGTCTACCTTAGCTCGAAGGTTGTGGGTCTTTTGAGAGGCTCAGAACTAAATTATGAGGGACTGGTCAAGTCAAATCAAGTCATGTTTGGTTGCATAGCCCTTAATCACAAGGAGTCCCAAAAAGCTGCACAGACCACAGATTGTTGAAAACTAATAAGAATAATATCTCAATGAAGACTTCCCAAAGCGCTTTACAATGTGCTTCACATTTACCAATAGCGACCGTGCATGTAAGGTGCAAACCTGCTTATTGGGGGCATTAGGGGTTCAGTGTCTTATCCAAGGACACTTCGACATGTAACACGGAGGAGCCGGGATTCGAACTGCGATCTCTTGATCCCAAGACGAGCGCTCTACCTCCTGAGCTACTACAGACTATTATTACACCATGCCTGATCTAAAACCTACATGAGGGAAATGAACTCGAACAAAGGAGACATTGCATATTGTTGCTGATGTTTGGCACCCTTTTTAAGGGGAACCTGCTTATGATGTGAGGCTACAGATGCTCCTCCTCTTCTTTGTTTTCATAGTCGGTATTGCTAAGCGACATTTTCCATGTGTTTCGTCTGTAAACAAAATTTCCCCGCTGAAGTTGAATATGGTCACGTGACAAGGCTGCTACGTTTGATTGGTTACGCGTGGTAGAGCCCGCCGGAGATCTCCGTCGAGATGAATGCGTCTTAGCGGAGACAGACGGATGCGTGCTTACGTGGAGGGGATTTATTTAATAACAAAGTAACAATTTCAATGTTACCTAATGTAGCGGAGTAAAAGTACCGCTTTTCTTCACAAATTTACTCAAGTAAAAGGATAGGGATTGAAAAGTACTCCTAGAAGTACAACCATTTCCCAAAACTTACTCAAGTAAATCCGTATCTACCTACCTCTGGAGTTAGGCTTGTATGCCAGTATATACGGTACTTGAAGTCGTTTTGGTTTTGCTGGTCATTTTGTTTTTTGAACAAAAACTGCACAGTCCTTTGTTCGATAAATTGGAGAAGTGGAAATGTTCCCTTGATTTGGGTTGCAGCTTGTCATTAGGGTGGAATGGTTGATCTTCAAGTAAGACAAGTTGAGAAGCACTGTCATAGAGGATGATCAGTCTGAGGGAGAGGAGCAAAATCACAGTACTGGATGACCTGGCACTCTGCAATCAAATTGTCAAGTTGCCATTTATGTGTTGGTCAAAGTCTTCTTTTATACCTGAATTATTATTCGTTAATCATCTACAGGTTTTGTTTGAGGAGCTCCTTTTCTTTTCCTTACACTCATAGTGAGAAAGCCTTGTAACGGGTTACTCCTTGTTTTGTTTCATCTGTTTAAGAAGCGGATACATAGCCCCGGCTGTGTAAATGTCGAAATGACCTGCCCACGCCACCAAACAATTTTTCCACAACTGAGCGGCTCCCCGTTGCTGCTTTATACAAAGAGAATGGCCTCAGGCTCAAAATGTATCATTATTTCCTTCCGAATAACATATTTGTTTGCCCATATTTCAACACAGAAAGGTTGAAGCCGTGTCATAGAGTAAAAAACCCATCAACGTTGCTGACCGGCCTCCACCAAAAATTTAAATGTAATCAGGCCAGCAAATGCTTGCTTTTGCCTGGTTTTGTGACTAAAAAAAGACATCTATGCATTTTTAGAGGAGTATTACCAGTCGCTATGGGACTCAGTGTTATGACGTTTTTGGTCTGTACACCCCTCCATATATATAAAGATAGTGGCATCCCTTTGAGAGCCAGTAGCTCTTGCTTTAACTTTTAAAGCCGGATTAGAATTTGTTAAACTTGCTTGAGGAGACAAATTGTGTTGTGTAACAAATAATACACAGAAATTCCTACCCCATTTGCAGGATTTTTTTTTCCTGTTTTAAGGTTTTGTTTTTTTTATTGTTTAAACGTGGTTGCGTCGTTTGAGGTGTATTTAACTCATTCAGTGCCATGACATATAAATGAGTTTTCAGAAGCATTGTCCCTGAGTGGCAATATTTAAAAACATTTTTTTGTGTTTAAAAATCTTTGGCGCTTATGATGAGTAAGCATCGAGCCTCTGGGAATTATTTCAATATCATAAATCACCACTACATGGCAGGACATGATTTGGTCAAATCTCTGTCCACACATCGAGGAAGCCCAACTTCCTAGTGTTACTTCCTGTATCCGGCGAATGAGTGTGTGTAGGTGGACAGATATGGCGAGTAGGTGTAGTGAAACAATGTGGTGAGTGTTGCAAGATATGGACAAACGGTTATAGGCAGTTGACTCATTAACACATAGAATTCCTTTCAATAAAGGGGAAAAAGTCCCATCATTTGATCAGAGAGGGATGACATTTTGCACAGGTTTGCAGTAACACGGTCGCCTGAAGGAAAGTGATTGCCATGGTGACCGAGATCGTGTGTAAGTTCTTGCAAAGTTCACGCATCGTTCATGCTTAGGTCAAGCATAAGTTCAGTGTCCCTGCAATAAAATGTTATTTTACAAGCAAAGGGTTCTTTTGTTTATAGAAAGCATTGTCTAGATATCGGAGGTGTCACAAATGCAAAAAAAGGCACCGAAGTAAAAGTTCTGCTTGAATGCGTCGTTTCACAAAAATACATTTTCTATGAGGTTTTCTGGGAAACAAGTATTTTCAAGAAACTCAGAAATGTTCAACTATTGTTTACTAAATAAACATCGGTGTACGATAGAAACATACTATTTTTCTAATAAAAGATGAGGGTTCGAGCTTTTATGTACCCTATGCCTATATTGCTACAGAATTAGATCTTCTGTAGACCATCAAAAATGAGCTGAAATGGCAAACATTGGCTGGAAACTGCAACACCCATTTTTGGCGTTGAATAAATTAAACAAATCTGAAAGTTAAATATTTTCCTTAATAAATATGTGTTAACAATGCTCCATTGAGTTCAAGAAGCCCTTATGCTTCATTTTCCACTGCACTGCTTTGATCTTACGTTTAGCAAAACGGTTTGGGGCAGAACACGTTAGGTAGGAGGAATTGGGGGTGGGTGGAAAACTGGAGACTGACCTCATGCTCATCCCCGCAGGGTTTTATTTTTATTTTTTACCATAACATGAAAATGATGAAAGTAAGACAAGGTCAAGTCAAGTCATGTTTATTTGTATAGCCCTATAACAAGGAGTCTCAAAGGGCTGCACAGACCACAGATTATTGCAAATGACAGATTATTATAACACCATCCCCTGATCTAAAATGTACATGGGGGTAAGGGAAAACTCAAACCCTCAACAAGAGGTAAATGAAAAATCCTTGAGATGGGACCGCACATGAAGTAATCCCCCTTCCAGTATGACCAGGATGCAACGGATGTTGCAATAACAAATAATACACGGATATTGTCAATGTGAAATATAGGTCTCCTTCAAGTAGAGTCCAAATGCAAATCCAAACCCCTAGAAGGATTAAAATAGTTTATTTAAGTTTATTGGAGCGTATCTAAGAAATGCACATTCTTGCACGCGCATTATGAATGAATGTTTGAATTTACTTTTATTGTCATTCTTTGTAACCATGCGCACAGAACGAAACGTCGATACACCTGATTATGAACATGCTGAATAAGGCTGCAATGATGACAGGAGTGGAAAAGCTACAAATTCCGTACCGATGTTTTCACGAGAAAAAAACTTTAACTGCTAAAGCAAGAGCTACGTCACAAGATTTCAATGGAAAAGGAACTCTGCATGCGTCCTCTCATTGTATCATGGCCCATTTCTCCAATTAAGTTCACCCATTTTTCATTATCTCGACAATTCAAACTGCCGGAGTGCCCTACTGCACTTATGTGACATCATATTTATGCAGTCATTATTTATTGTTTTTCTTAGGCCAAACTATAGCTCGAAGTAGTTACTACTGTTTTCCAAAAAGTAATTTTTGTTTTGCCTTCGGGCGTCATACGCTTTCATTTTGGGAACATAACAAATGTTCTCCTGGAGGCCGCCATGTTTCCTTTGAGAGATCGCAGCCAGCATTTTCACGATGACCTGATTAAGAAGTTGAGAGTCAAATTTAAATGCATAATGAATAACTTGCGTGCTATTTAGACTATCTTTCTTTAAAAAGGAGGCTATTGTTTTATATAACAATTAGGTTGGTCAGATTTTTTGAAAAGCTTTGAATTAATTATCGTGGCTCAGAACAAGACCAACCATTAGATTAGTGAGTTTCAACCACTGTGCCGCGACACACTAGTGTCCCGTGAGACCTCGTCAGGGGTGGCGTGAGAAAATATCCAATGTCACTTTTTAAAATTTTAAATTTTATAAAACATTTATGAACCATTTTCTGCAAATATTATGTCATTGTCAAGTGTCTGTGCTGTAAAAACTGAGGGTATTATGAATTATATTGTAATTAAACATACTGTAATTTTATAACATGTTTGGTTAGTGGTGTGTTGGAAAATTTTTCCAATGTAAACAACATGCCCTGGCTCAAAAAAGGTTGAAAAACACTGCATTAGATTGACGTATTTGTCCTTTATCTGACTTGATCATAAAAAAAAACCGCGTAATTCTATCTTTGTGTCACGGGACGGAGCAGGAAACAGGAAAGGACCCATTCGCATAGACGTACTCACAATTTATTGGGGGAAGAGGAGGAGGGCGCACAATCGATCTGGGAATCGATGGTCGCAGGAGTGGATTTCTAATCCACTCAAAAGAAAAGAATGTCCAAACACAAACGGATCAGACCAAAAACAAAACAGGATCAAATACGGGCAGATTCACAGAACTAGGCATTTAACAGGTTTTAACAGAAGTCTCACATAAGTCTCACAGACGTTTCACAGAAGTTTAACAAGTATAACAAACGCTCAGGCAAAGCACAGTTAGAAGGAACGCGTTTAAGTACTCCCAAAAAGCAATCAGTCAATGCGCCTCCGTCGGTGTCCATGGGCGGGGCCAATTGGGCGCCGCGGCAACCACACCAGAATCCAGCGCCACCCGGGTCGGACCGACTGGGCGCCATGGCAACAGCGCCAGACGTGACACTTTGCCATACAGGACCTATTGACTTAAGCACTGGTTCTCAACTGGTCTGACTTCAGGACCCACCATTACACCCTGATGACAAGCTGAGTCCCAAACAAGAAACAAATTTCACTTCTTAAATGTATCCAATGAAATTATTGTGCAGTTGAAAGGAGAGTTAGTAGACATATCCAATTGTTTTTTGGATACCAAAAAGAACCCGTTAAACCAAAACGACTTCTAGTACTGTATACGCTCGCGCACAAACCTACATTGCATGTAATCGACCCCCAAAACTGCGATAAAATAGCAACATACTAAAATAAATTAAAAATATTAGTACAGCCTGTACCTAAACATTTATAGTTAATTACGGGTAATTATGTACTTAATAAAGATACATTAGTACTGGTAAAACACTAAAAATATAATATTTTTAAACCATTTACTGTACCTTCCAGCATCGCACACTCGTACACCATTTTTTTTATTTTTCAAACTTTTCTTTTTGTTGTCACTGTCCACTTTTCCTTCCCCATTATCATTTACTTTCTTCGGACCAATTTTTTGCGACAGAAAAGGGAAATAAAACCAACAAAATAAAATGAGATGTGGTCCCTTTCAAATGCGCCTTCAATTGACCAGGTGGAAAAGACCGAGAAGGGCATTATTGCCATCTACTGTTAGGGAGTGTAAATGACCCTCCACTCTTTTCTTAGCTTTAGTTTGCTAAGGCAAAGGCCTGCCACCCACTGAAAAAAGGTCCGGGGCTCACCTTTGGGTCCGACTCACCAGTTGAGAAACACAGAACTAAAACATTACAGTTTTCCACACATTATGTTAATCTGTGTTGCAAGCAGGCTAGTCGTCAAATTTTTCACCTCATAAAACAAGTCATATTTCCTGGCATCAAACACAATTACAAAGGCACACTTGGCATCAAAATAATGTTATATCGCGCGTGAAATGCGGTCCGCTTAAAAGTTTGGAAATAATTCAGTTGGATTTTATGTTCTTTCGTGGCTGGAGGTGAAGAGAACTAATGATGTGTGACACCCCCGCCTGTAACAAATTGTTTACTCTTCAGATAAGGCAGATGCGGAAAGGTTTTTAAAAGCTCTGGACCCGTGCGTCTGCTTTTGGTGTCCATTAGGAGAAATGTGTTGGGGTTCTGGTTGAAAGCGTGGTTTGTTCACTAAAGTATCGGTGATGCGAAAGTCCTGCCGAAAGACTTATAAATGCCTCAATAATTGACACGACATTTATAACAGATGACGAGCAGACCATGGCTAACTGGAAACAAGAGATGTGGCTCAAGAGGTAGAGCGCTTGTCTTGGGATCAAGAGATCGCAGTTCGAATCCCGACTCCTCCGTGTTACATGTTGAAGTGTCCTTGGGTAAGACACTGAACCCCTAATACCCCCAATAAGCAGGTTAGCGCCTTACATGGCTGCACGGCCGCTATTGGCAAATGTGAAGCACACTGTAAAGCGCTTTGGGAAGTCTTGACTTGAAAAGCGCTATATAAATGCAGATAATTTCATTTCATGTTTAAAAAAAGTGCATAGAACTGGATTTTGAAATATAAAATTATTTGTATCCCATTATTCTTTTTTTAATTTTAGCCATAGTTTCGAAGTGACTAAAGGTAGGATCATAAAGCTGAGCCTGTCCGAAATTCAGAACGGTTCAGGCCTAAAATGTCAATCATCACATTCGGGTTTTGGCCGGGCCGAACTTCTCGCTTGCTGACTTTTTTAGAAATTATCCACCTGCCATTTTTCTTTGGCTCTTATTCTCTGTGGAGGATCCACACGATGGACTGCCTCTCGAGTGGCAGATAGGCAGAGTTGCCCCACCTCCTCCCGTGTCCTCACTAATAAAATGTGAAATTCTGGGTTTTCTTTGGGCCTAGTCCCTCAAACCCCGTTAATTGGACTAAATAAATCTGTGCAGGCCCGGCATCAAAATAATGTTATATGGCGCACCTAGGCTGAATTTTTTTTAGCCCCAATCTTACTTAGCTTACTAGCAGTAAGACATTTGCAACATTAGCAAAAAACATTTGAATTTCACCTGGTGATTTGAATACAGTGATTAATTTACATCGTGCAATCTGTTCAGCATTCTGATTTGCTAAACTGTTTCTTTCATTATCTACCTGTTAGTAAACGGTGTACATGAACTAACAAACAGATGGTCAAATTTACGTCATGTATGTGCACATTCTCATGCAATTTCAAGTCTCTAAAACGCATAATTTGAACATTTTTCACGAATAAATGCCTATTTGTCTCAGGTTTTACTCAATATATTGGTACCGGAGAGTAAAGAGGGGAAAAACGGAAACAACGGACAATTTATATTGTTATTCCAACCTCATTATCATTTCTAAATGAACTAACAAAGGGCCGGATGTAATTATATAATACACGATAACGAGTTGAAATGAGGGAAAGAAGAATTATCCAACACAGATACAATACAGAAATTAAAAGAGGTTTCCACTTCACGGATTTCGCCTATCACCGGTTTGTTTTGGAGCATAACCGCTGCAATAAACAAAGGTGTTCACCCTATTCCTTTTCAAATGGAAATCAAACGTTGTCAAATTAAATCAAACACTCCTTTTTTTCTCTTTACTTATCAAAAAAAAAACATAAATACAGTGGCTTGCGAAACTATTTGGCCCTCTTGAACTTTGTGACCTTTATAAAACTGTAATTTCTTGTGAAGAATCGACAATAAGTGGGACACAGTCATGAAGTGGAACTCACTTTATTGGATATTTTAAACTTTTGTAACTAATAAAAAAACAAAAAAGTGGGTGCGCAAAATTATTCAGCCCCTTTACTTTCAGTGCAGCAAACTCTGTCCAGAAGTTCAGTGAGGATCTCTGAATGATTCAATATTGATCTAAATGACTAACGATGATAAATGGAATACAGCTGTGTCTAATCAAGTCTCTGTATAAATGCACCTGCACTGTGATAGTCTCAGATGTCTGTTTAGAGTGCAGAGAGCATCATGAAGAACGAGGAACACACCAGGCAGGGCCGAGATACTGTTGTGGAGAAGTTCAAAGCTGGATTTGGATAAAAAAAAGGTTTGAACTGCAGAGGTCTACAGCTGAGGTGGGAGAATCTGTCCATAGGACAATAATCAGTCGTATACTGCACAAATCTGGCCTTTATGGAAGAGTGGCAAGAAAGAAGCCATTTCTTAAAGATATCCATAAAAAGTGTCGTTTTAAGTTTGCCACAAGTCACCTGGGATACACGCCAAACATGTGGAAGAAGGTGCTCTGGTCAGATGAGACCAAAATCGAACTTTTTGGCAACAATGCGAGACGTTATGTTTGGCGTAAAAGCGGCACAGCTCATCACCCTCAACATACTATCCCTACAGTCAAACATGGTGGTGGCAGCATCATGGTTTGGGCCTGCTTTTCTTCAGCAGGGACGGGAAGATGGTTGAAATTGATGGGGAAATGGATGGAGCCAAATACAGGACCCTGCTGGAAGAATAACCTGATGGAGTCCGCAAAAGACCTGAGACTGGGACAGAGATTTCTTTTCCAACAAGACAATGATCCAAAAAATAAACCAAAAGCTACAATGGAATGGTTCACCAAAAACATATCAAGGTGTTGGAATGGCCAAGTCAAAGTCCAGACCTCAATCCAATTGAGAATCTGTGGAATGAACTGAAAACTGCTGTTCACAAACGCTTTCCATCCAACCTCACTGATTTCGAGCTGTTTTGAAAGGAGGAATGGGCAAAAATATCAGTTTCTCGATGTGCACAACTGATAGGGACATACCCCTAGCGACTTGCAGCTGTAATCGCAGCAAAAGGTGGCGCTACAAAGTATTAACTCAATGGGGCTGAATAATTTTGCACACACACTTTTTCTTTTTTATTTGTTAAAAAAGTTTAAAATATCCAATAAAGTGTGTTCTACTTAATGATTGTGTCCCACTTATTGTTCATGCTTCACAAGAAATTAAAGTTTTATATCTTGATGTTTGAAGTCTGAAATGTGGCAAAGGTCACAAAGTTCAAGGGGGGCAAATAGTTTCGCAAGCCACTGTATTTTCATCTTATGGAGAGCTGTATATCCCTACTCGACATTAGTTGTAAAGACTTACCGTCTCATTTTTAGGGTTGGGTAGGGTTACTTTAACTTGATTACTTTCAATTACTTTTGGATTACTCCAATACCAAATATGCCAATAAAAGACAAAAGAAACTAAATATGAATAAAATTACTAAATGTTGTGCAGGCTTGGGGAGTAACGGAATACATGGAACGGCAAAAATAATGTTGGCAAGCTCTTTGGATTTATTTCCATTTTTTTCTGTCGCAGTTTATGTTAGTTTTGCCGGAGATCAAAGCCAGGAGAGAAAGCTTACCACGTGTTGTGAGTCATAATTTTATTCATATTTTCTTGTTTTTGTCTTTTATTAGCATATTTGGTATTGGAGTAATCCAAAAGTAATTGAAAGTAATCAAGTTAAAGTAACCCTACCCAACCCTGCTCATTTTACAACTGTTACAAATTTATTTCTGTGTTTTCCAAGTGACCAACAAAGAAGACTGGAATTTAAGGTAAAGAAAATTCACTTTTAAGCTGATCCGGCGCTTCATTTATTTTAATGTACGATCATGAGCAGATAAGAAAGAAAACTCGTCGTAAATATGCAAACGCAGCATAAAACTCTTAGTGCCGGTTTCTGAGATGATGGAGTGTCTCGCATTTGGTTTTATGGACCAAGATGGTGTAATTTAGATTAATGTTGTCATCGTATATGGTAGACACTCAAATCGGCCTAACACTTGAAAATTCATACCTGCTCATAGTCAATGGCTCTCTCACTGTCCTGTGTAAAAAACTTGAAATATGAAGCAAAAACTGCAATATCTAATTTTAATGTTTGATGCTTGATAATAAAGACTTGACCATGGAGAGATTGCGCGGTCGAAAGCTCAAAAACACGCACATAAACATACAAACAACGTGCACGCAAGAGTAAGAGGTATCCTGTGTTTTCCAGACTACAAATCGCAGTTTTTTTCAGAGTTCGGCCTGGGATGCAACCTGCGCTCTAGTGTGACTTACGTGTTAAATTATTAACACATTCTTATATCATTTCACATGGTATTTCCCAACTAAACCTTATGTGTGAGGTTATTAAAACATGATTTATCATTTCACATGTTATTTTCACATTAAACCTTATGTGTCAAATTATTAACACATTGTTATATAATCTCACATGTTTTATTCCCACTAAACCTCATTCGTGAAACTGTTATTTTCACTTTGAACCGCAAGAGGGCGCTGCCAATTTCAAGATTGACGCTGATTTTTAAATATCACTGAGAAGAGCTGAATGGCACTGTAAAGAAAATCATACTCTGCAGATTACAAGCTGCAAATAGTGAAATATGCAGGTGAAAACAGTAAGAAAAGTTTGGAGTTAGCGAGAAAAAGCGACTGGCGAAAGCCAGAGGTGAGTCTTACGTAAATTACGTGGATTAGGAAGGGGCGCATCGTTTAACTGCCGGGTTTAGGGAGTTGTTCACTAAAAGTGATACAGAGAATGAAGATGTAATTGGATTTAGTGATTTGTAGTTAAACTGATAGTGTCACGGACCAGGGCAGGAAACAGGAATGAGAACCCAATAGCGTAACATACTCACAGTTTATTAGGGAGAGGAGGAATGCGCGCACACTCGATCCAGGGATCGATTGTCGTGGAAGTGGATTGAAATCCACACAAAAGAGTGTTCAAAATCAAACAGATCAGGCCGAAAATAAAACAGGATCAAACACAAATTCACAGAACTAGGGATTTCACACAGAGTTTAACAGGAGTTCCGCAGACGTTCTGACACCAGGCACTTCGCAAGACCGCGTTTAAGTAGTCCGGCAGCAATCTGTCAACACGTTTCAGTTGGTGTCACTGGGCGGGGCGAATTGGGCGCCGTGGCAACCGTGACAGAACCTGGCGCCAAACGGCAGGGACCAATTGAGCGCCATGGCAACCATGACAGATAGTTTGGTAAGCATGTTATTTATGCTATCTGAATAACTCTCAATATGTTACATCGTTATTGACATTACCAGGTTTGTCAATCATGTAATTTTTGTATACCGCAAACTTATTCTGTCAGGACCAGAACGGACACAGGACCCAATTGCGTTAAGTTTTATTAAAGGAAAGAGGAAGGGCTGTGCCCACGATCCGGCGTTCGCTAGGCGCTGGAAGCAAGTTGCTCTCGTATTCGGATTGTGATCCGAACACGGAAGTGGATCTTCCGTAGCGATGGCGGTGTCAAGGATGGAAAAACAGGTCGATAGCTGGGACTGGAGAGCAAAGACGTGGTCGGGGTCAGAAACGGGTCGTAATTGGGGACAGACGGGAGCAAAAAACGGGACAGGTGGGAGTCAGGGTTGGAAAAGGCTTGCCTAGTATTAACTGGCGTTCGCTGACGGACTGACAAAAGGGGACAGACAGGAGTGGGTTTAAATGGGGACCGGGAGCCAATCATAGTCCGAGGCAGTTGGCGCCAAGGGAGCGGGGAAAGGTGATTCCCATCGGTAATCATGACATATTCAACCTGTTGTTTATTTGACATTTCCTTTCAGGATGACATTTGTATTTTTGATATTGGATTTTATCAAATACATTTTCCCCAAAAAAGCGACTTATACTCCGTTTGACTTAGATTTGTTTCTTCTTTCTTAATTATTACATAGTTTTTGGGTGGTTCAACCTTTAATCTGGAGCGATTTATAGTCCGGAAAATACGATAATACTTCTATGATAAATGGTCTTGGATCAGATACACTTAGCCCCTTGGAAAAAAATAAAAATAAAAAGAATGTAAGCCAAGAAAAGATGATGATGATAAAGATAGCAATACAACTTTGAAGTCTTATTTTTACTACGTTCTTTTATTGCACTTTTTGCAGTGCAATCAATACTTGTTAACCTGCCTCTTACACACTTGACGTTCTGTGCACGATTTTGATTACTTCTTTCTAAAGTGATGGATCATTCATACTTGATCATGAGACCCTGTCCCATAACCTGCCATGTACTTCATATTTTATAGAACCTCACACACGATTTCCCTTCTCATATATGCTCTGGACCAACCTACTTGACGCTGTGTCATAATTTATTGTTTAATTTCGATTTTTCATTACTGTCATTATAGCCCCACCAGGAGAAAATTCATCACCATCTGAAATGATTTCACTATGCAGTAGATTCGGGTATGGGAGAAGAGAATCCCAATAAAAAAGGGACGTCCAGATGAGCTAAAGTTTTACAGTCGATCCTCATAACTGATCTTCTCAGTGAGGAAAATGGGACTGCCTCCTCTGGCAATCAGTTCATGGTGTCCCCTGCCCACTGCCCAGAATGGCTGGGATTGGCTCCAGCACCCCTGCGACCTTAGTCAAGTTAAGTCATGTTTATTTGTATAGCAAGGAGTCTCAAAGGGCTGCACAGACCACAGATTATTACAAACTACAGACTGTTATTACACCATCCCCTGATCTGAAACGTATATGAGGGCAAGGAAAAACCCCAAAACCCCAAAATGAAGAAACCTTGACCGCACATGAGGTAATCCCCTTCCAGGATGACCAAGCTACAACGGATGTTGCATCAACAAACAACACACTGATATCATCAACAGGAAATATAGGTCATTCATAAGCTATAGAATGTAAGTGTGTTTAAGCCTAGATTTAAAAAGTTCCACTGAGGTTGCAGATCGGATCTCAGGGGGCATAGCATTCCACAGTACCGGGGCACGAATGGAGAACGCTCTCGAACCTGCGGATCTCTTGGTTCTTGGGATCACTAGTAGACCAGCATTTTCAGAGCGAAGGCTCCCGACTGGAACATACACTGTAGGGGGAAATTAAATCTCAAAGATATGAGGAAGCAAGTCCACGCATTATTTCGTATACCACCAACAGAACCTTAAAATCACATCTTAAGCTAACAGGGAGCCAATGCAGGTTAGCTAAAATCGGGGTAATTTGATCAAACTTTTTTGTCTTAGTTAAAAGCCTTGCTGTAGCCTTTTGTACCAGCTGAATGCTCTTGATTTTGGACTTGGGGAGACCGGAAAGTAGTACATTACAGTAATGAAGACGGAAGGTAACAAATGCATGAATTGTAATCTCTGGATCAGACTGGGACAGCATAGGTCAAAATTTGTGTTGAGAAGATGGAAAAGAGCTGTTCCAGTAATATTCTTTACATATGTTTGGAAAGATGGATTGGGGTCAAATGTGACACCTAAATTTTTGACTGAGTTATTCTGGGTGATATTACATTTGTCACTATTCAGAGCAGTTTTTGAATAAATATACATATAAATAAACTATACCTAAGCTAATAGTGAAACACATCCCTGAAAAACATTGGAAAAATGAATTAAATTATTTACAAATCTAACTCACCAAATAACAACTTGACAACACAGAATTCATTGAACAAAAATCTTATTTACCAATCTCAAGAGAAAAAAAGTGTCTGGAAGGTAGCTAGCTGTTTATTGTTTGAAATAATGAAGCCTGTTCTTAGGAGTCGTTGGATGAGTGGTGTGCAAAAACATTTTGGGGTTAATTATAGTTGTGACGCCCCATGCATTTGATATACCCCCACTGAGACTGTCTGGACAAATTGTCTTTATTGTTATTGAATACAAAGTAGAGTACATTGTTTACCTGGCATCCCAGGGTAAGTGACAAATAAATGTTAAAAGAAGGGCAAAACCAATCATCGATATCATTCAAATTGTATTATTTAATGTGGTGTAATCAGTGCTGGGAGCATCATATTACAAAGAATTGGTCCCTGAAACACAATTACTCCATAACAAGTACTATAACACGTTATAAATAACCCGGGTTGGGTAGGGGTACTTTAACTTGATTACTTTCAATTACTTTCGGATTACTCCAATACCAAATATGCTAATAAAAGACAAAATCAACTAAATATGAATAAAATTACAAAATTTTGTGCAGGCTTGGGGAGCAACAGAATACATGGAACGGCAAAAGTGATGTTGGCAAGCTGTTTGGATTTATTTTCATTTTGTTTCTGTCGCATTTTATGTTAGTTTTGCCGGAGATCAAAGAGATCAAAGCCAGGAGAGAAAGCCTACCACGTGTTGTGAGTCATAATTTTATTCATATTTTGTTTCTTTTGTCTTTTATCAGCATATTTGGTATTGAAGTAATCCAAAAGTAATTGAAAGTAATCAAGTTAAAGTAACCCTACCCAACCCTGTAAAAAACTCAACGATCGTGACCACATGGTGCCTTTCTCTGCTACTTTTTAAAAGCTGATCATGAATTTCTTTGTCTTCTGTTCTTGGACAGTTCCACCTCCGCCACAAAGTAGTATACAATCCTCCATCCGGCAGCAACACAACGCTGAATATAACATCTGAAAAGGGTGGGTGTTTTATATCTAGCTACATTTACAATACAATTCAAATGAATAGAGTTACAGTATGATATTCTACCTGCCGTATGTACACACACAGAGCATAAGCGAGCTTAGCGGCTGCTAAGGGCACCGCAACCACCAGGGGGTCCCTAAGAGTGGTTAACTTTTTGGGTGCCAGCATTGTCCCCATTGTCACTTTGTGTGTCCACTCCAAAATACTTCGACTAAAATACTACACAATAACTACAAAACTAAATATAAATTACAGACGCTGCCCGACCTACAAACGAGTTAGGTCCCGGACAATAGTTTGTAAGTTGCATTTGTTCGTAAGTTGCCTCAGTGCTATATTTTGTATGTTTAAGGTTTATATAAGTATGTTTAAGGCTTGTATAAGTAACCTGTATTGTTTTGTACTAAAAAATAAACATTTCATAAAATGATATGCTCTATAAAGATAAATAAAGTGAAGTTTAACTTACTTTTGGGAGATGCGCTTCAAGAGGTCCTCCTCCGTGTTAAAAAGCGTTCCGACCATTTTCTCAACCGCATTAAGCTTTCTTATTCCACTTTTGCTTCAAATAAAACGGCTCGCCTCTTCTTCAGACTTTACACCAACCTTATTGAATGGATGCAAAAGATATTAAACGATAAAAACTTCAAAGTTCTTAATGTGCTAGAGATACAGTGCAGTGTGTATACAGCACACACAAACCAGGACGTAGGGGCTGGAGGTGGATGCTGGGTGACCTCTCACAGCCCCAAGAGGCCAAAAGAAGCACTACAGTACTGTCCTTTACTCAGAAAAAGGTGCACACAATACAAAATCTAACTTACAGCAATGTACGGATATTTTTCGACATCCCGAAAAACGTTCATATCTACCGTTTTGCGTAAGTCGCATGGTCGTAAGTAGGGGAGCTATTTTAAAATGGGGTTTTTATGTCTTTTTTAATGGGTACTTGGCTGAAGAAATAATTTAATTTATTTATACAGTAATTAAATAATGTGTGTACGTGAAAAAGATCTAGAAGTGTTCTAAGACATGATTCGGACTAGACCTAAGATTTATGGCCCGAGCCCGAACCCGAACCCGAACCCGAGGCAATTTCGGGCCGGGTCGGGCCTGAAATGTCAGTCATACGGTCGGGTCGGGTCGGGTTCGGTCCTGCTTTTTTTTTTTTTTAAACAACAATTTGTTTACACCGCGGGATCCAATGCAACCAGGGTTTCATTCACAATAAAAAAGACATTACATACGGATATTATAGTAAATCAAATAAATATTATTTGTGTACAATTAGTTGTGATTGCGGAAATCATAGCGTACAGTGACGTTGGTGACTTTTCCATCCGCATTAACAAACGCATTTTGTAAAATACGATCGCGCTTTATTGTTTAAATAAACGCGTTATATAGACTAGAATCTCCCAATTATCATAATTAGCTCGCTTTATTTTGTTTTAAAGCGTATTATATAGAATACGATCGCTTTTGTCGGAAGCGTACATTGACGTTGGTGACATTTTCATCCGCGTTAAAAAACGCAATTTGTAGAATACGATCGCGCTTTATTGTTTAAATAAACGCGTTATATAGACTAGGATCTCCCAATTGTTATAATTAGCTCGCTTTATTGTTTTAATAAGCGTTTTATATAGAATACGATCGCTTTTGTCGGAAGCGTACATTGACGTTGGTGACATTTTCATCCGCGTTAAAAAACGCAATTTGCAGAATAAAATCACGCTTTATTGTTTAAATAAACGCGTTATATAGACTAGGATCTCCCAATTATTATAATTAGCTCGCTTTATTGTTTTAATAAGCGTTTTATATAGAATACGATCAGGGGGGGGGGGGAATTTGCATAGGAGTCGGAAAAGGGCACAACACGTCAACACCCCCTCAATGAAAGTGCTGCGCTAAAATCTTAAGGACGTACTACTACTGCTGCTGTGGATTATGGCCCAATGATCAAGTCGTCAAAATGACGGACGCCCTCAAATGTTTTCGCTACCTCAAAAAAAAAAACCCGTCAATGACAGATTGTCGCTTAATGTAACATCTGCAGTGCAGACACAGAAATATAAAAGATGTAAATGTTTATACAGTTTTATTTAACTTAGGCCTAGATGTTGTAACAAAAGGCAGAGTTTAATTTGTTATCATAAATCACCCCTCCTTATAAATAAAATATGTAATTTCGGGCCCCTTTCGGGCCGGGCCAGCAAATCCAGTTAATTAGTCGGGCTCGGTCCGGGTCGGGTTTAATACCCCTCGGGCCTGCGTCGGGCTCGGGTGCTTTTTTTTGGCCCGATCTTACCTCTAATTCGGACTGACCTGCTGAACTTGATGCTGTTTACTCTTTATGGGCCTGTCTCATTCATAGTTGAGGATGTGGACCTACCACATTCTTGACATTCAGCCCCCGAGACAGTGGTTAAAATCTTTAAATATTAAAATAAATTGTCAAGAAAAAAATAGCACACCACATAGTAGATTGTCGACATTAATTTGAATGAATTCATTTACTATTTTTATGAAATAGAATTAAAAACCCTGAGGGAGAAACATGTCCACCTTCCAAAAGGTTTTATCCTGTGATCATGTCTGCTTAATGTTGTTAAGACAGGGAGTGCTAGAATCTTGTCACTCAAAGGCGCTGTTCTGCTAAGTGCACAAAGTCAGTGAGAGTCTCAGGTCAATATTGCATCCCTGAAGAAATGTTTATATTATGTGCCGCTCTGTTTAATAAACACTTAGCTTGGCCTGAAGTGTCTGTTGCACGGACCCACGAGTGGCACAAAATGAAGAGAGGTGGTTAGCTTTTGGAAGATCCCATTGCTAGTTTGTTCATTAGCTAGTGAGCATAGGAGCCTCCTAGCTAATCTAATAGGTGTCTTTTGCTGAACTTTTGTGTATATTTATCAAGCAAGGTGATCAAGTTTTGCTCATGTCCAACACTACAGGTAACACTAGATAGCAAGTTTGCTAAATGGCTAGCCAAAGCCATGGTTACGGTTTTCTTATTTGTCTATTTAATGAAGATTCACAGCAGCACGACGGCGCAGTGGTTAGCGCGTGTGAGGCACAGTTCTGAGGTCATGAGATCGAACTTCCTGTGTGGAGTTTGCATGTTCTCCGTGTGCTTGCGTGGGTTTCCTCCGGGAACTCCGGTTTCCTCCCACATTCCAAAAACAAGCATGTCTGGTTAATTGGCCGGTACAAATTGTGTGAATGAGTGAGTGAGTTGACTGTCTCTGTGTGCCCTGCTACTGGCTGGCAACCAGTTCAGGGTGTCCCCTGCCCACTGCCCGAGGATAGCTCGGATGGGCTCCAGCACCCCGAGACCCTACTGAGGATAAGCGGTGCAGATAATGGATGGATGGATGGATGGATGCAGATTCACACAGGACTAAATAAATACATGAGCGCTTTTTAGAAGAGCCCATTGGTTTGCTCGGTAGATCGCAAACTAGTAAATCCGTTAACCTTCTGAGAACTTTCGCTGTACATGAACCGATACATGATACTTAATGAACAAACCTGAGGTTAATAAATTTTAGATGAAGGCATCGCTGCTTTCTTCATTATATAGTTAGCTATGTTTGTGTTTATATATTAAGCTAGGTGATCAAGTCCAACACTGTGGGTCACACTTGCTAGAGAGTTTTTGAAATTGCTAATCAAACTAATACTCGCTTTTCTTTGGTCTGCTCAATAAATAACAAGTTTGGTAGTAAATTACTTTTGTCAGAAGTTTTGCAGTACATGGACCCGAACATGTCATAGAACCAACCAAACTGTGGTTGTTACGTTTTGGAAAAGACCATCACTGCTCTGCTCATTAGTTAGTGAGTTCGCTCGCTAATCAAACAGGTGCCCCTTCCCAGTATGTTTCTGTTTCTTTAAACAACCACTGAGATTATGTGTCTTTGAAAACGTCCAATGCGAGTAGTTAGGCTTTTGGATAGCTAATGCAATAATTATTTTTTGGGGATGTGTCTATGTTTTAACGAAGATCCACCAAAGATACAAAACCAGGTGAGGAGTATTTTTCCGCCTATTTTCGGTTCGCTCATTAACTTGCAAATTTATTAGTTTCCATCCAGGCTAATGTAATAGTTACCCTTTTCAAGAATCCATTAGTCAATTAACCCCCCCCCCCCCCCCCCCCCCCCAAAAAAAAAAAAAAAACACAGAACGAACCGAACTTGTCACGGTTGCCATTGCACCCATTTGGCCCCGCCGGTGTGGTGCCAGCTGCGGCTCGTTGACAGATTGGCTTCCCTTCTATTTAAGCTCAGTGCTCTCACTCACCCTTTGTCAGTCCGTCAACGAACCTCTGCACCCAAAAGACGTGGGTTTAGACTCTGTCCGGTTTCCTGCCTGTGTTTCCTGTCCAGTATTGTTTCCGTCTATTTTGTCCTGTTTAATATCGATCTCCAGTTTTGTGCCAGTCTAGTTTGTCCTGTTTAATTTCGATATCCAGTTTTGATATAAATCCTGTCTGTCCCGTTCTTTCCGGTGTTGACCCCATCTGTCCGATATCTGCTCGTGCAATTGGTATCAATCTCGTCGGCCTCTGGCTCCCTGTCATTCTATGCTAGACTGCTGCCTTACGCCTTCCGCCCAACGATCGCCGAATCACTGGCGTTTGGGTTAACGTGCATGACTGCCCCATTTCCCGTAAAATAAAAACTTGTGTGAGAAACGTCACGCATTTGGGTTCTCCTCCTGTTACGGTTCTTGACAGAACTGGGTTTTTTTGAGTTCTGAAAGAGACCATCATTGCTTTCCTCATTAGCTAGTTAAGCTTGTGTGCTACCTTATCTAACAAGTACCTTTCCCAGGCTGTTCCTTCTTCTTAATCAACCACTGTGTTGATGTGTCTTAAAAAAAGCCCAAAGCTGAGGTTCGTATTAGCTCGCTAAGTTGTTAGCCTGCTGGATGGATAATGAAAAAAAAAAAAAAAACTTCCCTCTGATGTGTTTATTTTAACAGAGATCCACACAAGACACGAAACCTGGTGAGGAGTTTTTTTTAAAAAAAAGCTCTTGTCGGTTCGCTCATTAAATAGCAAGCTTATTTGCTTTAATACAAGCTAATGTAAGCTTTTAAAAGGTCCAATGCTTAGAGTTGCATTAGCTCGCGATCTTGCTAAATTGTTAGCCTAATTGTTAGCTAATCAAAAAAATGACTTTCCTTTGATGCGTCTATGCTAACGGAGATAAGTACAGACTTGGCACGGAACCAGGTGAGTTTTAACAAGCAAGTTTATTATTTTCTAAGCTAGCTACCAGTAATCTATAATAACCCTTCCTGGGAATTTTTGGACCCAAACATGACACAAACACAACCAATCTCAGGTTATTAAATTTTGAGAGAGCACATTACTAGCTTCCTTGCTAGCTAAATATTAGCTTTCTTGCTAGTTGTTGTAATAGTTATCCTTATCAGGAATGTAATGGACCCAAACATGACATAAGACCAATAATACTGGAGTTTTGATGTTCTAGAAGAGCCCATCACTGCTTTGCTTATTAGCTAATGAGCTTGCTAACCTGCAGGCTAGTTTATGCAACGAGCTTGCCCTGTTAAATTTACGGATGCAATAACAGTGATATTTGACATATAAAGCCGTCAATAGGAGTGAATGAGTTAGATTGATCCCAAGTGTGTTTTTGGTGTGGACCTACTGAAACTAGCGCACTCGTGTGCAATTTGGCTAGCTTGCAGGCTAGCAAATGTTATGAGCTGCCTAATTTTATTCGCAGTTAGCCAAGTCACAGTACAATGGGACTTTAATGTGTGGAGTTGTTGACGTGTGGAAGCAAGCTAACTGGTTTTCTACGGGCCACAAAATTGGAATGTCTGAGAATTTCAAGAAGAATTTGTGGTAGGGTTGCTAATTAGCACGTAATTGGTGGGAAAATAAAACAACTGAAATGACTTGAAAGTCTTTCATGGTGTGTATGTGTTTTCTAATTAATGGCGAGGATGTCTAATGAATTATTGCGTTAAACCTGTCAAGTGCTGAATGGACCTGCCTCATTCTCGAAGTAGTTTAACTCGATAGCGAAGAACTGGTTTCACCTCAATTGACACGTCGTGTACTTAAAGGATGTTAAGTATTGTGAGGACTTGCTACATATTTGATGAAACTTCTTCATGTTTTAAAAATGAGGATTACTCTCACACATGATGGTTAGGAGAACTCATTTTTTACCGACCCAACTTGTGATTGATGGTGTAAATCTCATTTCGGTTTTGATATTTTTGGGAGATGCAGAGAAACGTTATTCCCCCAAAAGTTGTTTGGAACCAAAATGTATCTTTTCAGTATATGAGAAAACCAAGAGTCATCAGTCTTTTTGCTCGAGTAGCAACAAAATCCGTTTTTAGATATGAGCGCTCTACAGAATAGCAATCACTATAAAGAACTGATTTTCCAGCATATTGTGTGTGGCTGGGTGTGTGTAACATCATTTTCAGTTTTTATCTTTGAGGGGAACTTTCTTAGAATATAATTTTGGCATTTTTATTCTGTCATTAAAAAATAATCCCAAAATTTTATATTAATTACATTTTAAAAGATCTAATTAATCTATTAATTGCCAGAAATCCCCAAAGAAAAATATATTCAAATATGTATAATAATATTATACATACTATACTTATTCAAGGGTGGAGCTAATATGCAAGGTTACAAAAGGGTAAACATAGTTAGATATTAAAAAATGCTTTTACTCCTAACGCTATAATGTGTATATAGGAGGGAGAGTTTAAAATCTATGTGAACTCTATTTTTAATTTTGGACGTTAATGTGTTCCCTTTTGCATCGTTCATTCTTGGAAGAACACCAGAGAAGTTAAAGCACGTTGACAATGCATATTTAACTAATATTTTAGATCCAGAGTGAGGCACACAATTCTCATGCCTCATGGCAGAGGGCGATAGTGAGACCAAGGAATTTAATATGGCACTCACATCTGCCTGTAATAATATAAGTAAAGATAGTATTAGCTAACAACAATTTAAGCCAATTTTACCGATCTATTGATGTTTTTTTTAAAAAAAGCATATACACTTCGTTGAGGCGTTAAGGTAGGAAAACAAAACGTTTTTCTCTATGCTACAGTTAATGTATTGCTTACTTACTTTGCCAATCAAATGATGAATAAGATGTAGTTGTATTTTTTTGTAAATCTGACCTTCCCAGGCATGAACCTCACTGCACATCATTGGTTTGTAATATACAAGGGTGAAAGTTTAGTCTTAGCATTGGAGGGTCCATTTATTTTTTAGGTGATTACAGAATATTGTTGACGACAAGACAATGATTTCTCTATATTGGTGGGGTCGACCCCCGAAGCCCACCCCTCCCCCCCAATCGTTTTTTTTCGTTGCAAACGGAGCAAGCGTGGTTTTAAAAAACATCGGATTTCTTGTGGTAGTGGTGTAGTGAAAGGAAGTCCGTCTCTTTTTAGAGAACCGGCTTTTTCGGCTCAACTCATTAAAGAGAGCCGGCTCTCAAACGACTCACTTGCTCTGATGCATTATACAGTGGGACCTCGCTGCTTCGCGGTTCTACGGGTTCAAAGCTTCGCGGCTCTGAAAAATAATCATAATAACATAAAATATTTTTTTTTATTTATTTATTTTTTTTTTTTTTAAGCATTTTTGAAGGGGCGTCGCTTTTTCGTGGTTCCACGTTCGCGGGTTCAGAGCTTCGCAGGTCTAAAAATTAATAATAATAAAAAATAAAATTAAAAATTTTTAAAAAAATTGCATTTTTGAAGGGGCGTCGCTACTTCGCGGATTTTCACTTTTCGCGGGTGGTTTTGGTCCCCATTAACCGGGATAACCGAGGGATTACTGTATTGCGAATTATAATGTTGTATAAAGAAGTTCAGAAAAAAAGGAAGTATAAAAGGAGAAAATGAAAAAAGACAGGTTTGTGGTTGTCACTTTAATCAGTATATTACCAACAATAATTTAATGCAGGAAATGAATTCATAATTTGAATAAAAAAATGTATTATTCTACTTAATTCTATTTGCATGTATTTTTTCCTTCTACAGTGAACGTCCAAGCTACTTCATTTTTGCACTTTTTTATAATAAACCTCATTCATGTCGGGCAACTCAGTATCTCACAACAAAATGTTAATTAACAATATATAGTATATAACGAAACACATGTATAATACAACATGTTAAACTACATAAATAAACAGGTTTGAAAAAAGATATATGGTGTGAGATTATTTTGTGTTTCGTAAGGGAAAATACGACAGTTTGTAAGGGCATGGAGCCCTGGAGCTTGACAGGTATGTGCTTCCTAACTTGTATTCCACATGCTGATTAGTGTCCCACACCCCAAAGACTCTCATCTCGGATGCGCCTCTGGGCGTGTCTGTTTGGTAATGAGGACTTAATGATGCCGCGTGGCGCACCGCGCTCGCCCCCATTCGAAAGCGCGCACTTGACGAGATGACGACGCGGCGCTTTCGTGCTTCAATCCCGGGCAGCCTGACGCAGCACACGGCGGTCCCTCCTCGGGGACGGAGCACCGAGGAACCGGAGATGCGCACCGAGGAGCGCTTACAGCTTGGGAGGAGCTTGGCACGTCCGCGCACGGTGCGCACCACCTCCGGGTGAACGAAACGCGCTCGGGAAAGGCGGCAGGAAGGAAAAGGTGAGTCGGTGCGTCGAAACTTGTCACTATTTAGGTTGCGACTTGGGTCTGGATGCAATCAAACTTAATATATGAAAGGAGGAATACAGTACATGGGATTACACGTGTCAATCATGTGTTATACAGTACATTTTGGACGGGAAATTACGCACGCATACCTATCAACCTCTGTCAGTTGCTCCCCTTATTAATAATCACATTTCCCTTATTCCACGGTAATAAACCTTAGAAACACAACCCGGCACCTATTTACTCACAGCAAGACCGACTATGTAGACTACAGCGACATTATCAGCAATCTATGATGACGTACTTGTCTGTTACCAGTGACCGAGACGATCCGGACTAGAGTCGGTGCATCGAAACTTTCATTGGCACTAATAGAAGTTTGAATGCTTTCAAACTGATTGTGGACGTTTGTTGAAAAAAGAAGTACACGATGTACAGTTTAATGCCGTGTAGTTTAATTACTGGGGTTGCACGTGGGAAAATACGCAGGGGATAGGCTAAATACATTGAGTAAGAATGAGAGTGGTGTTTTAGAAAGAATGCCAGGATAAAGAAAAATGCAAAAATATGTACAAGGTAGTGCTTGTAGACTGGTTTAAATTGGAAGTGCATTTTTTTCAACAATAGTGCAATGAAAAATAGTGCATTGTAACATTAGTGCAATGAAAAGTAGCAGTATGAGGTCTCTTAAAACGAGCACCAACAGGCTCGGAGACAGTTACTTCCCCATCTGTTGTTGCACTATACCTTGCATTGCTCTATTGTCACTATTAATTATTTTTCATTGAACCGTTATTACAAGTCAGGCCGGTCTTTATTCACTACCAGGGTTGGGTAGGGTTACTTTAACTGGATTACTTTCAATTTCTTTCGGATAACTCCAATACCAAATATGCTAATAAAAGACAAAAGAAACTAAATATGAATAAAAATGATGACTCACAACACGTGGTAAGCTTTCTCTCCTGGCTTTGATCTCTTTGATCTCAGGCAAAACTAACAGAAAATGCGACAGAAAAAAAAGAAATTAAATCCAAACAGCTTGCCAACATCATTTTTGCTGTTCCATGTATTCCATTACTCCCCAAGCCTGCACAAAATTTAGTAATTTTATTCATATTTAGTTTCTTTTCTTTTATTAGCATATTTGGTATTGGAGTAATCCAAAAGTATTTGAAAGTAATCAAGTTAAAGTAACCCTACCCAACCCTGTTCTCTACCTTGTAAGTATTTTTTACTGTTAATCCTGCCAATTTTTTTGTCTGTTTTGTCCTCTTCTAAGTCCATTATTATGGTTATTTTGGAATTCTGCGTCTAATTTAGGTTCAATCAATGTTCGCTATGTTTCTATCAATGACAACAAAAACAATACAGTGCTATATTTTGTAAGGAATTTATGTTTAAGGTTTATTAAAGTATGTTTAAGGCTTGTATAAGTAACCTGTATTGTTTTGTACTAAAAAAATAAACATTTCATCAAATAATATGCTCTATAAAAATAAATAAACTTAAGTGTAACTTACTTTTGGAAGATAAGCTTCAAGAAGTCCTCCTCTATATTAGAGAGTAGCCGAAAAGAAGTGATCCAATCATTTTCTCAACCGCATCAAGCTTTCTTATCCCACTTTTGTTTTAAAAGAAAGGGCTTGCCGCTTCTTTAAGCTTTACACCAACCATATTGAATGGATGCATGAGATATTAAACCATAAAAATGTCAAATGTTCTTACCGCGCTGGAGATAGTATAGACATAGTATAGACAGTATAGAATGTTTACACACAAACTAGGGGAAGCGGATTTCTTTTTCTGGGTGGATGCTGGGTGACCTCTCACAGCGCCACACGCTGGTAGCGGCGGAAAAAAACACTACAGTAATGTCCTGTGCTCGGAAAATGCACATAATACAAAATCTAACTTACAGCAATGTCCGGGTATTTTTCGACATCCCGAAAAAAATGATTGAATATACCGTTTTGCGTAAGTCAAATGGTCGTAAGTAGGGGAGCGTCTTTATACTAACTAGTTGTTGACTATTTTATTCTCTGGTTTTCACTCCATGTGTTTTGGACAGTTCAGCAGACTGTTCAGACATCAAGACGAATCGGAGAGGGATGTTTTAACACGTTGTCAGTGTGAAGTAAAGTACTCGAGTCGCCTGCAGCTTGCCCTCTGTCGTATAAACAAAAAGAGGACACACAGGGAGTGCATACTCAAGTTTATGTCACATACATTTGCCCCCTCATTGAAGACAGCCAAACATTCTGAGCTTTATTTGATGTTCACTAGAAGGCCGAACGCATTTTAGATGCATGCGTTAACCCAAATGGAAATAGCGACACAGTTTACCTTGCATAATGCGCTCTTATCAAAATGTCAACAAAGCTGAATGTTTCTTTCTCTGAAACAAACCAGATATCCTAAAGTGGAACCATAAAAGTAAAGGAGTCACGTTGCAGATGGCACGTTATGTGGTATTTGTTTTGATCATAAATGGGGCTATTAATGCCTTGAATGTTTCTTTTTTAAACAGGGAGGGGAAATTGTGCATCTGCAGGTCTAATGGTGCATTGAAATGGCAGACATCATTATAATAATAGCCCATAAACTGGCACAGGGCTCGACATCAAACCAAGCAAGCATTTGCAATGCAGGCGAATTAATGAAAGGAATAATCAAAAAAATGGGAGCATCGTTAGTGGGCCTGTAAGAACATACAGAAAAAACCTAAACTCATTATCATCTGATGGCGTCGAGTACTGTATTTTCTGCACTATAAGGTGCACTGGGTTACAAGGCACACCACCAAAAAATGTTTTTATGTCTTATATTTCACATTTAGTGACCCTATAACTAGGATTTGCGAGACCTTTCGGTCTCCCGCCCCCCTTTCTTTGCCTAGCTGTCTCTTAAGGAGTAGAGATAGAAAGGAGAGGATCCCCAGTCCTCTCGCTCGCTCCACTTTAGTCGCCTCTTACGCAGCAAACCACGGTGGGAGAATCCTCTTACTCTCACCACAGGGGAAAAAGAAGTTCCCATACCGGGAGTCGAACCCGGGCCACCTGGGTGAAAACCAGGAATCCTAACCGCTAGACCATATGGGACATTTGTTAGTGATAGGAATTAGTGGAGAGGTGTTATAAAAGGATAGAGGGATGTTTGGCTTTCTAAGGGATGGGCAGGGCACTTGTATGATGCGGCAGGGGTAAACCAGTGAAAGCTGTACGGCCCTGCTGTTGAACAAAAGAGTGTGTTGTGTCACCCTGACCCGAGTGACATGGCCG
Source organism: Urocampus carinirostris (assembly GCF_059441175.1). NCBI lineage: Eukaryota > Metazoa > Chordata > Actinopteri > Syngnathiformes > Syngnathidae > Urocampus > Urocampus carinirostris. The sequence goes on from NC_142357.1 coordinate 28,596,609, forward strand.
CTTTCTTGTGTCCCGTTTCATCTGGAGGGACAAAAGCATGACCGACTTAGGTACCGAGGTGCCTAACTTGTTTGGGTGTTTGGACATTTGGGTTGGCCATGGTCCAAAAATGTTTGTGTGTGTTTTTTTGCTACTTTTTCCCCCTTTTTTATTTTCCGTGTTATTGTTATGTGTTTGTCTTGCTGTCGGTCATCCCCCTTGAGGGATATAATAATAATAATGCATTTTATTTAAAAGCGCCTTTCAGGCCACCCAAGGACACTGTACAGACAATGGAAAAAATACAATTTAAAAAGTTTTAAGCGAAATAATAAATAAAAACAAGACATAAAATCATAAAAACATAGGAAATGGAGAAGCTATGTGTTGTAGGCAGTCCTGAACAGGTGTGTTTTTAGACGGGACTTAAAAGTGGAGAGAGGTGTGCAGTTTTGGAGGTCCGGAGGTAGATTGTTCCAGAGCTTGGGAGCAGCGCGACTGAAGGCTCTGGCTCCCACGGTGCTTAGATGGGCAGGGGGCACTGACAGTCGGAGGGAGGACGAGGATCTGAGGGAGCGAGTGGGGACGTGCACCTGGAGAAGGTCGGACAGGTAAGGAGGAGCCAGGTTGTGAATGGCCATATATGTATATAGGATCAGTTTGTAGCTGATGCGATGCTGAATAGGAAGCCAGTGTAGCTGTTGGAGAACGGGGGTGATGTGCTGCTGGGAAGATGTTTTTGTGATGATGCGAGCAGAGGCGTTTTGAACCAGCTGAATTTTATGGAGGGACTTTTGAGGAAGGCCGAAGAGGAGAGCATTGCAGTAGTCAAGGCGGGATGTGACAAGACTGTGGACAAGAATAGCAGTGGTGCGGGGGGTGAGGGAAGGCCAGAGTCTGGTAATATTGCGGAGGTGGAAATAAGCAGTGCGGGTGATGGTGTTGATATGTGAGTGGAAGGTAAGCATGCTATCCAGGATGACACCCAGACTCTTGACCTGGGGGGAGGGGGACACTAAGGAGCTGTCAATGTTGAGAGAGAAATTGTTTACTTTGGATAAAGTGGATTTGGTGCCAAGAAGGAGGAATTCTGTTTTATTGGGATTTAATTCAAGAAAGTTTGTTGTGAACCATGTTTTGAGTTCGGAAAGGCAAGAGGTGAGGGAGGGAGGTGGGAGTATGGAGTTTGGTTTGCAGGAGAGGTAGAGTTGGGTGTCATCAGCAAAGCAGTGAAAGTGGATATTACATTTGCGCAGGATATGACCAAGAGGCAAGAAGTAGACGATGAAGAGAAGAGGACCTAAGACAGACCCCTGGGGTACACCTGTGGTGACTAGGGAGGGCTTTGAGGTGAAGGATTTCAGCTGGACAAACTGAGTGCGGCCAGTGAGGTAGGAATGGAACCAACTGAGGGGAGTATGGGTGAGCCCAATGGAGGAGAGTCTATTGAGGAGGATAGGGTGAGAGATTGTGTCGAAGGCGGCGCTCAAGTCTAGGAGGATGAGGATGGAGACTAAACCGGAGTCAGATGCTATGAGGAGATCATTTACAATACGGATTAGGGCAGTCTCTGTGCTGTGGCGGGGGCGGAAACCAGACTGAAAGGGCTCATAGAGAGAGTGGAGGGACAGGTGCGAGTGGAGTTGAGCAGCAACAGTTTTTTCAAGGATTTTTGAAATAAATGGAAGGTTGGAGATGGGGCGGAGGTTGTCAAAGTTGTTGGGGTCAGCACCATGTTTTTTCAGCGTAGGGGTAACAGCAGCGGTTTTGAAAAGTGATGGGACAATACCAGAAGAGAGTGAGGAGTGGATAATGGCAGATATGAGAGCAAGCAGGGAAGGGAGGCAGGATTTAACAAGGGATGAAGGGAGGGGATCGAGCTGGCAAGTGGTGGGCTTGGATTTGAGTATGAGGTTGGATAATTCAGCAGTCGTGGGTGGAGCAAAACTGGAGAAGAAGTGACAAGGAGAAGGAAATTCAGATGGGGAGGGAGCAGACAGGTTTTGATGGAGTTGGTGATGAATCTTATGGATTTTGTGATTGAAGTACTCCATTATGGAGTTGCAGGTTGCTGTGGAGTACAGGTGGAGGGGGAGAGAATTTGGTGGCTGAAGGATTTTGTTCATGACAGAGAAGAGAGTTCTTGAATTTCCTTCGTTGAAAAGGATGAGGCCGGAGTAGTAGCTGGATTTGGTTTGTGCAATTTGGTCCTTGTATTTAGCAGTATGGGTAATGTACATGTCCTTATGGATGGTGAGGCCGGTTTTCTTATAGAGTCGCTCGAGTTGGCGGTTCTTTGATTTCGTTGACCGAAGAGTGGGTGTAAACCAGGGGGCAGATGTGGAGAATGAGGCAGTCCTGGTTTTCAGGGGGGCAAGAGAATTTAGAATATTTGTGAGGCAGGCATTGTAGTGAGTGGTGAGGTCATCCGGGCTTGAGAGAGCTTCTGGGGGTGGGGAACGGTCAATAATGGATATGACCAAGATAGATAGATAGATATTTACCATACATACGGCGCACCGGACTATAAGGAGCTACAATGGGAATGTCAACAAAACAGTCAGATAGTTCAGTCAAACTTATTAACCCCTTAACATTTCGACAGCTCGCAAAGAAGTATACGTGCCTCAGACACGTCCGGGCGGTCAGTCGATCTGTCTGTCTGTCTGTATGTCTGTCTGTTTAGTATTTAGTTTATACAAGTTTCATCTATATATGTGTATTACCCTTTGTGACAGGATTTTACCGACCCAGAGAATGTGTGGGGGAGAAGAAATCACTGACTTGAATGTGTCATTTGACAGCATTTTCTAATAACGAGAATAAGAGTATTTGAAAGCAAACAGGATGAGCAATGTTCAGGTGACCCTCACTGAAATAAATGGCACTGAGGTTCATTTTCAATTTGGAGAGTTTGAGTGTGTATGGCCGCCGAGGGAAACACACGAAAAATGGTGCTTCTTTGTTCAGGATCGATACCCTGATGGTTTGGACTGTGTACGAAGAGCTGCAGCACACCGGCTTTCCGCGCACTCTGAAAAGACAGTAATTGGGAGGAAAATAAATACTCCTGCAGTAACTTCTGTTGTTTTCTATCTGTGACAGAGCCCGGACGGGCCCCAATTCTCCCTGTCTGGTGTTACCTCAGCCCTGGAGATGAAATGAGCCCCCCAGACGCATGGAACGGCAGCGGCGAGTGGGACCCTGACGAAGCCGACACGTGGCTTCCCCCCAACGGGAGCAAGGACTTCAACGATCACGGCTTCCACACGGATGTCACCAAGCACCTCGGGGTTCAGATCACCCTGATTGTGGCATACTCGCTCATCATCCTTCTGGGGCTCCTCGGCAACGCGTTGGTCATCTACATGATCATCCGTTACCGGAACATGAGGACGGTCACCAACTTTTTCATCGCCAACCTGGCTCTGGCCGACTTACTTGTGGACACACTGTGCTTACCCTTCACGTTGGTGTACACGCTGCTGGATGAGTGGAAATTTGGGGCTGCGTTGTGCCACATGGTGCCCTTTGCTCAAGCTCTAAGCGTACATGTGTCCATTCTTACCCTCACCGTTATCGCCCTGGAGCGCTATCGGTGCATCGTCTTCTACCTGGGCCAGCGTCTCACCTGGAGGGCTAGCTTCCTCATCATGGCCCTCACTTGGACCATATCGGCTGTGCTGGCAGCCCCTTTGGCTATATTCCGGGAGTATCGTTACGAAGAGATCCCGCCCATCAACTTGCACCTTGCGGTGTGTTCTGAAAAGTGGCCGCACGGGACCGGTAGGGACGGTGTCATCTACAGTTTCTCAATGCTACTCCTCCAGTACATCATTCCACTGGCTGTCATCAGCTACGCTTACATTTGCATCTGGGTCAAGCTGAAGAATCACATCAGCCCGTCCACCCGCAACGACGCCATCGCACGGCGGAAGAAGACTACCAAGATGTTAGCGATAGTGGTGGTGGTTTTCGCCATCTGCTGGTTGCCCTTCCACGTTTTCCAGGTGGCCAGCGACTTGGACCTGATTCTGGTCTTCAACGAGTATAAACTGCTGTACACCGTGTTCCACATTGTGGCCATGTGCTCCACTTTTGCCAATCCACTCCTCTACGGATGGATGAATAAAAACTATCGCAACGGGTTCTTGATGGTCTTCCGCTGCGAGGACAAGCCAGATTCTTTCCATCCAGAAGGCTCCTTTAGGACTCGTTCCATGAGGCGGCTTACGCTTAACGGGCGTAACGGGGGACACCGACCCACTGCCGTGTGAGACGCCAAGATGTTTACACATGACACCAATTGGCAGTACAGTAATCCCTCGGGGTTTTTTTTTTTTGCAGGACTTGCGTTCCAAAAAGGATCCGCGATTGATAAAACCTGCAGAGTAGAAGCATTTATTTATTTATCAAATACTCTATTATAAAGTAAAAACAACGAACAAATCCCATTTCCAGGCTGAGCCATTTGCTCAACAAATCAAAGTACAGTGGTACCTCTTTATACGAGCTCCTCAACACACAGGAATTTCGATACACCATTTTTCTTTTTCATAATTCTACCTCACTTTACGAAGGAAAATCTTGTTTAGGACCAGTCCCTGTGGATACTACTAGAGACTGCTTGGTCCAGTTTGTGAATGCACTTGCGTGTTTAGTTATACCACCAGTATTCCACATTTTTACCACATCTCTTTAATCACATTTTTAGCATCTACTATTTGTGACCGGTAGGGTGCCTGATAAAAGAAAAGCAAATTGATGACAATTGAATCAAGAAACAATAGAATAACACGAGCGCGGAGTTTGTGCGTCGATGAAGGGTTTGATCTCCTACCAGTGTCCAACGTGGTGTTGATTTTTTTCTCTGGGAAAATCCATGTTTTGGACTTAGATAAGGGAGGCATCAACAAACTTATCCACGAGGACATAGAGGAACTGACAACAGAGAAATTAAAAGAACAACAGTGAATGCAACAAACATAGGCCCTTTAAAAACAGGCAAAAAAGATGACAAACTGTGCTGTAAAAGATGGTGTGTCTTAACGTTCATTTAAAGTTACAGTTACTTAAATTTTAAGTGTGCCATAAGTTCGTACATATCCTCATCAGTCGTGCGCCGGCACAAGTCCTGTATCCCCACAAAAACTACGTGGCACCTTCGCAGCATGCTTTCAACTTCATTACATAAACTTGCATTTATTTCGTTAATATATTCTTATTTAACTCATTACTGATTTTTTAATGATTACCATATTTTTTGCAGTATAAGGTACACCGGATTATACAGCGCTACAGTAGCAAAGTCAAAATAACAAATAGGTCAGTCAAACCGTCGGACTGTTGAGAAGCAAATACTGTACGTGTCTCAGACAAGTACAGACACATTGTCTGTACGATATCACCAGTAACTGAAATATGTCACGCCACATATTTTTGGAAAGCTTAAACTCCTGGGATTCAAAATATACCTTTTCATCACAGAAACATTACAATCAGTCTGAAATAAGATACCCGAAAATATAAAGCCGCGGTTGTCTTGCAGCCATCACTTTCTATGATAATACGCAACCATGGTATTCTTGCGTCCATGAGTATAGTGAATCCAGCCGTGTAAAATGCTTACGTACTTCAAAAGACGCGATAATGCCGACAAGTAAAGCATAAAAAAAATCCACTGAAAAACATTTTTGCATCGATGCACGTTGCTTGTTGCTAGCTGCCTGTTTAGCCCCATAATTTCCGTTTACAAATAAACAGCCTAGTAAAAATTATTTTCTCTCGGCCGTAGAGAAACCGAACTTGTGATTCAGATCTTTTTGGGCCAATTCCAGGCTTTGTTTTAGCCCACTTTAGCCTATAGAAGCCTGTAAATGCTAAAAACTTCCCACTTACTCTACCTCCGAATGACTTTAGCCAATAGTGACCGATTTGTTAGATGATTGACACATGAAACGTTGGTATATATATCCCAGCATGCACCACGCTCAACTTTGCCTACGGGGGAAAATCTAGTCAGCGGCTGCTTAATGTAGTTGCAAGACTTGTTGCGACTCAATATTGTTCCATAAATAAGGAGCACCATATCATAAGTCAGCTTTTGAAAAAAACTGAAGGCTTTTATGTACAGAAAATACGGTGATTACTTTTTGAATGTGTTTTTAGTGATCAGGAATATGTGCTTTATAGCTATTTATGGTTCATTTGTACCTTTTTGGGAGGACTGGAATGGGCCAATTAGTTTTTATTGATTTCATGTCGTTAAAATCTGTTTGTTACACGAACAATTGAAGCCATGAACACGATCCTGAAACGAATTAAATTCGTATGTAGAGGTACTACTGTACTGTACTTTATAAACATTTTTTTATAAATAACTTTTGTACTGTCAAATTATAATTTTAAAGATAATCTTGCTGCTATACTGTATTGCACTTTAGCTTTGAAAATGATTTCAGGACAGAATTCTTATTTCAGATTATATTTTGTCGCCATCATCTGAACATTATTGGGAAAACAAAAATGTGCCGTAAAAATTATTTTCCTTCAACATGGGGTTTTGGGATTTTTAAGGGTTATTGATCTATCTTCGTTATTCATTATCCATTATCCGTTATCGGTCAGTTCATAATACGCTACAAAGCCTAGGAGCCGGGACACTTACTCTCAGCCAAAAGGCCAAGCTAAGGTCCTAGCCCTATGTTGAGCAGTCCATGTTTGTTGGCGATAGAAAGCATCTTCCTTTGCATTTTGTTGTGTTTTTTGTAGTCCAGAGCATTTTGTTTACATGATGGTTTTTAGAGAAAATTGACATTTAACAAGATTTACGTGTACATAATGAAGGTTCGTCAAGCTGTTTTACGTACGTTTACAACTAAGACCGCAATGTTATTGATGCACATGCAGAAAGAGGGGAGGCCGATTCTTTAGCCAATCAGAACGCAGAACACAATGCCTGATTAAAAAAAACTGTGAAACGTGAACCGGGATACAGCAAGGGATTACTGTACTGTGGGTTATTTTTCAATAGGACTGGAGAATGTTTGTCTTTGAATGTTCTGAACTTACATGTCAGCAAAGTAATGTTGCATGAAAGGCGTAATTATCATTTAAAGGCCAAAGATGTAACTATTCATATGAGACATCAAAGAGCTGCATAAAAAAAGGAATATTAATGTTTACCACTATTACACAATTAAAGGCAGAAGATGTTGCTAATTTTCTATTATTTTTCTTATTGTACAATACTTGTATTTGTTTTTTTTCAGCAACAGAAGAAAAATACTTGAGGCATAAACAAAAAAATTCTGAAAAATAAAGTATTTGAAAATTATGTTCACTTACAATGACAAAACTGCATGGATTAAGTAAAAAACGTTCGTAACAAGACAAAAATTAAGAATATTTTTCTAACTTAAACATGGAATAATGACACTTTACATGACCCAATAAAATACTACAATAAATAAAATAATAAATAATACATTTAAAAACTGAGAAAACTGCATGAGAATTAAGTTTAAAAAATGTTTCCCAAAAAGATGCCAGATAACTCATCATTTTTCTCATTACAAGAATATTTTTTCAACTAAAACTAGAAAAAAATGACACTTTATGTGACCCAATAAAATAGTAAAAATAAACAACATACTGTAACTAATATGTGAAAAAAGATGAAAACAACTCTTATAATTCCCCCAAAACAAATTGGAGCGATTTTTGAAGGGACAGTGTGTAGTATTTGACCACTATATGGCGTTTGTGTAGATAGATAGATAGATAGATAGATAGATACTTTATTCATCCCCGTAGGGAAATTCACACTTCCAGCAGTCTACCCCGTTGTTTATTAACAGATGAACATGATGCCCTAGGGGTGCTTGTAGCGAAGTGGATGACATCACGCCAGTCCAAAAATTCGACATCCCTGCGGCAGATGGAAAACTTTTCTTTGTGAAAATCCAGGGATACACCACCTTGTGTTAGCAAGTCCGCCTCCTCTCCGATTCCCCCGGCTTTCGTGTCTCTGTTTAGCGGCGTTGAAGCCGGATTGCTCCGGGTAGCTCCGGGTGGCTACACGTTAGCGTCCGGAATGCTAAACGTGAGCCACGTTCCGCAAAACACAGCAACTGCGCTCCCTGTGCGCTTCGATGTTTTCCACCAGCACTCGATGATCTTATTTGGTCGTGAGTTCGCATTTACCATGATTACGGATGGTACCGAAGACTTATAACGCCGCTAGCCGCTTCGCTAGCTCCGGCTTTTCTTCCACGATAGGCCCCTTCATCACGCCGGCAAGATAATTTTTCAGGGCAAGGAGTTGAAATTCCTTGAATACACGCATTTTTTGTGCGTTAAAACCCATGTCCATAGGATAGAAGTAATCCATAGCGCAACTGAAAATGAGTGCTAAGAGGAATAATACAAACTACGGACACTTGAAGTGACCAAACCACAAGATTTTCTTCTGATTGTCTTGCCCCAGCATTTCACAATGTTTTTTTTTGTACCCGTAGCAGCAAGATCACGGACAATCATGCCAGCTCCCCTTTGTGAGACTTATGTTATGTCAAATAAATGCAAGGTTTTTCTTACCAGTAAGAGGTGCTAAATAATACACACTGTGCCTTTAATGTTGATTACTAGTGCAAAATTTTAAAAAGTCTCATTACCTCATCTCATTAGCTACACCGCTTATCCTCAGTAGGGTCGCGGGGGGGCTGGAGCCCATCCCAGCCATCTCCGGGCAGTGGACAGGGGACACCCTGAACTGGTTGCCAGCCAATCGCAGGGCACACAGGGACAGACAACTCATTCGCTCATTCACACCTAGGGACAATTTGGACCGGCCAATGTATTACTCTTTAAATGACTCTTAATGTCTTTGCAATAAGGATGTTACAATGAATAGCAATTCATAGATGACATGTCTTCTAAAAGAAGTAAAATATTTTTATTATGGATGGGCGAGTACTAATACGTTTAACTGCTGGTGGGCTAACTCCTGATTTTAAAGTATCAATATTTGCAGTTCGCTGTCTTGTGATAGTCTAAATATTAAAAGTCTATTAATATGGAGTTAATCTAATCAATTTCGAACTGGATTTTTTATAACAGTCTACAAAGGATATTTGTATTAATATGTCATTATATAGAGGCAAGATATAATGTTTCAAAATTGTCATTGCTAATTCTTAAGATCGTATCTTGGTACTCATGAGGTGAGTACTCATACTGGTGTTCTGTTAGTCTAAAGCAAGAATATGAAGACCCTTAAAATGTCACTCAGTGTTCGCGGATCCTTTAACCACCAGGGTCATTTGAGCACCACTTTATGTGGTGTGTCTTGGGCAAGTACATCCCGGCGGCGCCTATCCCTCTCCAGGCCTTTTTGGGGAGGGGTTTGCTCCCCTATGTGAAACAGATAGTACTGGTTTCCATGGGCAGGAGAATCCTCCTGATCCGACTCAAATGCATGTTCTTCATTTGGTTGCCGTTGCATCCCGCTCTTCCGAGATGAGCCGGACCTTGGCATTGACTGGCAGCGGCGAGTGAAAATATTCATACCAGATCATAAATCACTGGGGAAATCCATTTTCTTCAGATATTCTGAATATCACAGCGAAAATACTTTGTTTTTATTTTGATACATTCCTTGATACATTCCTTGATATACAATCAAAACAATAAAGGTCCTGAAACAGACCCTTGAGGGACTCCATAGCAAATGCTCAGAGGACTTGATTTGTTGCCTCCAATCTGTACATATTGAAATATATATATTTGAGGGATAGGGCTCTAACAAAGACATCTCAATGTGATACTCAACACCTAAGTAGTTATTGACACCGATACCGGATATTGATACTACTAGTACACACTAGAATAACCAGTATTAGGTTTACGTACTTCAAAAGACGCGATAATACCGACAAATAAAGGATAAAAAAATCCACTGAAGAGTGTTAAATCAACACTGGCAATAATACTGTGTGTCACGACCAGCACACAGGGTAGACCCAATGCTCACTGGACGCGGGAAGCAAGTCGTTCTCGCACTCTCATTGTGATCCGAATACGGAAGTGGATCTTCCGTAGCGAGCGATGGCGGTGAAAAACAGGTCGGTAGCTGGGACAGGGAGAGCAAAAGCGTGATCAGGGTCGGAAACGAGTCGTAAGCCAGGACGGGAGAGTAGACATGGTCGGGATCAAAAACGGGTTGTAAGCCGGGACGGGAGAGCAGACGTGGTCGGGGTCAAACAGGTTGTAGTCGGAGACAAACGGGATCAAAAACAGGACAAGCGGGAGTCAGGGTCGACAAAGGCTTGCCTTGTATAAACAGAGGTTCGCAGACGGACTAACAACAGGGGATTGACAGGACTGAGTTCAAATAGTGACAGGGAGCCAATCAGAGTCTGCAGTGGTTGGCGCTAAATGAGCGGGCACAGGTGATTCACATGGTTAATCATGACAGTGTGTCGATAAAGTGTCCCCTAAAATCAGTTGTAGTTTTAAGGAAATGTCTATCAATCCCAATCAAGTATTTTCTCCTTAGTATTCCATGAAAAAATGTCAATATATTCCTTTAATATCCATTTTTTAAACAGATATCTTAATACCAGAATCACATGTAACCATACCTTTAAGTAAGGCTTGTATCAGCACCAATACCTAGGATCGGTACTCCCCCATCCCAAATTATGTAAACCGCATGTTCTTATCAGCCACAAAATCATTGAGAAAATCACTTGCAGCACTGACGGGGGAAAAAAACAAAGATCTGTTGATCTGTGATTGGTTCCACACAAAACAATCTGTGAATCGATTTACCAATTGTCTCCGGTCGAAATGTAGCATTTTGACCTCGGTCCTTCAGTTGTGATGCTTCATGTAAAGCAGCTGTATTGTTTGAAAAAGCGAACATTTTCAAATGAGCTTCTTCATTATTCCTATAATCCGTACAACGTGTTCCTTGGGAATGCAGATGATTTCTTGCTTGTCTGCCCAGTCGCTAAGACATTCGCCCAAAAGATAATGTCCTTACTTCCTGCAGGAAAAAGAAACGTTCATGTGAATACAAAGCCGTTTTTATTTTTCCGAACACGTCTTCCTTTTGTCTTTTTGCCAACTCAATTTTCTGTGGCGTTTCCTGCAAACCGGGTGACACTTGAATGTGAGGTTTCTGTCGAGGTTTAAGGCCGAACTGCTGCCTCCACAGGAAGTTAATTAAGGCGACCCGAAGGCACTCCAGATCGGGTTCTACCGCGCTTTCCCTTGTTCAAGTAACTCGAATGGTGTGAATGAAGTGCAACCAAGTGTCTCGGAGAATTTGAGACAGCGCTTTTAAAAGGATTTCAATATGGGTCTCTTTTTTTTTTACTTTAAGGAATATTGGGTCTTATTTAGCTCCTCCTATTGGTCAAAAAACTTAAATAGAACATCATACCATACCTGTCAATCACAGTCAATGACTCCCCTTATTAATAACTGTAATACCCCTTCTTAAATAAATAATTACATAAATTATTAAATAAACATTGTGACACCTATTTACTCACAGCAGGACGGACCAGGATAGGGGTCTCAAACTTGATTTTCTTGGTGGCCGCCTGACCTTGGGTCTGGGTGAGGTTCGACCGCATCAGGTTTGATGAAAACACAGTAATACCTCAGTTATCTAATGCTGGGCAGAACTCTCCGAGAAGTGTGAAAATCCGAAAAGTAGTGATACCCCTCCATAAAAACCCCCAAGGGTCAAACTTACCATGAAATAACATTCTTACCAACTGAGAGTTTAACAAAATAAATATAGATAAACAAATAAAAACACAGAACACAGAAGTGCAGTTAAATGAATTGTCTTCATTGTCATTGTACAAAAGTACAATAAAATTGTAGGGCTTCTCCTTTCAGCGTAAGAAAGCGATTTAGAGAGTGGCTGGCTAGCTGCACGTAAGCATCCAGTATCCTCGAATTGTGTCAGGTGTATGTGATGGTTAAAACACAACAGTCCTGAATGTAGCGGGTTCCACTGAGTTGTAGCACCGGTCGTCCGTTTCATTGGTAATAGATCTGGCATTGGTGAGATATAGGCCTGGCAGGGGTGACTGATTTATGTCGCTGCAGCAGTAGGCCGGACCTGCAGCACCACTATCGCTTTTTATCCCAACGCCGCCGCAGACCCTTACTGGACCCAATAACAATCCACGGAGCACATGCTGGTGATCACAATTTCTTTGCATTCTTCTGACTGTCCTCAGAGTCTGATTCAATCATTGGATTTCAATGTATCAAGCCAATAAAATTCTAGCTGTAACTGTGCTTTGCAATTTGTTTTGGTGGATACATTGTCTTGTGCCCCCAACTCGGCTGTTTGACTGACAGCATACACCAGCCAATCACTGTCGCACACACAGAAAGTCACGCCCAGCCGACACACAAAACACTCCTCAACCTGCTCTCATGATACCATTAGCTCAGGAGGCAGAGCCTTTGTCTTGCAGGTTTGATTCCCGGCTCCTCCGTGTTATGTCGAGTGTCCTTGGGCAAGTCACTGAATCCCTGATTCCCCCAATAAGCAGGTAGGCGCCTTGCATGGCTGACTCCCTATTGGTGTGTGAGTGTGTGTGTGTGTGTGTGTGTGTGTGTGTGTGTGTGTGTGTGTGTGTGTGTGTGTGTGTGTGTGTGTGTGTGTGTGTGTGTGTGTGTGTGAATGGGTAAGTTTGAAGCACATTGTAAAAGGAGCTATAAAAATGCAGACCATTTGCTATGTGCTGTTTGCTGCAGAACACAATGCACGTTACGTTGATATCAATGACAAAAAAGGCAACTAAATTTAAAATCTGCGAAGCAGTGAACCAGCAATAACCGAAGGGCGAAGAAGCGAGGTGTCTCTGAATACCACTTTTAAATATCTTCCAAAATATCCATACTAAAAAAGTTCAGACAAATAAAAAACAAAAATATTTTTTTTTTAAATATGAGAAAAAAATTGGTGCTTTTTGGTCACTGTGAGTCTCCATAGTATGTATACTTCCTTGAGCCTTTTAGCACTGGTTTTCATTCGTCAACAAAATAGAGTAATATCTAGTGGTTAAACTGGAAACAATGTCCCTTTAAAATATTCTAGATTTTCTACCAACGCAAATTGAAATATTATTATGATGGTATTAATCTTTGTAGTGCAGTAACTGGCACTAAAAACGTCAGTATGCATAAAAAAACGACTAATGTTTGCTCAGCTGAACAACTTAAATACAGCTTTCCGAACAATACGACAGCAAATACAAGTATTTGAATAACAAACGCTACAATAGTGCTTTATGCTCAGCGTGTGGTTTTTTTTTCCTGGGAGGGAAAAAAAATGCCTGCAGCCACATGGGGGTAGCTTTACACCCACAGGATGGATTTCACGACTTAGCCTACATTTTCCTTTATGTTGCAGAAATTCACATATGGAAAAACGGCCATCTTTGACCTATATCATCCCTGGGGTGCGTACTTACGCAACGCATTTGATGTTTGTTTTGTTTGCTTTCCAGACACTTTGAGAAATACTGTCAGCGTGCATAATTAATTCCAAGTCAGTCCCAATGTGAGATATTCTTGAAGGTGAGTATAATTGTGAAAAAGGAGGAATAGGGTAGCATTGCTCTGATGATTTATATTCTTACTGCGGAAAGACCATTTATATATGTATTTATCTTACACTCAGTACTTTTGTTTCTTTTCGTCTACTCAAAACAATTCTTTTTAAGAATGATACATTTAGAGGGACGCTGTGCTGTATTGAACCACTAGAGGTTACTGTATTGTGTAGTGTAACTGTCAGAACCAGAACAAATGGTAGACCCAATTGCGTAATGTTTCACTCAAAAGTTTAACTGGATATCGTGGAAACAAATGCCAGCAATCCGGTGCTCGCTGGACAGGGGGAGCAAGCAGCTCACGGGATCGGAGCGTGATCGGAATGCGGAAGTGGATTTGCCGGGGAGCATGGTCAAATGGGCAAAACGGGTCGATAGCCGGTGCGGGAGATCAGAACGCGGTCGGTGGTAAAAAATGGGGCAATAGCCGGGGACAAACGGGAAATCAGGAACCGACGAGTGAAATACGGCTGAAAACAGGACCGACGGAAGCCTCAGTCAAAGTGCTTGCCTTGCGTATGCAGAGGTTCGCTAACGGCCTGACAAGTAGTGACTGGAGTACTGGGTATGAATACAAGAGGAATCAATCAGGAAACTAACAGCAGCTGGTGCCAAACTAGTGGGCACAGGTGAGTGCAATGAGTAATGATGACCGTAACCAAAAACGAGTGCTACCAAGCACAAGGAAGATTACAAACTACAAAAACTCAAAGTCGCCAAACAGCACCATTTTTCTTCTTTTTTTTTTTGCCCAGTCTTTAATTAGGTTTTTGGTTATTGGGGTCACCCGTAGAAGTAAGATGGCTCCTAGGTGAGCCTCATGTTATGTAAAATTAATGCAAATTTCTTGACAGATGAGTCTATTATAAAAAATGCACAATTATATGATAATTGAAAAAAATAAAAAACTACAATTCTTTTTTTTTTTAATTAATGAATTTATTACACGAGGCAGTGCTAAATGAAACACACTGTCCCTTTAAGAATGGTTCATTTAGAACTTGAAAACTTTCTTAAAATGACACTGAGTAGCTAATGAGGTAAACACAAACAACTTATGATCGGTACAATTTAAACTCATCTATTAGGAGTGGGCAATACTTGGGATTTTGATATTGATAGGGTTTAATTACATACAGGGTAGAATCAGATCAATATGATCTGATACTTTATGCTTGATCATTGAAAAACCGACCGTCTTTGGTTTAGTTTATAATGATGATAAACAAAGCACAAAGACTTGAACAGTATAGTGATGAATACAGTTCCTATATCGACTGTTTCAGAAAAAAAGTCAAGCGAGTCATAACAAAAAACACAGCATGATAACTAAAATACAAATATAGAAATGTCAACATAACATAGTACCTTCCATCTCACAGAATTTTGAAAATCAGTCAGAAAGTTCAAATAGTGTAAACAATACAATGTAAAAACATTGAATTCTAAAACTTGAATGAAAGCGGATTAATTATTTATGGAACGAATTCAAGTCAAGTCAAGTCGTGTTTATTTGTATAGCCCTTAATCACAAAGAGTCTCAAAGGGCTGCACATATCAAAAACTATTGCAAACTATTATTACAGACTATTATGACACCATCCCCTGATATTGTCAACATAAAATATAGGTTATTCATATGCTATTAAATAGAAGTGTGTTTTAAGCTTAGATTTAAACATTTCCACTGAGGTTGCAGATCAAATCTCAGGGCATTCCACAGCACCGGGACCCGAATGGAGAACACTCTCGAACCTGCGGAACTCTTCTTGGCTCCTGGGATCACTAGTAGAGCAGCGTTTTCAGAATGAAGGCTCCGGACTGGAACATCGGGGGAAATTAAATCAGAAAGATCCATGCATAATTTTGTATACTACTAACAGAACCTCAAAATCACATCTTAAGCTAACAGGGAGCCCATGCAGGTAAATAAATCGGGGTAATGTGGTCAAACTTTCTTGTCCTGGTTAAATCGTTGCTGCAGCATTTTGTACTAGCTGAAGGCTCTTGATTTTGGACTTCGGGAGACCGGAGACTAGTGCATTACAGTCATCGAGACGGGAGGTAACAAACGCATGAATTATAATCTACGCATCCGACTGAGACAGCATAGGGCAATTTTAGCAATGTTGCGAAGATGGAAAAAAGCTGCTCTAGTAATATTCTTAACGTGTGTTTGAAACTAAAATAGCTTTTGTTAAAGATGATTTGATTTTGAAGCCTATTATCAAGTGGTTATTGTCAACAAATTTGACTATATTGTTATCAATGACAATATAAACAATTCTACTTATGAATCTTTATTATTTAATATGAACTTGTTGGTTTAAGATCAGGTAATTGTATCATTGTAATCCTGTGCAGTCCTTTGAGACATTTTTGGGATTGAGGGCTATATAAATAAATTTGACTTGAATATTATTAATCGTCACTGCTATTTTAAAACACTATTTGTGTTTGCATTTGACTAACCCTAACCCTAACCCCTGCACTTCCATGAAGGGATAAAGGATGTTTAGGGTAGGGTTACGGTAGTGTTAAGGTAAAGGCAAAGTCATTGTGAGGTAGGGCCCAGGTCAGTGTAGGTAAGAGCTGAAGTAAGCCGGGTTGTTTAATACTATTGTAAACACCTAGCAGAGTGGCGCAGCGGAAGCGTGCTGGGCCCATAACCCAGAGGTCGATGGATCGAAACCATCCTCTGCTATTCGTTTTCAGAAACAGGCCGTATACTATTAGGCTTCTAAGGGTCTGTAAATTACTGCTTTACTTAATATATAGGGCCAGGAGGCGTTTCTCATCAACATCTTCATCACAGCCAGTATTCTTTTGGCGAGCGAGTGCATTTTAGCAAAAAGAAATATTGTAAAACTAACACTAGCCCTAGCCCTAACCCTAACCCTAACCCTCGCCCTAGCCCTAACCCTAACCCTCGCCCTAGCCCTCGTCCAAGCCCTAGCCCTAACCCTAACCCTAGCCCTAACTCTAGCCCTAGCCCTAGCCCTAGCCCTAGCCCTAGCCCTAGCCCTAGCCCTAGCCCTAGCCCTAGCCCTAACCCTAACCCTAACCCCTACACTTCCATGAAGGGATAAAGGATGTTTAGGGTAGGGTTACGGTAGTGTTAAGGTAAAGGCAAAGTCATTGTGAGGTAGGGCCCAGGTCAGTGTAGGTAAGCGCTGAAGTAAGCCGGGTTGTTTATTACTATTGTAAACACCTAGCAGAGTGGCGCAGCGGAAGCGTGCTGGGCCCATAACCCAGAGGTCGATGGATCGAAACCATCCTCTGCTATTCGTTTTCAGAAACAGGCCGTATACTATTAGGCTTCTAAGGGTCTGTAAATTACTGCTTTACTTAATATATAGAGCCAGGAGGCGTTTCTGATCAACATCTTCATCCCAGCCAGTATTCTTTTGGCGAGCGAGTGCATTTTAGCAAAAAGAAATATTGTAAAACTAACACTAGCCCTAGCCCTAACCCTAACCCTCGCCCTCGCCCTAACCCTAACCCTCGCCCTAGCCCTCGTCCAAGCCCTAGCCCTAACCCTAACCCTAGCCCTAACTCTAGCCCTAGCCCTAGCCCTAGCCCTAGCCCTAGCCCTAGCCCTAGCCCTAGCCCTAACCCTAACCCTAACCCCTACACTTCCATGAAGGGATAAAGGATGTTTAGGGTAGGGTTACGGTAGTGTTAAGGTAAAGGCAAAGTCATTGTGAGGTAGGGCCCAGGTCAGTGTAGGTAAGCGCTGAAGTAAACCGGGTTGTTTATTACTATTGTAAACACCTAGCAGAGTGGCGCAGCGGAAGCGTGCTGGGCCCATAACCCAGAGGTCGATGGATCGAAACCATCCTCTGCTATTCGTTTTCAGAAACAGGCCGTATACTATTAGGCTTCTAAGGGTCTGTAAATTACTGCTTTACTTAATATATAGAGCCAGAGGCGTGTTCAGGAGAGTGATCAGACATGTAGTCTCTTGATAATCGCTTGCCGCGCACTGCTGAACGTTTTGTAATCGCTCACTGTGATTGCCTTACTGATCCAAAATGGCCGACGACAGTACAATGGATTTCGTTCTACAGCTTGCTTTGAGCGAGTTGGATGATATGAGCGACAGTTCGCATATTGACACAGTTAAGGTTATCCTAAACGCAGTGGAAGGGTCATACCTGTCTTGCATTGTTCACAAACATTACCAGGCAATGTAAGACGATATATTACATCGCCAACAGCACTCGTCAGGGTGAGATCCTCCATCTTCTGCACTGTCGACGCCATGTTGGAAATCAAAGTAAGCGGTCTTTCTCCCGTGATTACTCGGGCACGCGAGCGCTCAATAATCACTGGCCGTTCAGAAGCTAGCGATAGCTCGCGATAGCAATCACTCACTCTCCTGAACACGCTTCAGGAGGCGTTTCTGATCAACAGCTTCATCCCAGCCAGTATTCTTTTGGCGAGCGAGTGCATTTTAGCAAAAAGAAATATTGTAAAACTAACACTAGCCCTAGCCCTAACCCTAACCCTCGCCCTCGCCCTAACCCTAACCCTCGCCCTAGCCCCCGTCCAAGCCCTAGCCCTAACCCTAACCCTAGCCCTAACTCTAGCCCTAACTCTAGCCCTAGCCCTAGCCCTAGCCCTAGACCTAGCCCTAGCCCTAACCCTAACCCCTACACTTCCATGAAGGGATAAAGGATGTTTAGGGTAGGGTTACGGTAGTGTTAAGGTAAAGGCAAAGTCATTGTGAGGTAGGGCCCAGGTCAGTGTAGGTAAGCGCTGAAGTAAACCGGGTTGTTTATTACTATTGTAAACACCTAGCAGAGTGGCGCAGCGGAAGCGTGCTGGGCCCATAACCCAGAGGTCGATGGATCGAAACCATCCTCTGCTATTCGTTTTCAGAAACAGGCCGTATACTATTAGGCTTCTAAGGGTCTGTAAATTACTGCTTTACTTAATATATAGAGCCAGGAGGCGTTTCTGATCAACATCTTCATCCCAGCCAGTATTCTTTTGGCGAGCGAGTGCATTTTAGCAAAAAGAAATATTGTAAAACTAACACTAGCCCTAGCCCTAACCCTAACCCTCGCCCTCGCCCTAACCCTAACCCTCGCCCTAGCCCTCGTCCAAGCCCTAGCCCTAACCCTAACCCTAGCCATAACTCTAGCCCTAACTCTAGCCCTAGCCCTAGCCCTAGCCCTAGCCCTAGCCCTAGCCCTAGCCCTAGCCCTAGCCCTAGCCCTAACCCTAACCCTAACCCCTACACTTCCATGAAGGGATAAAGGATGTTTAGGGTAGGGTTACGGTAGTGTTAAGGTAAAGGCAAAGTCATTGTGAGGTAGGGCCCAGGTCAGTGTAGGTAAGCGCTGAAGTAAGCCGGGTTGTTTAATACTATTGTAAACACCTAGCAGAGTGGCGCAGCGGAAGCGTGCTGGGCCTATAACCCAGAGGTCAATGGATCGAAACCATCCTCTGCTATTCGTTTTCAGAAACAGGCCGTATACTATTAGGCTTCTAAGTGTCTGTAAATTACTGCTTTACTTAATATATAGAGCCAGAGGCGTGTTCAGGAGAGTGATCAGACATGTAGTCTCTTGATAATCGCTTGCCGCGCACTGCTGAACGTTTTGTAATCGCTCACTGTGATTGCCTTACTGATCCAAAATGGCCGACGACAGTACAATGGATTTCGTTCTACAGCTTGCTTTGAGCGAGTTGGATGATATGAGCGACAGTTCGCATATTGACACAGTTAAGGTTATCCTAAACGCAGTGGAAGGGTCATACCTGTCTTGCATTGTTCACAAACATTACCAGGCAATGTAAGACGATATATTACATCGCCAACAGCACTCGTCAGGGTGAGATCCTCCATCTTCTGCACTGTTGACGCCATGTTGGAAATCAAAGTAAGCGGTCTTTCTCCCGTGATTACTCGGGCACGCGAGCGCTCAATAATCACTGGCCGTTCAGAAGCTAGCGATAGCTCGCGATAGCAATCACTCACTCTCCTGAACACGCCTCAGGAGGCGTTTCTGATCAACAGCTTCATCCCAGCAAGTATTCTTTTGGCGAGCGAGTGCATTTTAGCAAAAAGAAATATTGTAAAACTAACACTAGCCCTAGCCCTAGCCCTAACCCTAACCCTCGCCCTCGCCCTAACCCTAACCCTCGCCCTAGCCCCCGTCCAAGCCCTAGCCCTAACCCTAGCCCTAACTCTAGCCCTAACTCTAGCCCTAGCCCTAGCCCTAGCCCTAGCCCTAGCCCTAGCCCTAGCCCTAGCCCTAGCCCTAGCCCTAACCCTAACCCTAACCCCTACACTTCCATGAAGGGATAAAGGATGTTTAGGGTAGGGTTACGGTAGTGTTAAGGTAAAGGCAAAGTCATTGTGAGGTAGGGCCCAGGTCAGTGTAGGTAAGCGCTGAAGTAAGCAGGGTTGTTTAATACTATTGTAAACACCTAGCAGAGTGGCGCAGCGGAAGCGTGCTGGGCCCATTACCCAGAGGTCGATGGATCGAAACCATCCTCTGCAATTCGTGTTCAGAATCAGGCCGTATACTATTAGGCTTCTAAGGGTCTGTAAATTACTGCTTTACTTAATATATAGAGCCAGGAGGCGTTTCTGATCAACATCTTCATCCCAGCCAGTATTCTTTTTGCGAGCGAGTGCATTTTAGCAAAAAGAAATATTGTAAAACTAACACTAGCCCTAGCCCTAACCCTAACCCTCGCCCTAGCCCTAACCCTAACCCTCGCCCTACCTGAAATTAACACAATACAAACACAGGCGCCCACATTTTACAAACAAGCCACCACAGTTAGGAACACCATTACAAAAACAAACTACCTGATTAAACAAAGAATCACTCCTACCACAGAAAACTGTATTTATGTCATAAAATGTAAACACTGTGACATTAAATATATAGGAGAGACAGGAAATTCTATCAGATGTAGACTAGCACAACACATTTACAACATTAGGAACCTTAGACAAATTAATACACATCTTGTTGCACACTTCATTCATCATGGGATACAAGCTTTAGAAATATCGGGCCTTCAAACAAATAGCAATTGGACACAAAAAGAAAGACGCTTAGCAGAAAAAGACTGGATAAAAAAACTAAACACTCTCTTTCCTAATGGACTAAACGAACGCAGGTAAGACACACAAAAAAACACTATATTTTCCTGTATGGCGAGTGCTAAAAAATTGGTTTCCCAAGGACCGCCAGAAAAAAATTTTTTGGGGGACCTTGAGAAAGCAATATTGTTTCAAAAACCTAACCCTAACCCTCGCCCTAACCCTCGTCCAAGCCCTAGCCCTAACCCTAACCCTAGCCCTAACTCTAGCCAGCTAGAAACAGGCCGTATACTATTAGGCTTCTAAGGGTCTGTAAATTACTGCTTTACTTAATATATAGAGCCAGGAGGCGTTTCTGATCAACATCTTCATCCCAGCCAGTATTCTTTTGGCGAGCGAGTGCATTTTAGCAAAAAGAAATATTGTAAAACTAGCCCTAACCCTAACCCTAGCCCTAACTCTAGCCCGGACCCCCAGAAGAATTTTTTTTGGGGGACCTTGGGAAAGCAATATTGTTTCAAAAACCTAACTCTAGCCCTAGCCCTAGCCCTAGCCCTAGCCCTAGCCCTAGCCCTAGCCCTAGCCCTAACCCTAACCCTAACCCCTACACTTCCATGAAGGGATAAAGGATGTTTAGGGTAGGGTTACGGTAGTGTTAAGGTAAAGGCAAAGTCATTGTGAGGTAGGGCCCAGGTCAGTGTAGGTAAGAGCTGAAGTAAGCCGGGTTGTTTAATACTATTGTAAACACCTGGCAGAGTGGCGCAGCGGAAGCGTGCTGGGCCCATAACCCAGAGGTTGATGGATCGAAACCATCCTCTGCTATTGGTTTTCAGACACAGGCCGTACACTAGGTTTTTAAGGGTCTGTGATTTACTGTTTTTCAACCCTGAACTGGTTGCCTGCCAGTCACAGGGCAGACTGTTACGCCATGAGTTTGAAACATGTAATATGTATTTAAACAGGTAAATTTTATGTTTTTATTTCTCATAGGACACACTTAAACTGTATATATGTCATAAAGTGTAAACACTGTGACATTAAATATATAGGAGAGACAGGAAATTCTATCAGATGTAGATTAGCACAACACATTTACAACATTAGGAATATTAGACAAAATAATACACATCTTGTCGCCCACTTCATTCAACATGGACTACAGGCTTTAGAAATATGGGGCCTGCAAACAAATAGCAATTGGAATCAAAGGGAAAGACGCAGGGCAGAGAGACACTGGATAGAAAGACTTAACACTCTTTTCCCAGATGGACTAAACGAACGCAGGTGAGAAACGCTCCAGCTTCCTGGATGGCGAGTGCAGAAACTTAGTTTCCCAAGGACCTCCCAAAAATTTTTTTGGGGGGGACCTTGAGAAAGTAAGATTGCTTCCTAACCTAGCCCTAGCCCTAGCCCTAGCCCTAGCCCTAACCCTAACCCTAACCCTAACCCCTACACTTCCATGAAGGGATAAAGGATTTTTAGGGTAGGGTTACGGTAGTGTTAAGGTAAAGGCAAAGTCATTGTGAGGTAGGGCCCAGGTCAGTGTAGGTAAGCGCTGAAGTAAGCCGGGTTGTTTAATATTATTGTAAACACCTGGCAGAGTGGCGCAGCGGAAGCGTGCTGGGCCCATAACCCAGAGGTCGATGGATCGAAACCATCCTCTGCTATTCGTTTTCAGAAACAGGCCGTATACTATTAGGCTTCTAAGGGTCTGTAAATTACTGCTTTACTTAATATATAGAGCCAGGAGGCGTTTCTGATCAACATCTTCATCCCAGCCAGTATTCTTTTGGCGAGCGAGTGCATTTTAGCAAAAAGAAATATTGTAAAACTAACACTAACCCTAACCCTAGCCCTAACTCTAGCCCTAGCCCTAGCCCTAGCCCTAGCCCTAGCCCTAGCCCTAACCCTAACCCTAACCCTAACCCTAACCCTAACCCTAACCCTAACCCTAACCCCTACACTTCCATGAAGGGATAAAGGATGTTTAGGGTAGGGTTACGGTAGTGTTAAGGTAAAGGCAAAGTCATTGTGAGGTAGGGCCCAGGTCAGTGTAGGTAAGAGCTGAAGTAAGCCGGGTTGTTTAATACTATTGTAAACACCTAGCAGAGTGGCGCAGCGGAAGCGTGCTGGGCCCATAACCCAGAGGTTGATGGATCGAAACCATCCTCTGCTATTGGTTTTCAGACACAGGCCGTACACTAGGTTTTTAAGGGTCTGTGATTTACTGTTTTTCAACCCTGAACTGGTTGCCTGCCAGTCACAGGGCAGACTGTTACGCCATGAGTTTGAAACATGTAATATGTATTTAAACAGGTAAATTTTATGTTTTTATTTCTCATAGGACACACTTAAACTGTATATATGTCATAAAGTGTAAACACTGTGACATTAAATATATAGGAGAGACAGGAATGTCTATCAGATGTAGATTAGCACAACACATTTACAACATTAGGAATATTAGACAAAATAATACACATCTTGTCACCCACTTCATTCAACATGGACTACAGGCTTTAGAAATATGGGGCCTGCAAACAAATAGCAATTGGAATCAAAGGGAAAGACGCAGGGCAGAAAGACACTGGATAGAAAGACTTAACACTCTTTTCCCAGATGGACTAAACGAACGCAGGTGAGAAACGCTCCAGCTTCCTGGATGGCGAGTGCAGAAACTTAGTTTCCCAAGGACCTCCCAAAAATTTTTTTGGGGGGGACCTTGAGAAAGTAAGATTGCTTCCTAACCTAGCCCTAGCCCTAGCCCTAGCCCTAGCCCTAGCCCTAACCCTAACCCTAACCCCTACACTTCCATGAAGGGATAAAGGATGTTTAGGGTAGGGTTACGGTAGTGTTAAGGTAAAGGCAAAGTCATTGTGAGGTAGGGCCCAGGTCAGTGTAGGTAAGCGCTGAAGTAAGCCGGGTTGTTTAATACTATTGTAAACACCTAGCAGAGTGGCGCAGCGGAAGCGTGCTGGGCCCATAACCCAGAGGTTGATGGATCGAAACCATCCTCTGCTATTCGTTTTCAGAAACAGGCCGTATACTATTAGGCTTCTAAGGGTCTGTAAATTACTGCTTTACTTAATATATAGGGCCAGGAGGCGTTTCTGATCAACATCTTCATCCCAGCCAGTATTCTTTTGGCGAGCGAGTGCATTTTAGCAAAAAGAAATATTGTAAAACTAACACTAGCCCTAGCCCTAACCCTAACCCTCGCCCTAGCCCTCGTCCAAGCCCTAACCCTAGCCCTAACTCTAGCCCTAGCCCTAGCCCTAGCCCTAGCCCTAGCCCAATCCTACAGGATCGCCGAATACATAGACCACTTTCTCACTCCACTATCCACAAAACATAATAGCTACATTAAAGATACATATGATTTCGTAAACAAAATAAAACAGATTAAAATAACGCAGGAAACAATCTTATTTACCATAGACATAGATAGCCTCTACACAAACATAAACACGGTCGCAGGGTTAACAGCAGTAAAGCGCTGGATGGAAAAATACCCGGACGACAAACGCCCAGACACAGTACTAATACAACTCCTAGAAATTAACCTCACTAGGAACGACTTTGAATTCAACAAGGAATTCTACTTACAGATCAGTGGCACAGCCATGGGTAAAAAGTTTGCACCTGCCTATGCTGACATTTACATGGCGCATTGGGAGGAAACAGCTTTTGAAAAATGCGACAAACTACCCACCAATTATTTTAGGTACTTAGATGACATTTGGGGAACGTGGACACATAGCAAAGAAGAATTTCAAAAATTCATAGAAATGCTCAACACACACCATAGTACAATTACGGTCAAACACTCCACAAATGACCACCAGATAGATTTTCTAGACACAACTACTTATAAGGGACCCTCATTCACTCAAACACAAACTTTAGACACAAAGGTCTTCTTTAAAGACACAGACACACATGCACTCTTACACAAAAACAGCCTTCATCCAAAGCACACCTACAGAGGCTTAATAAAATCACAGTTGCTCAGATTCCACAGAATCTGCTCGCAACGTACGGACTTTGAAAAGGCCACCCAAACCCTTTTCAAGGCACTGCGACCAAGAGGATACTCAAGGTCCTTCCTCAGACAAGTCCGTAAAACATTTTTAACCACAGGGCTACGAGACACGCAGAAAATCATTCCGCTAATTACCACGTACTCAGAATTTAGCCAAATTGCTAATAGAAAAATTAGACAAAATATCAATCAGACACTACAGAACACAGGCATAATTCAAGATTACAAAATCATCCCAGCCTTTAAAAGGAACAAAAACCTCAAAGATTACTTAGTAAAAAGCAAACTACCTGAAATTAACACAATACAAACACAGGCGCCCACATTTTACAAACAAGCCACCACAGTTAGGAACACCATTACAAAAACAAACTACCTGATTAAACAAAGAATCACTCCTACCACAGAAAACTGTATTTATGTCATAAAATGTAAACACTGTGACATTAAATATGTAGGAGAGACAGGAAATTCTATCAGATGTAGACTAGCACAACACATTTACAACATTAGGAACCTTAGACAAATTAATACACATCTTGTTGCACACTTCATTCATCATGGGATACAAGCTTTAGAAATATCGGGCCTTCAAACAAATAGCAATTGGACACAAAAAGAAAGACGCTTAGCAGAAAAAGACTGGATAAAAAAACTAAACACTCTCTTTCCTAATGGACTAAACGAACGCAGGTAAGACACACAAAAAAACACTATATTTTCCTGTATGGCGAGTGCTAAAAAATTGGTTTCCCGGGGACCCCCAGAAAAAATTTTTTTTGGGGGACCTTGGGAAAGCAATATTGTTTCAAAAACCTAACCCTAACCCTCTAACCCTAACCCTAACCCTCTAACTCTAACCCTAACCCTCTAACCCTAACCCTAACCCTCTAACTCTAACCCTAACCCTCTAACCCTAACCCTCTAACCCTAACCCTCTAACCCTAACCCTCTAACCCTAACCCTCTAACCCTAACCCTCTAAACCCTAACCCCTAACCCCTAACCCCTAACCCTAACGGACTAAACGAACGCAGGTAAGACACACAAAAAAAACGCTATATTTTCCTGTATGGCGAGTGCTAAAAAATTGGTTTCCCAAGGACCCCCAGAAGAATTTTTTTTGGGGGACCTTGGGAAAGCAATATTGTTTCAAAAACCTAACCCTAACCCTAACCCTAACCCTAACCCTAACCCTAACCCTAACCCTAACCCCTACACTTCCATGAAGAGATAAAGGATGTTTAGGGTAGGGTTACGGTAGTGTTAAGGTAAAGGCAAAGTCATTGTGAGGTAGGGCCCAGGTCAGTGTAGGTAAGAGCTGAAGTAAGCCGGGTTGTTTAATACTATTGTAAACACCTAGCAGAGTGGCGCAGCGGAAGCGTGCTGGGCCAGTCACAGGGCAGACTGTTACGCCATGAGTTTGAAACATGTAATATGTATTTAAACAGGTAAATTTTATGTTTTTATTTCTCATAGGACACACTTAAACTGTATATATGTCATAAAGTGTAAACACTGTGACATTAAATATATAGGAGAGACAGGAAATTCTATCAGATGTAGATTAGCACAACACATTTACAACATTAGGAATATTAGACAAAATAATACACATCTTGTCGCCCACTTCATTCAACATGGACTACAGGCTTTAGAAATACGGGGCCTGCAAACAAATAGCAATTGGAATCAAAGGGAAAGACGCAGGGCAGAAAGACACTGGATAGAAAGACTTAACACTCTTTTCCCAGATGGACTAAACGGACGCAGGTGAGAAACGCTCCAGCTTCCTGGATGGCGAGTGCAGAAACTTAGTTTCCCAAGGACCTCCCAAAAAATTTTTTGGGGGGGACCTTGAGAAAGTAAGATTGCCTCCTAACCTAGCCCTAGCCCTAGCCCTAGCCCTAGCCCTAACCCTAACCCCTACACTTCCATGAAGGGATAAAGGATGTTTAGGGTAGGGTTACGGTAGTGTTAAGGTAAAGGCAAAGTCATTGTGAGGTAGGGCCCAGGTCAGTGTAGGTAAGCGCTGAAGTAAGCCGGGTTGTTTAATACTATTGTAAACACTTAGCAGAGTGGCGCAGCGGAAGCGTGCTGGGCCCATAACCCAGAGGTCGATGGATCGAAACCATCCTCTGCTATTGGTTTTCAGACACAGGCCGTACACTAGGTTTTTAAGGGTCTGTGATTTACTGTTTTTCAACCCTGAACTGGTTGCCTGCCAGTCACAGGGCAGGCTGTTACGCCATGAGTTTGAAACATGTAATATGTATTTAAACAGGTAAATTTTATGTTTTTATTTCTCATAGGACACACTTACCCACAAAAAAACAAAGAAAGCAAACAGACCAATAAAATAAAATAAAAAAATTATAATTATAGCTTTATAATAATAGATTTTGTCAATAAACGGTTGAAATACTACAGTCTTTTTCTACCCTCTAGTGGCGCAAGGAAGACATCGCAGGTTCACATTGACCGGATATGGCGTCATTGTGTGACCTTACCCTTCGTCCGGGTGACTGCCGTCATCCTTAGTCGCACGGACAAACTACAACCTAATGGAAGTTTTAAGAAAAAGAAAATTACTCCTCCTATGAAGATTATTGTAGTGAAGGTGACTATTTTCTTAATTTATGTTTTTGATATACATATTTATCTTATTCTGATATCATGCGTCGTCCATTCCGCATGCTAAGCTAGTTTGTGCTAACTATGCTAGTAAGAATGGTGCGGACGTGACATATGACAGGCACGCTATAGAACTTAAAATTTAATCCTATTATTTTATTTTTTTACCATGTTTTCGTAAGTGTTACAGGGGTTTCTTTTTTTAATATTTTACTCTTGTTAATCGAGGGGGGCGAAGCCGTCTTTTTCTTCGTCTCAACTCGATCGTTCTTGATTTTGGAACATTTATTTTTCTACCTTCTCACTTGACATTTTGTCTGCACAGGTTGTTTCCATGCCAAAAGGAAGGAACGATGGTGAAGTATTTCTGCTGTGCAGGTTTGCTTAAAAGCAGCTGGGACCAAGTTTGCGTTGCATTCTGGCAACGGTATCCAAACCCCTACAGGTGAGGTCAAGGTTTTCAATGCATGTTGATGCACTACTGAAATTGCGTAGAAGTACACTGAAAGTGATGAATAAAGCAAATGACGATTGCACTCACTAAATTAATCAAACCGCAATTGCTTTATCACTCCTGACACCAAGTTCATTCTCTGCATTTCAGCAACCATGTCCTGACTGAAGACATCATTCTACGAGAGGTGACTCCAAGCAACTGCCTCATTTCCAGGCGTCTCTTGACCAAAACGAGCCGCGCCCCGCGCTGGATGGAGCGCTATCTTCCAAAGCACATGTCCAGCAGTGCGTACATCATTGAGGACTCTGTTGTCGACCCCGAGAAAAGAACAATGACCACATTGACGTGGAACATCAGCCACGCTCGTCTCATGGTAAGGCAATCTTAAGTTTGGCAGAGTGTAAAGTTTTACTATGCTACTATGAATTTGCTTTATGCCCAATGTCTTGATTTCCTCATCAACATTGACTATGTTTTTGTCCGGGCGACTGGTGATTTCTGGAGCAGGTCAAATTAATCGTTTACATGCCTAGAGACAAACAAATTACACAGTTTAAAGGTATTCAGATTACAAAGGCGCAGATCTTCATCATTTGCACATTTAACTATGAACTGTAAAATTTGGACAATAAGGCGCACCAAATTATAAGCCCCTCCTAGTACATTTGAAGAGGAAAAAACATATTGTACATACATAAGCAGTACCTGACTACGAGCCGCATGTGCCCATATTGAAACGTGAGATATTTACAAAGAAAAACGGTACACAGAACAAGTTTTAATAATATACCGTACCTTCACCCCTTAATGTTCCGAATGTCCGCCAGTGGGCTGCCGGACTTTGCATAAACAAATATATGTCTGTACAAAGTCATCAGTCAATAAGGTACATCATGCCACATATCATTGCAAAGCTTAAACTCTTGGTATTCAAGATATGATTTCAAAATTTACTGGTCGTCTCCCCACTTTTTTTCAGTTTACAAAAAAATAGACTTGAAAAAATTATTCCCAATATGGAAGTTAGCGCTACCCTTTCGATTGACACCTTTTTCATGATAAGGGTTTGGTCATACTAGGGTTATTTATGAACAAAGCACAAAGTTACATACATTTTGTGTTTCCTCGACACATATATTCCACGTGTTTCACTCTTAACTGTTCGGGCGCCGCTGGCAGCCATTAGAAAAGATGTGTAAATTGGCCGCATCGTTGCATAACCCGCACGGTTGCAACCTTGAAAAAAACAGTACATTAAAACAAGGCTAATTTCATGTACGTCAGTCATCAAATTCAACAAAGTACCTTCCATGTTTCCTCCGTGCTCCATTACTGCATTTTGTTTGTTTACAATATGTGCTCGTATGTGGCTAAACAAAAGCATATATCTACAGTATATATGGATGAATTCAATTGTGGCGTTTTGTTGTGGGGGCTGAAAATCAAACGGAAATGTTCTGGAGAAATCAACGAATACACATAAAGCTTTTTAGCAAGTAAGCTGGAGTATGTGTGTATCATTACTATCTGTTTTACAAGTCCCACTGTGCTTTGGGGCATAAAAATATATAGGATGATAGAAACTGTGAGTGTGCACATGCAATTGGATTACTCAAATTGGTATAATTGTACTATCCATCCATTATCTGCACCGCTTTTCCACAGTAGGGTCGCGGGGGGGCTGGAGCCCATCTTCGGGCTGTGGGCAGGGGACACCCTGGACTGGTTGCCAGCCAGTCGCAGGGCACACAGAGACAGACAACTCACTCGCCCATTCACACCTAGGGAAAATTTGGACCAGGCAATTAACCTGACATGCATGTTTTTGGAATGTGGGAGGAAACCTGGGTGCCCAGTGGAAACCCACGCAAGCACGGGGAGAACATGCAAACTCCACACAGGAAGGTAGCACGGGGAGAACATGCAAACTCCACACAGGAAGGTTTGATTCCCTGAACTTCATGCGCTAGACACTGCGCTGCCATGTTGCCCTAGTTGTACTATAAATCATAAAATAAAGCACTAATGCAGCCATTGTAACTACAACACTAAGACTAAGACCTTAATCAAATCGTTGTGCACTTTAACGTGGCTTTACACAATCGGAATATTGGCAATATTCAGTTTCCATTCAAATCATTGTCTGCATGTTAACTTACTGTCATGTACTTGTTGCCAATGCACATATTTCTTGGCCTTCAGTCTGTAAAGGAGCGATGCGAATACCGGATCAACCCCGAAAATGGCAGCTGGACAGAGATAAAAAGAGAGGCTTGGATCTCTTCCAATGTGTACGGACTCTCGAGGGCCGTTCAGGTCAGTAAAGTCAGCTATACTATCAACACACAAGAGAACAACTGTGTAGCTGGTATGCACTTAATGGGTAATTGTCACTGTAATTCAAACCACAGCGATGGAGTATGCCAAGATTTCAATGGGTAATCTGAAGCAATCTGCTCCGAGTTCATTGTTTGTATGTCTCTGCAGGAATTTGGTCTTGCAGGCTTTAAGAAGAGTGTTACCAAGACCATGAAGGGTTTTGAATACGTTCTGGCCAAAATGCAAGGTATGGAGACCTTTTAATGAGATGCTCTAATTGTTTTCTGATTTATTGAAAAAAAGGAGTTTCATTTCAAAATTAAATGGGTTAAGTAAATTAGTTCTATTTCAAATCGATGGTATAGTTACCAGTGTCCCTGTTATTTTTATCTAGTCAAACGTTTGCTCCAAGTTTGATTTGTGTAGCTGCTTGAAGGTC
Source organism: Urocampus carinirostris (assembly GCF_059441175.1). Lineage (NCBI taxonomy): Eukaryota > Metazoa > Chordata > Actinopteri > Syngnathiformes > Syngnathidae > Urocampus > Urocampus carinirostris. The sequence continues at coordinate 28,627,196 of NC_142357.1, forward strand.
TGATAATTTGTTTCTGAAGGGTCATAATAACCTCTGATGGAGGCAAGTCATAAAATCTATTTATAACTGCAGACCAACAGGAATTAATGTTTGTTTACTTAAGTAGTCTTGGTTTTGTATACTAAGTACTGTCTTGCATCAAATTACAACAAAGGTGTCTTTGGGCACCATGTAGCCCACAAAAACACCAAGGTAGCCTGGGGCCAGTTTTGAAGTTGGTTTATAGAAAGTGTTTTGTATTGGTATTATCGGTTTTCATTAAATCAATAACATCATCAGTGTCTTTACGTATACGTTACATTTTGATGAATACTTTCTTAGAATCAGTCTATCAATTTAGTATTCAATTGCTTTGTGCCCCTTTTGTTCTTTTGTGGTTGAACGAGCCAAGTTTAGCCAAACACAGAATGATAAGAGCCGCGTAATAACACTCAGTTCTTATTTCAGAAATGCATAGCAAACTGATAGCTCTCTGTTGTAATCAAAAACAAAACCGTAACTCTGAGTTTTAAAGGGCCTGGTGACCCCTAAATTTGGGGATATTAGATTGTGAAGGACTTAAATGTGATTTCAAAAAGCGTAACAATTGTTTGATCCTGTGTAGACCAAGGGTGCCCTCACATTTACCGCCTGTGAGCAACGTATACAATGTCAAATTGACCTACGTGCTATGAAAATGTATTTGTAAATCTAGCCTATTGAGTATTGTTTATTTGTGCCATATATATTGATGTAGCTTGCATTACTGCATAAGCCCATATTTTTTAAATACAACCCAGTACATTTTTTGTTCAAGTCTGACGACTTGTACTGAATAGAATTACCGTAGTCTGCACAATAACTGCTGATAGCCAGTCTCAAGCACACTTTCAAATGACCATCAGATATGACGGAACGGTATTTGGACTTGATAATCTTCATGTGGGAAAAGGTTTACATAAAAAGGGGATCTGAATAATGTACTATAGTAGGTAGCACATTTCATTATGTTGAGGTGCTTTTCCTCTGTAAATCCCAGAATTGGCCATGGGCCCTGGGGTTCTGGTCAATGTCAACTTGTAGTCTCCAAATCTCATCTTCCACTTAAGAAAAGTTCAGGTGAAATGGTTATTCGATTTGTGATGCCAGTGAATCAACCTCAGCATCATTCCAAAAAGAGTAGCACTTGAATGTGGTGACCGGCTCCAATAAAACAAAGTCATTTTCAAAACTCTGATAGACAGTATTTAATATTCTCTGTGTATCGCAGAGTGTTAAGATGCTCGCATGCCTTCTGTTGTGTCTGCATCTCTGACGTGAGGTTTTTGAAGTATCCCAAATTACTGTGCTGTAACTTTGAGGAGATGCTGCAAATTATGTTTGAAACAATTGACTGAGCTGATCATACAGATTACGCATTTTTTAAAAGACATCTGATTGCTATTTATGGCTAGAATAATAAATGTGGCTGCTAGCATTCATTGCTTGTGTTACTCCGTCTTGTCAGCAACTAGCATTAGCGACAAGGTCATTAGCAGTGTCTGAAACTCATGACAAAAAGTTACAGGACACCAGGGCAGACAACTCTGAAAAGTTGTCTGTACAGCCATAAAGTTGCCAGGCTCATTTTTCACAACTTTAAACACAATAAGACGACTAATCGCAAAAAAAAACATTTTTGCAAAGTTTTAAGGATTGATAATCAGAATATATAACGGAACAACTCTTTAAAATTTGGTTTATTATAAATCTACTTATAACATTCATTGAATGTATATGACATGGCTGTTTTCCATCTGCTATCAGTATGTACATGTATTTACTCATCTTCGTTCATGCAATGTTTGCTACAAGCCACGTGAACTCCTCTTTCCACGATGCTTTTAATGTACATTTACGTTTTATAGCGTCATCAATTTTGTTAGCTTCTTTTCAATATTTCTTCTGGGGCTAAGGTTTTGGCTTGATTCCTAACCACTTATCCATTTTTCTTGTGTTCTCTTTGCGTCTCTATGCAAATGCACAACCTTATAACGCTCGGGAAAGTCCGGAAGCACAAAGTTATTCGATGCAGTCTTCTGATTGGCTGCTGAGTACGTAAATTGCCAAACGAACCGAAATTCCCAAACTGAACAAAGATTTCGAAATCGGCATAAAGCAAACGTTTGATTTAAAAAAAAAAAATCTTTAGGTTGTTTTTTTTTTTTTTAATTTTGTTTTCTTAAGAATGTTGTCGGCCACCCGGGCGGAGACGTTTTGAAAAGTTGTAAGCCCGATGTAAAAGATGCACGCCCCGGCCGACTGGGCAGACGTTATTTTAAACACTGTCATTAGCATTTGTGGTTAGCTCCACTCAGTAGGTGAATTTGTCATTTGCTCATTATCAATGAACATTTGTTTTCTGTTTGTCTAAAAGTATATATTTAAAAAGATTGTGATTACAATTAGGGAAATTCACAATATGATTCTGCCATATTACTCTGCTTCTAACTCCCTCTTCCAAATTGTTTCATTGAACAGGTGAAACGCCGACAAGAACTTTGGCCGAGGCAGCGACAGAACGTGCAAGAGAGACAGCACTGGCAGCTAAAGAGAAAGCAAAAGGCTTGGCATCACAGGCCCAGAAGAAACAATACGTGTGATGACTCCCCAGGTTCTGATTTGGGGGAAACCTTTATCTTGAATCTTTCCTCGGGCCAAACCGCCCGATCTGATTGAACCCTCTGTGAGGAAGCAAATCCCTGAGGAGGCGGCTGGACCACGTTTACGACCGAGCCAAGCGTCTCTTCGTACCGATCACGTTCCTCAGCTCAAGGTGCTGTCACTTGATAGAAAAACTTCCTGCTGCCTTCCTAACCATCTTGTTTGCGCTTGTTGATTTTTATTCCCCTTGGCTAGGTCACCATTTCAGAATTGAATGCAGATTTATCACATTGCTTTTTATTACCTCGTCTTTTTTAAATGGCTAAATCAGCTATACAGATTCTTCCTGCAAGAATTGATTGTAAATTATGACCTATGTCATGTGTTTTGATGTAAAACTGAGCACTCAATGAAGAATTAATAAAACCTAAATAGCTTTGAATAACTTTACATACTCTGTACTATGTACTCATGTGTTTCCCAAGAAATTTGTAAGACCCTGGTGGGTGGTCAGTCTAGGTATTTTCGTGGGCATGTCCCGCTGGAAGAAAATATTGGACATATTAAAGCCAAATGCTTTTTTAGAACAACATTAAGAAGCTAGATCTAATGATGGTTGTGTGCCCTTGTAAATGATTGAATCATACACTAGTTAAGAAGGCAATTACACAGCGAACAAGTCACATCCACAGGAGTTTACTTCAAAAGAAAATCCGCTTGTCATCTAAACTAAAAAAAACGAGTGTTCTTCCGATGCTGTTCCATTCTAAGGTATCGTATCAGCAAGTAAACAGACTAAATACCAATATGAGTTTTATATTGAATTAAATAATTTACTCATATCGGGGATTTGCTAAACTAAAGTATTAAATATCAATTTTGTCATTGCCGCTATTACAGGATGCCGGTTTTTCTCTTGATGCTTTACTGAAGGTTATTGTAACGTGCAACCTATTAGCTACACTTGGGGCCCATGTCCATCGAACCTCCTCCGACCAAAAATGTCTTATTCTTTGCAATGGCAGCGCCGCATTTTTAAGCTCTGTTGAAAATGCCAACTCTGCGTCACAGCGCTGGGAAGGTTTGCTACGCAGAATGCCTGACGCTAAACCTTTTTCTGGTCACCGACAGTTCAAAAAATGTTTACCTTGGGGAAAATGCATGCTCTTCAATGTCAGGTTTTACCGTCTAAGTACAGTGCAGGCTGTCTTTGTCCCGCCATCAACCGAATGTCATCATGCGGAACACGCTGACCGAGATTCCCTCTGAGATACGTAGTACAAATACACAGCAGGGTGTTTTCGATGATTTATATGAGAAATCTACGTTTTGTTTTAACTACACTTTTATATATGTATTTAAAATTATTGTTTTAGTAAAACAAGTTTGAGACTCGGGCGGGACCAATTGAACCCTGGCGGCCCGCCAGAACCTTCTACGTATGGGAAACACTGCTAATACTATGTCCTTATTTTTGGGTGTGGAAAAACAATGCAAAACTCATTAAATATAGAAAATATTTATTCATAAAAAGCTTACACCATTAAAAAAACTTGCTACATAATATTACTGGGCGGAGAGAGTCTGAATGCATACATTAAACAGCATTAGAAAAGGTCATAAGGCATTTTGCATATACAAAAGTTGAGGGCAAAATATGCCTCCGGTTATTAAATAGATCATACAGCAAAAATAATCACCTAGAGAAGTTAATAGTGATCGAGAAGAAAACATTGCTGTGCAAGAATTGACAAACGCTCACACGTCATAACAGACTAGAGTGCGCAAACAATACACCGATTGAACCTCGGGACACAGTCACAACGTCGTGCAATAATAACCACTGAATCGTTCCTGTTACCTGAGTTTTCGCTTCTGATGTACTCGCAACTCTTTGGAGACAAGTGCAATGTGAGGATGTTCATGTGCAACAAAAGAAAAAACATAAATCAACACGGTGTGTAGAATAGAGATTAATGTTAAGTGCAGGCCACATGCGGCCGTACTGAGATATACGGTAATGCTTAGGAGAAGCTCGATAACAAAAATAGAGCGAATCTAGTTTAAGGCTGAAGTCAGTGTAGGCATTGCTAAGTCAGAAACATTCTCCGTTACTTGTTTTTCCTTTTTTTTTTTTTTTAAGAGGGAAGGGAGTTTCTTTGTACGAAATCCCCTTTCCGAAAATGAATGCGTCTTCGTGGATATGTTTAATACAGCCATCCCAGCCCAGTGATGTCAACTGTTCTTCAGTGCAAACAGACACAGCTCATTCAGGACCCGCATCTTGATGCCACTTGTGGTGTAACATTCAATGTTTAAAAAAGAAAACCTGACAAATGACTGGGTCTTTCACCTTTGCAGTATCATTGTCCTCACCCTGTTTTTTTTTTCTTTTTGGAATGTTCTCTCCTCCCTTTCCCTGCGCACTGCCATGATGATGGGAACAATAAATAGGTGCCGTCATAGCCAGGCTTTGTCCGTAGTGGAGTAACAGTGATCTGCGGCACTGCATGCCAAGTCCGAGTCCATACAGTCAAACACGATGCTTTCCACATCCACTTCGACGTCCTCTGGAAAAGACAAAAAAAGCACTTGTCAGGATAGGTTTAAAACTTTTCAATGAAACGTCCATTTGTTTACATTTGATTTCTATTAATTCTATCTATCTACCTTGGTCTTATCCCTCAAGAGGGGTGACCGACAGCAAGGCAAACATATATAATAACAAAGAAAATAAAAAAGGGAAAACGCACAAACATTTTTTGGACCATGGGCCCACCCAAGTGCCCAAACACCCAAACAAGTTAAGCACCTCGGCACCCAAATGGGTCATGCTTTCGTGGCCACATGAAACGGGACACAGGAAACCGGCCATGTCACTCGGGTCAGGGTGACACAACACACTCTTCTGTTCAACAACTTTCACTGGTTTACCCCTGCCGCATCATACAGGTGCCCTGCCCATCCCTTAGTGGGATGTTTGGACGTGTTCTATCCTTTCACAACACCTCTCCACTCATTCCTATCACCAACAAGAACTCTAGCTTCCACTATATTTAGACCTCTTTCTTGCAGAGCACTTATAACACCATCTATCCACATCAATCGCGGCTTTCCTCTTGTTCCTCTTCCATTGACATCTGCTCTGTAGATCCTCTTCAACATTAGCTCCTCATCCATCCTCTCCACGTGTCTGCTCAGTTCCGCTACTACTTAAGTTCTGTCTCACAATTTCATTTCTCATTCTATCCAATCTTGTCACTCCGAACATACTCCTCAAACACTTCATCTCAAAAACATTTAATTTCCTTCTCAAGTCTGCGTTCAGGCTCCAAGTCTCAGCACTATACAACAGTTAGCACATTCACACTCTCATATAGTCTCATATACAAGTGGAAGACATTATTTGTGTTGTAGGTGAATCATTTTCGTATGGTAATATTTCTTCAGACCACATATCTGGGTGTTAATTTTCTAATTAATTTTCCTACAATATTCAAATTGCAATATTTGAACTCACAAGAAATTTTTGGGTTGGCCTAAACCAGTAGCTAAATTCATATTATATTTGTTTTGTTTTCTGCTAATAGTTTGCACGTTACTTTAAAATGCAGTATTGTTACATTTTGGAATTCTATCCAATCCATCGAATAACAGAACATTAAAATCATAATTTGTTGCAGCTCTACTTCGTTAGACACCTTTTAAAGATCGTCAGTTCCAAAATTAACACCGGTGCCTCAACAGACAAACTGGTGTCATGTTGCTAGCTTGCTCTGGCCAAAATAACAGACTTTGAGTAGAGCTAAAAATCCAAGAGGCAATTTAAAAAAAAAAAGCATGGCAAAAGCAGCGTGTCACATCGGTACAAAAAGAAGGCTGTTGTTTACTCAAGCAATAGTTGTGAACACGCCTCTCCAGGGCTCTATTTTTGGTACAGTACTTAGTTGTTGTCTCGTAAAGTACTTCCCTACGGCATCACATCGCAGCAGATGTTAGGGGAGGAGGCTTGAACCCGCCATGAGCAGAATCAAAACGGTATCCTTTATAAGTTCATTTTCAAGCTTTGTTTTCTTTTAAAAATCTCGCCCAGGGAGGGGAAAACACATTGTAATCTTAACTCAGTGCTACAGACTGAATGTCAAAAATGTATTTCAACCAGGGATGCTCCAAATTTTCAGCATTGGATTTTTTTTCTCCTAAAAGAAAAATCGAAATGAGTGTTTAAGGTACGGTGAGCCATGTGAAGCTGGCTTTTATTTGGGGTTGACTTTGTTGTACCATGCAGATGCTTATTTTTTCACTCGGGGGACGTCAAAATTGGACCCGTCACATTATTTTTCCAACAGTTCATCTGACCTTCTGTTTCCAACTTCATTAGCCCCTAGCCGGACTGTGGCTAATGTCTACATGCTAACATTGCAGCGCAAACTCAATACAGTTTAGCCGATTTAATTCGTGAACAGGTACATTGTCGGTTAAATTTAATCCGTTCGTCTGGAGCTATGGTTTATACGACGAGACTATAACATACTATAATTATTTTACTTGAGCGAATATGCTTTTGTTATTTGTTGCATCATCAGTACCTTCCTCTAATTTTTTGTCACTATTGGGAAGCTGGATAAATATTAACTATTTTTTTGTTTTATATTGCAGGATTCTTGCTAAAATGATAAAAAATTTGCATGGCTCCGCATTTCCCATAAAATAAAAAGCTTGTGTGAGAAACGTCACGCATTTGGGTCCTGTTCCGGTTCTTGACAATAGCTTCCATTTTCAATTGCAGGAAGTTCTTCCTATAACAATTTACTACTGGGAAATCTTATTTTGCATAGCCTATAATACATGTCTATAATTGATATGTAATCATTGCACTAATACACATTTCTGAAAGCCGTTTAGATTAGCAAAAAATAAATCAATCATCTCTGTAAAGATTTGGATCTCTTTTGTGCACATTTTGCAGCATGCTTTGCATGAATTTGTTCCACGTTTAAACCATGGTTTGCATTTTTCTTTTTAGAGTCCTTCATTAAAACTGCAACACCCGGCATCTAGGTTGTGATTTCCTAATGCACCTGTAGGGGGCTACGGCTGTTTACATGACAACGCCATACAAAGCACTGCAAATCTCGGCTTTTTTTGTCGGTGTAATTTTCTTAAGCCGACTTTATTTTTCTTCTTAAAGCAGCTCTGTGGCCTTGGGGTAGGGCGCCCGCCCTGAGACTGGGAGGTCGCTGGTTCAAGCCTCGGCCGGGTCATACAACATTGGTACTCATTGCCTCCCTGCTTGGCATTAACACATCAGTTGGGATGAGCGAGGGGGCTGGGAATCCCCTCCTCTGTATCGATTTCCCAGAAAGAGTCAGAAACGACTCTATACACCTCCCACTAGGGGGACATGGTTCTGGTATATATATATATATATATATATATATATATATATATTATTTTTTTTTTTTTCTTCGTTTAATGTGTAGTTTGTTAAGTCCGACTGCTGAGAAACAAATTTCACGCACTTCACCCCAAATTCGAGCATTTTCCTGAGCCTTGAAAACATAACAGTAAAATCTAAGCATTTTAGCGTGCAGCCGGGGTCTATTGTCCATGGTTGACTGTAAAAGCGCATGCTAAAAATATATCTGCGGGGGGGCCTACATTGTGGATTTTTGCATATTGCTGGGGGTGCTGGTCCCAAGTAACCGTAATAAACAAGGTATTTGGTTCGATTTTATTCAGTTTCAGACTAAAATTATCCTCTCGGTGCATCCCTAAATCTAACCGATCGAGATGATAGTTAGAACTGACCTCTGTCCGAGTCGGATCTCTCTGAAGACATGGTGGAACCCTGGCTGTTGTTCCTCATCCTTTCGGCTCCTCGCTGCAGCTGCTCCAGACGCACTTGCAGCTCCCTTTGCTCCCAGCGGAGGCGACCCTTCAGCTGCTCCGCACGCTCGTCCTGCTCCTGCAGCTTCTGTTACACCCCAAACACTCAAAGGTCAGTTCGTGGACGTCTTTTTAGTGCACGATTGCTAGTTTTAAAGATGCTCTTTTTAACAAGGACAATAATTCTTGCACAAATATCACAATAATGGATTACTTTTAAACATTCCTGAAACCAAGTCACAATACTTGAAGTATTTTGGTACATGTTTGTTACAAAACCCAATGAAATGTCATTTGTAAGATCCGTTTTATTTTAAATTTTAATGAACTAAATAAGGCGAAGGCGAGAAGGCGAATGAGTGGTTAACGCATTCGCGGCACAGTTCTGAGGTCATAGGATCGAATCCCCCTGTGCGGAGTTTGCATGTTCTCCCCCGTGCCAGCGTGGGTTTCCTCCGGGCACTGCGGTTTCCTCCCACGTTCTAAAAACATGCATGTCAGGTTAATTGGCCTAACCAAATTGTGTGAATGAGCAAGTGAGTCGTCTGTCTCCGTGTGCCCTGCAACTGGCTTGCAACCAGTTTAGGGTGCCCACTGCCTGAGGACAGTTGGGATGGGCTCCAGCACCCCCGCCACCCTACTGAGGATATGTGGTGCAGTTAATGGATGGAGGATCTAAATCTTACACATTGTGTAAGTACTGTGTCGTAAATCAAGATTACCCTAAATTCCTCAACAACCTTTTCATTTTTTTACCTGACATTTTAAAAAGCTCATGCATGAAATTGGATAAAAAAGGGCATTTTTGTTGTTATGTAACAGTGCAATGCAATTTCACCTAGTGATCTTTTTCTGTGTAGAATATTCTTTAAATTCCTAGTTATTTTAGAAGCGGTGTTCAGAAAAATCTATAAAAAATGACTTTTGTTTGACATAATCACATTGATTATAAAACCAGTGATTGTTTATTTTCATTATTTCATAAACGTGCGACCCTATTGAGGATAAGCGGTGCAGATAATGGATGGATGGATGTTTTTCATAGCTGATTATTTTCTGTATCTTAACCCCCACTCGCTCTTGTCTAGTAATGCACCTTGTTTAAAAAAAATTGATTTTCTTCTACATAATCATGTTGATTCGTAAAGCCAGATTGATTATTTTGGTGAGTTATTTGATACAATTAAATTTATTAAATGCTTTTTCATGGCTGACTTATTTTCGTATCTTCATTTCCCTCTCTACTATTGTCCTGAAATTTACTATTAATTTGTATATATGAATTAAAGCAGCACGGCGGCGCAGTGGTTAGCGCGTGTGCGGTACAGTTCTAAGGTCTTGGGAACCTCCTGTGTGGGTTTAAATCCAGCTACCGGACTTGCTGTGCGGAGTTTGTATGTTCTCCCCGTGCTTGCACGGGTTTCCTCCGGGCACTCCGGTTTCCTCCCACATTCCAAAGACATGCATTTCAGGTGGATTGGCCGGTCCAAATTGTCCCTAGGTGTGAATGAGCAAGCGAGTTGTCTGTCCCTGTGTGCCCTGCGATTGGCTGGCAACCAGTTCAGGGTGTCCCCTGCCCACTGCCCGATGATTGCCGGGATGGGCTCCAGCACCCCCGCGACCCTACTGAGGATAAGCGGTGCAGCTAATGAGATGAGATATGAATTAAAAAAACTCAATAAAAAAAAATTATCTAAAAAAATCATTTATTCATAAACCACTGATCAATTATTTTAATAGTTTATTTCATACAAATGAGTTTAAAATGATTTTTAAAAGTTTTTGACTTATTGTATCTTGAAATTCAGTTTGGAAAAAAAATCAAAATAAGTACTTATTGAACTTCCCAACAGTTTTCCAAATAATAACAATAATATTTAACAAAATAAAGCATTGTGCTGGTTGCGCCTTCTGTATAATTTATTTTAGAAATGAAAGAGTTAATAATGGGCAGCACGGCGGCGCAGTGGTTAGCGCATGTGCGGAACAGTTTTGAGGTCATGAGATCGAACCTCCTGTGTGGAGTTTGCATGTTCTCCCCGTGCTTGTGTGGGTTTCCTCTGGGCACCCCGGTATCCTCCCACATTCCAAAAACATGCATGTCAGGTCAATTGGCCAGTCCAAATTGTCCCTAGATGTGACCGAGCGAGTTAATTGTCTGTCTCTCTGTGCCCTGCGATTGGCTGGCAACTAGTTCAGGGTGTCCCAAATAGCTGGGATGGGCTCCAGCACCCCCGCGACCCTACTAAGAATAAGCGGTGCAGATAATGGATGAATGGAGTTAATAATGCACTTGATATTAATGCATTTAAAAATAATACATGTATAATATATAATGGAATGAAAATGCAGTGAACAAAATTAAAAATCAATTGAAGCACTATCAAATACAACCAGGATAGTTACCCAGACCTAGCCTTATTTTATGATCTGTAAACTTCAATAAACGCCGCTCTTAATCCTTTAATTACAACTTCTTTCCATTTCACAGTTATTATTCCCTCACCTTGATGTGCATCTGCGCTCGCCTGAGTAGGTTGAGCGTTGTGTTCCTCATGGAATCCGACGATAGAGGAACTTGCTTCTTGAGCTGCTCCAGGCATCGCCTTAGTTGCGCTCGTCTAAAAAAAAAAACCCCACAAACATAATTTCAACCGGTGCAAAACATCCAACTGCAGCATATTCTTGTCTTTTCAACTTTTGTGTCAATTACCTGTTCTTCTCCAGCTCGTTGTGCACGGACCTGCGTTCGCAGCACGACAAAAGCGTGTTATTGTAAACAAAGCATGATAATAAACGCCACGTTGAAGCCGAACGAGCGCGCCACGCCCTCGTGTCGGCTTTGCGTGTTATGCAATGCATTCACCTATTGCCACTAGCAGCGGATAGCTTCTTGCTCTTCTGTTTGCTTCTCTTATCGGACGGGGTCGGGCTGGGGGGCAGAAGTGAAGCGTAGCCGTGTTCTGCCTCTGGAGAAAGGAAAACGGCATTATAAATATGTTAATCACCGATTTAATTCCTAAATTGTTATCTGCCTGTTACACTGGATTTTAAACACCCTAAACAGTGTCTCCCATAGAATTTTGTGAGACCCTGGTGGGTGGACAATCCCTTCCCTGGAAGAAAATTCTGTACATTTTTAATTTAATAATGAGTTTATGAGACCCTGGGGGCCTACCAAAACTGTCCTAAAGTAAATGGGAAACACCGAAAGTTATCTTAACTCATATTACGCACCTTCCACCCTGGTCATCCTGGAAGGGGGATTACCACTTGTGAGGCCCCTTCTCAAGGTTTATTTTTTCCTCACGCTGAGGTTTTGAGTTTTTCCTTGCCCGCATGATGGTTTAAGATCAGGTGATGGTGTAATTGTAAACCTGTGCCGTCCTTTGAGACATTTTTGTGATTAAGGGCTATACAAATAAATGTGACTTGACCTGACTTGACTTTTTACCCACAAAAGAACTAAAATGTGGGTACAGTATGCGTTTATCTGTAGTATATTAGCATATTTAAGCAATAATTGATCCATCAAACTATATCCCTGACCACATTTACACAACATACAGTGGGACTCTAACCCGAATCGCAGTGGTTGTTACCACTGGGGATGTAGATTAGATAGGAAAAACATTAGATTTTATCTCACCATCACAGTATTTTTACTTATTAGTAGCTTGTCGTTGAATACGTGGGCCCATTATTTAAATCAATAATTGACAACGTAAACTATGAACACATTGGGTGGGTCTGTGGTTTTCTCACTTAACCACTAGAGTTGTAGGGGCATTGTTTCCTGTGGTGTGTCTTGGGCAGGTGCACCTTGGTGGCACCCATCCCTCTCCAGGCCACCTACAATGTATTTATTTAATGTCCTTCAAAGTCTGATTCAATATCAGATACACCAGAGGTGTTTCCCTCAAAACGTACTGTTATTTTATTTATTACATTATTTTAGATGTATTTTTATTTTCTCCCGATAAAAACGTTAACAATTAGCTAAATTAGCTAATATTGTGTGTTTTATAAATGTTATTTTTGAAAAATAATTGTGTAAAATAAATGTCAAAAGGCCAACTGAACAGGAATTTTGAACTATTATTTATAATAGTTTTTGTTTTTAGAATGTAGTTTTCATTTTGTACCTGATTTAAAAAAGGGAAATAAATTAAATTAAGTTAGCTAATGTTGCGTGTTTCATATATCTTTACTTTGTAGAAATATTAAAATAAAATTTGAAAGGCTAACTGAAGAGGACGACACATTTACATTTTTTTGTGGACCGGCGCATCTAATTTTAAGGTCGCACCCCTAAAAATATTACTTTGAGAAAGATTTATCATACATAAGGGCGCAATAAATCAAAAGTATTCTAAGAGTTAGGATTGCATTAAAAAATAAACTTCAGAATTAAAGTTAAAAGAAATGATCATAGTAGGAAATAATAGGTATTAATTCCTTCAGAAATGCTTACCATATGTAGAAGCATTCAGTTTTAATTGTATGAACCTTAATCCTGGTCTATAAAGCGCACTATGGACTTTCTGCCATTCTTTTAGGCGTACCTTATATTCAGGAAAGTACTATGGCTTTATTATATAACATTATTTACCAGACTTTTTAAAATGTGTTCATTTTGTCTGGACATTTTACTTTTAAACAAGGCAAACCACTAAACAAACAAATAATAAACGATTAATAACATGTTTTAATATAAAGCTTATAAAACCTTGGGTTTTTTTTTTGGGTTTGAACAAATTTATTGACACTAAAAAACAGAAAACAATCATGACAATCTCAACAGCAATTAAGCACATTCACAATATTATATTCCAATATGACGTTTTTAACAGCAAACACAAAGTGAGGTTTGAACAAACCTTCTCGAAAATCTTATTAGCAATCAAGCATATTCACAATTTCATTATATAACATCTTTGTTAGTGTCAATAGATCCGTCCAGGCCAAAGTCGATTGTCCTAGAACTGAGCTGAGGTAAAAAAAAAAAATTAAAAGAGTTTAGTACCACTACGTTGTGAGTCCAGAAAAACACTCTACTTTAAATAAAAATATAGATTTTTAATGTATTATTACGTTATTACGTTCAAGATCGTCAACAAGGAAAGAAAGGACTAAGCGACTCCGTCATCAGCTGAGTTTGATTTTGGCGCCATCACCCGCCTCAAAATGTCCACGGATGTAGAAAAAACTCATAGGAAATCTGCCAAATAAAGAAAAACGATCTAAAGATACAAATAAAACCCTTTTTAATGCATTAAACAATGCAGAATATAGTTTTCTCGAATCACCAGCAGGAAGATGGATAGTCGCTTCGCTGGCTTTTTGAAAGCGGAGCGGATTGGCGCCTTGCAGTACAATGATGTTAGCGATATGTAGGTCACTGAGTCAAATAGAGCCCGTCCGAAATAACTGGACGTGCATTTTGATCGCTTCCATTGATATTTCTCTTCTTTTTGCACACTTCATCGCAAAGGCGTCGCGTTTCGTTGTTTTGTTTTCAAGAGAAAGCAACTTGGTCGCCTTTACTGACGTTTGTTGTGCATAAATAGACACTGACCTCGCTCTCTCCTCTCCAAGAACTCCGCTGCACGAAGAAGCACCTGGATGTTGCAAATAGAGCCTTCCATTGTGGATTTTATTCTTTTGTTGTTCGAAAGAACTCAAATGAAATAGATTTATGAGCTTAGAGATGATCGGTTTCAGAATGACTGCCTGCAAGTGTGCAACGTCCTCAATCCAGTCACAGAGCTCCAACACTGACGTTGCCTTCAAGGTTCAGGCTAAAATTGGACATCTTACTACTTTGCAGGAAATAACGTTTGATATCCGCCAATATACATTATATAACACCCCTCCCCCTTTTTATGCCAATTATAAAAAAATCCTACAAAAACACATTTAAAAGAGGTATTTATAGAAAATCCTGTATTCCAGTGTAGTTTTTGTTTTCATCAAACCTGCTATAACACGATTGCCCAAATATCTTTAATGCATCATCAGCTACGTAATACCCCACGGTCGCGCCCTCTCCACCGCCCTCCTCTTTTAAACAATAAAATACTACAAATACTTGTTTTTGTTTTGATCATTTGGGTTTTTTTTTCTTAAAGGTGTTGGCTATACTATTAATTTATATGAACTATCAAACTTTGAAATTAAATCATAGTGAGTCAGTCAATTGTGTAATTACAAAGGAATAGTCATACCTTTCAACCCAGTGACTGAAATGTGTACAGGGCTGTCTCCGGGATTTACATTATGGTGATAAAATTCTTTATTTTATGTAACACAATTAAAAAAAACAAAATATCCATACATTTTGGACTCATTACCAATGCATTTTGTATATCGCTGATCATAGGAGGCTAGAATTGTTACAATGGAAAATAAAAATCAGGCCTTTTGAAAATACAGGATTGTCTGAGAAAGTAAGAATATTCTAATAAAGTGCCTTACGGTCTTAAAGGTCTTGGGCCATCATATCTGTCTGATTTGCTTTTATTATATCAGTCCTCGTTGTCCCTGAGGTCCTCTGGCAGCGGCTTGTTGACTGAAGGGGGATTATCTCATGTGCGGTCCTATCTCGAGGTTTCTTCATTTTCTTCATGCTGAAATTTTGAGACTTTCCTTGCCCTCATGTAGGTTTTAGATCAGGGGATGGTGTGATAATAGTTGGTAGTTTGCAATAATCAGTTGTCTGTTCAGTCCTTGCGATTAAGGGCGTCACAAATAAACATGACTTGACTTGTTCCGAGGGTGAGGACCAAAACCTACGGTGAAGCAGCCACTTTGGTCTTCATCTATGGAACATTCTGACGGAAAACATCAGGTCGGCGGGGACCCTTGATATTTTAAATATGGCTTTAAACTGATCATTTTTTTAGCCTTGATTTTTTTTAACTTCTAATCTTTTACTGTATCGTACTTAACGTTGACTTCACATTTTTATGTTTTGTTCTGCAGTTGTTTTTATTTCTATTTGTATATTTCAGTGTTTCCTCATTTTGGAATTCTACACTGGTAGGGTGTGGTTCAATGCCTGAAATCCTGAGCATATCTGCTCCCACCCCTATCAGTGTGGAGAACCCTCCCCCAGGTCCCTTTCCTTACATGGTTAGTCTGTGCCTTGTCATAATCACATTTTATTTCTATTACAGTTTGTTTTGTTTTTATTGTATTTTATCCATTGTGTGTGTCTCTATTACGTGTTTTGGGTTTTGGCCGGGGATAAAGGAGGGAATTTTATCGTCTTATTGTCCACCTAATGTTTTTATACAGCACGTTAAATGACAAATTATTGCCTGAAATTTGGTTTACAAATAATTTGGATTTGAAAATAAATTTGATTTGATTCATTTATAGTAAGTAAAATAATAAAAACACATATGTCAAACATTTTGAATTCAATACCAATAAATATTCCAAGTATTTGTTTGTTTTATTATTGTTGATTTCGGTGAAAACTAAATAAATATATTCATGATTTAATAAAGATCTAAAAATCATGCCTTGATAAATGCACACACAGTGTTAAAACCACACATGTAAATCTCGGATTTAGTATTTGTGGCTCTGCAAAATACATGATTCACGCTGGTTTTCTTCTTTCAATGGTACGCCATGAATATAACTTTGTGTGTAATAATTGAGACCCTTTTCTACAATCATTTGAGATAAGTTTCCAAAATAATGAAGAAATGATACGGCAATGCCACTAAAGAGTCGCTCGCCGTTGGTTCGGCCGCCCCATTTGTTCTGCGTGACCGGTAGGTTACCTCGAACGTGAAAAATGCCCCCAAAAGTTGACTCAGCACTTTTGGTTTTGTCGACTCAGCATTTTCTCCAGAAAGACATTTTACGCTTTTAGACCAGAATTACATTGAAAATCAACACCATATTTTTACAGGAACTTAAGTAAGTTACCCTGGATGTAAAAAATGCTAAATAAAGCTGACTCGGCATTTAGTCCGTGGTTTGTGCAGCCCTTTGAGACTTCTTGTGATTAAGGGCCATACAAATAAATATGACTTGACTTGACATCTCTAATTATTAGTATATCACGAGAAAGTAAATTAGTGGGCTGTAAGCCATAGTCAGCAATAGTATAAGGGCTGTAAGGAATTTGGAACTTTTTTACTAGCTTGTGTCACTATTTACTCTATACTTATGTTGCACGTGCAAGTACGGTCATTTCTTAGGCGTGCTTGAATAAACTTTTCTTTTTGGGGTTTGGGTTGGTGTTTGGGCTGCATTTGAAACAGGCTTTTTCTTATTTTTTGCTACACTTACAAAAAACTGAGGTAATTCACTCCCACGTGCCCCCTTTCCTCCTACTGCAGCTTGAATAGCTTTACTAAAAGTAAGATAAAAGCAGATAGGCACAGTGGAAACAAATTCATAAGGGCTCTTTGAACTCAGTTGGGTGTTGTTAACATATGTTTAACAAAGAAAATATTCTACTTTCAACTATTTAAGAACATGTCAAACAACACACCACACCTTCAATATTCTGGTATAGGCCATTACTGTTTGTTATGCACGGTAGCAGACAGAAATCCTAACAGAGTCATCAACACGGCCCAGAAAATCATTGGCCTCAGTCTGTATTGTCTGGAGGACATTGTCGGCTTGCAATATGTGTAAAAACAAAGGTCTAACCTTAAAAATTCAAATCAGTAAACTGGACTAAATTATGTACAGGTCAAGGTAAAAAAATCAGATTCATATTATTGTAAATTAGAACTGATGACGTAGAAAACTGTCCCTCTAAGTCTAATTTTAAAATTTAAAATGCTGAATAAAACAAGACCAATTTGCCTTAATAGTCTGTTTTCAAACCAGTATTTCACCCTCAAAATGATTTGATGGATTCAAGTATTGAATTAAGGTTTTAAATGTGTAATTTAAGTGATAACGTGGTTTGTGTGAAATTAAAACTGGAAAAGGCAGTCATATTTACCATATTTTTATACCATGCCTATTTGCCTTCATCAAAAATGGCGCCGCTCGCTTCAACTCCGCCTTAGTCTTCCGTTGTATTTCCCGACTGAAAGCGAAGCCGCCTTGCCAGCAGTATCCGTGACCTCTGAACTCCCGAGTGTGCCAGACCCGTCCTCCGCCATATTGACTGTTGTCTTGGCTGGAGGAGAGAGTGAACATTTTCCTGCTCCGTGAATCAAACCAAAGTGTGCTTTCGGAATTACCCAAACTGCTGCAAACTTGGCCAAATCCTTTCGCAGAACCCTTCGCGATGGCAAGGAAGAAAAGCAAGCAGCAAGGCGTCGCACAGAAGGAGCTTGCACCCGGGCAACAGACCGTACCGAAGACTACAGTCTCTCCCGGCGATGCAACTGGCGGTGGTGGTGAAGATGCTGGAGTAGAGAGGCTGAGCAGTACCAGGGCGAACCAGGCAAGCTTTTACCCCTTTCCTTCGACTCCATCTCCCCCTCCATCCCTCCCAGTCATCACCACGCTTCCTCGATGAAAACAGTCCCACCCATAATCCCAAATTCTGTATCATTTCGGTTTTGTGCACGAACACCTCGGATGGGACCTTAAGAGTCCGCCAAGCTTTTAAACGAACATGGTTGTTTCATTATTATATCGAGTTAGTAGCTCCGCTGAGCTCACTTGGGATAAAAACACCTCCTGGACCCGGCAGGTGACATTGTGCTCCCGTGCGGGTCGTCCCGTTCGTGAGGTTCAACACACAACAGTCCGACCGCCCCCGCTCACGTTAGCTCGCGGGGTTAGCCGCGCTATCGGCGGGCTAGCACTCAAACGTGTTTCCCACCTCCACGACAGGAAACCGAGGCTAACCACGCTAGCCTGCTAATAAAGCTAACTAGCTAGCTAGTTAGCAGGCGATGTATAACTGCTTTATAACATTAGTGCTAATTTAACACTTGATGTTTTTTTTTTTAGTGTAGCACCCAAAACTAGAGCATCCAAACCATTATGGAGTGTTCATCTATTGAATTTTTAAGGTAGGAATTGATGATGGGATGCCTTAGGCGAGACATCTGTCAAACCCTTTCACCTTTACATGGAGCTTTGAACTTGGCTTCCTTGATGAGTAATTGCATTTTATGCCAAAACCTTCATAGTAATGTAAGATTATATATATGATATACAGGGGCAGAAAACCTTCGTAATTCTGATCGAGAAGATCTAGTCTAGTCAAGTTGCATTTATTTATATAGCCCTTCAACACAAAAAAGTCTCAAAGGACTGCACAGGATTACAATGACACAATTACCTGATCTTAAACCAACATGCGGGCAAGGAAAACCTCAAAACCTCAGCGTGAGGAAAAAGAGAAACCTTGAGAAGGGACCTCACACGTAGTAATCCCCCTTTCGGGATGACCAGGGTGAATTAGATTTATATCTGTATAGAAGGTGGACACCATGCTGTTCACTTTGTTTTAATAAATATCCAACACTGTAAATTTCGTGCGCTCAAAGTGCAGTCACTGTGTTAAGTTAGAATATGTAATTGTTGCTACAATCGATCAATGTACGTTATTGTTATAGCACATATCTAAACATATCAAATATCTACGAGGGATGCCGAGGTGCCTTATATTACATTAAAATAAGAAAATAAGTCAGCATTTAGAGTTAACACCAACAGACACAAAAAACCCAAATACATGAAATGAAAGGCATTAACATCTGAATTGGGTGTTTGTGGGTTGTTAGTGCACATTAAGGCTAAACAGAATAATATTTTAGCTCCCTTGAGTCCCAGTAGGTAGAAGTATTTGAGACTGGCTGGCAACCAGTTCAGGGTGTCCCCTGCCCAATGCCCAAAGATAGCTGGGATGGGCTCTAGCACCCCCGCAACCCTACTGAGGATGAAGCGGTGCAGATAATGGATGAAGTAGAAGTATTCATTTTGTGGCCATGTCATGGTTTGTTTCTTTTATTTTAATCTAAGTTCGAGGTAAAACCACTAATCAACAACACTTGATTAATGGTTTTATTGATTTATATTTGAAATGATTTGGGTGTTATTCTTAGCTATTTATTGACATCAGTCTTAAGGGTTGAATAATCAACAAACGTGCTATTGCCTGGTTTCTTTAATTTGGGCTAAAATAATCCTATTTCTTTTTACTTGAGTGGCCATTTGTAATGCTGTTGACATTAGAACATTTTTGTCAACATAATTATGGACTAATTAATTTATATTTTTGCAGCACGGCGGCGCAGTAGTTAGCACGTGTGCGGCACAGTTCTGCGGTCATGAGATCGAACCTCCTGTGTGGAGTTTGCATGTTCTCCCCGTGCTTGCGTGGGTTTCCTCCGGGCACTCCGGTTTCCTCCCACATTCCCAAAACATGCATGTTGGGTTAATTGGCCTCTCCAAATTGTCCCCAGGTGTGAATGAGCGAGTGAGTTGTCTGTCTCGGTGTGCCCTGCGATTGGCTGGCAACCAGTTCAGGGTGTCCCCTGCCCACTGCCCGAAGATAGCTGGGATGGGCTCCGGCACCCCTGCGACCCTACTGAGGATAAGCAATGCAGATAATGGATGGATAGATGGATGATGTGGGTGTTATTCTTAGCAATTTATTGACATATCAGTCTTAAGGGTTGAATAATCAATAAACGTGCTATTGCCTGGTTTCTTTATTTGGGCTGACATAATCCTATTTCCTTTTACTTGAGTGGCCATTTGTAATACTGTTGTCATTAGAACATTTTTATCTCGTTGGATTCTTTAATTAATCAACATAATTATGGACTAATCAATTTATATTACAAATCTTTTTAGTGGCAGCTCTATAAACCCCCAATACGTCGGGTATCATGTATAACATCTAATGGTTTTTGATAATTCTAATTATTGGTACTCCTTATTTCAGTATTTTTGGAGTGGTGCTTTTATGTGTTGATGCATTGATTAATTTAATTTTTTTTTCACTAATCCAATGGATTCAAATTACACAATTTCGATAAATAATTAAGAAAACAGAATAAAAAATAGGCTGCCGAGAATAGGCTGGAACTTAGTTTGGTCCTGTCCCATTGACAGTCGAAACACCTAAAATTATTCAAATCATGTAACCTGAGAATATACTATAACAAGTTATGGTATGTAAAAAATAATCACATCTCACCATCATTTAGTGCAATGTGAAAGGTGTCCTTGTTTGAGATCCGGAAAACAATGTTGCGATAGGTTGGGCGATCTCATTCTACTTCATGAAATAAAACACAGAGTATCAATTCAACCAAATCTGGTTTCAATCCACTTTTTAACCATTAATTGTATGCGCATGAATATCGTGTTTTATCACATCTGTTTTGGAGTTTGCTCAGCTCCTCTGAGATATCTGGTATTAAATGTGCACCTAATAATGTGTCAAATGGGTGAATCTAAAGAATATTCTATTATTTAATGGATTTTTTTTTTCAACGACATTAATTCAACACCTAAGGATTAGTTCATAGTTGGATAGCTCATTTGTTTATGTAATACGTAAACACGTAAAAAGTGACCATTTTAATTGCTCCTTGTAGCTGGATTCGAACTAGTATTAGTTCTCAACAGCTGACATCACACCCTTTTATTTCACGTCATGCCATCCTTGCTATAATCCTCCAAGAAAGGGACAAGTTCCGTGTTGGAGTTTGACAAATAACAATGTGCTATTAAATCACATCAGTATTTCTTTTTTTTATATGTCCTTAGCCGATGCATACCTGCTGCCTCTTGTGCCACCGTGAATTCAAGGACTGGGGGGCAAACGCCGTTAACGGGCTCCCGGGTGGTCACGGCACCAAGCTGGCCGATGCCGTGCCGGCGCTCTCCCAAGCTTTGTTGCGGGAGGCGCCTGGGCGAAAATTGGCAGAATCCGTGCCCTCGCTGTCCCAGTCTTTGCTGGGTGAAGTGCCACTCTGGATATGTCAGAGCTGCTGCAAGAGTGTGGAAGAAGAGGAGAGACGGAGTGCACAGGAGCAGCCGGCTGGTGTAAGTGCATATGCGGGGAACTGGCTCGTTCTATATTTAGGATAATTCTTTTTTTTCCTTCTAAATCTAAATAATCTCTCTTGTCTTTTTACCAGGGTTTTCGTATGTATTTGTTTGTAATGCGCACCCTTCATTTTTTAAATAAAAATCGGTACAAAATTTAGTTCCTCTTCTACTTAGCTCAATCTTTGCAGTTGAATGCTACGGGAATCGAACCTAGGTCGCAGCAGTGAGAGCATATGATTTGATCTCATCATCACACTATTTTTATTCACAGTACCGGAGACGACGAATTTTGTTATGCATGCTATATGTTACAGTGAGAATAAATTCTATTTTGTTCCTTTTTAAGCATTATTAGTGACCAACATTGACAAACTATAAACATAAAACCAACGTAAAATTTACAACGTATTTGATTTCCTTCATCAACACCGTTTCTATTGACATTCTTTTTTGCGTTTATATCTTTCAGGACAACTTCGTTTTCTCTATTGTCTAACATTGGCTCCGGTACCATGATTAAAAATAGTGTGACTATGAGATCATATCTAAAGCCTTTTCGTGTGTCATTCGTATCACTGTTATTCCAGCGGTTAGGCCTCGGCACTTTCATTGCTGAAACCCTGGGTTCGATTCCTTTTGCATCCAATGATTTGCGACTGTCATTGCACAAATACAGTAATAATAACCACTATGACGTCTCTCAGGCCGCTACAGGTTGCACCCAAGAGCTCAGGCGCATGCTACACCTAAAAAGGGCTCTATAAAATGTGTATTAGTGCAAGGATTACATATTAAGTATGGACATTTACTTTGGGCCATGCAAAAATGAAGGTAGCATTTCCTAGTGATAATTTATTATGGAAAGAACTTCCTGCAACTGGAATCGTAAGCTCCATATTAACTGAATTTTTACCACCTATCTTGGGAGAGACTTGTCTCAAAAACATTTTCACAAATGTCATTAAGATCCACAAATATATTTGCAATTAACTCAAGATAAAAAAATATGTCTCGACAAATAAACCTGCAGGTTTAAAAATCACATATATAAATCATAGATATATATTGTGGCTCTACAAAATACATGATCCATCCCGCATTTTTTTTTATTGGTCTTGGAAAATTGGCTTCGAAAGTATTTAAAAGGGCTGAAATTTGGCCATGAGAAATGTGTACAAACCTGTATTTTACTCTAGAAATGAGTGAATATTTAGTCAAATCAGAACACTAAGACTTCAATTTTTTTCATTCTCAATTTTTCTGATTTTATATATTAAATTACTTATTTTACCTTATTATCACTTGTTATTATAGAAACCACCCCTACCCCTAAATATTTAGTGGTTCTGCCGTTCTCTGATTCTGTCTTCTTGACTTAAGGACCTTATTGTCTTAGTGTATTGTAACATTTGAACATATCTTCAAGCGTCTCAAGGTTTCTGGGTTGGATTTTTTTGGCAGTTACTGACGCTAAAAATAGTTGAATCAGAGGACATATTTAGCCATTAGCCAATTCTTTCTTTTTCAAGTTTAATATCTACTCGATGTTACTTCCTCGGATAAACGACAAGGAATGCTGTGAAATAATTATGTGCGTGTTTTTCTTCTTGCAGGTACCATTGTCCCACTCTTCCTCTTGTAAGTTCCAGGGCTGTGGGAATGGTTACCCGGAGCAAAGTAGTGTGGATTGGGACCCGAGTTCCTTCCTGTCAGCCCACAAACTCTCTGGGCTGTGGAACTCGGCCCACGCCAACGGGGGGGAGCACTGCAGTCACAATTCCTCTCTACATTTACAGCAAGGTCTGGTCTGCCATACCAAACATCATTCAGCATCCTATAAATCAAATTTTAATTATTTTATATTCATGAGATATTACCATATTCAAATCAAATGTATTTGTAAAGCAATTAACAGCCAATGAATTGCCACTCAAAATACTTAGTGTACAACGAGACAATATGGTAAATGGTCTGGATTTATATAGCGCTTTTCAAGTACCTTCTTTTTTCCCAACCAATAACCCAAAACACCTAATGCACAAACACACTCAAAGTTTAAAATAAAAACAAAATAAATAATAGAAACATAAGTATGGCAAGGCACAGAATAACCATGTGAGGAAAGGTACTTGAGGGAGGCTCATCAACATCGATGGGGATGGCAGCAGACAGCCTCAGGAAAGGATTTTCAGCCATTCAACCACACCCTACCGGTATACTGCCCCCACATGACAATAAAAATAGAGAATATAAAACAACTTTAGAACAAATGCATAAAAAGTTACAGTAAAGAGTTAGAAGTAGTACGGATAAACCTAAAAAAAGGATAAATTCAAAGCCATATTATTTAAAATCTATTTAAAGCACCTCAAAACCGATCCTGAAAGGGAGGGTGGGCCAATGGATTTTGTAGTAGCTGCTAGCTGGCAATGTTCTTTTTTGGGAAGACCGAAGAGCAGGGCATTAAAATAATCTAAACGAGATGCTATGAAAGCATGCATCAGCATTTCCGTTTCTACTTGAGAAAGAAATGGGCGAACTCTAGCAATATTCTTTTAGATGAGGGGTCTCCAACATGTGCCACCAGGGTGTCCTTTGGGGACACCTGAGGTGCCCGCAACCATGTTACAATATATAAATAACAATGTCAAGTCATGTTTATTTGTATATCCCTTAATCACAAGAAGTCAAAGGGCTGTACAGACAATTACACACACAGTGACAACATGGTAATAACAATACAGGTTGTTATTTTAGGAATGTATATAAAACCGCCCTTTGCGCCAATTAGAAAGGAAAAGTAGCTCTCTGCTTGAAAAGGCTTGGATACCCCTGCTTTGAATGATAAAACGCAATTTTAGTTGTATTTTTATATGTGACATCTACGTGAGCTCAAAGTCCAAAAAACATCTAAACTTTTAACACAATGTGAAGGTCTAAAAGTTTCACCTTATCATAAAAGTTTCTCTTTCTGACTTTTTATGGCCAAAAGCTCTAACTTTGATGCCACTGACAGTGAATGATTGTGAACTCAACTTTATGTTGGGTGCATGTGTTAGAAAAAAAAACATTTGAGTCACATTTAGATATATATGTTGGCCCACGCTTCACTCCCACGTTTTTTTGAAAATCGTTTTATTTTCCTCCAGGCAACACATCCTCCTTGGCAGAGAAAGAACATTTACATAATAATTGCATATGACAAAAGAGCAGAGAGAAAAAAATAACCTCCATCTACCCTGATGGTAACGGAGCTGTCATTTTCTTTGCTTTGGACACAGGTCTAACGACGGGGTCGGCCTGTCATGAGAAAAGAGGTCTGCACGAAGCACCCGGGAAGTCCGCTAAAACGTCGGTAGCCAAAGTGTGCCCCTACAGTCACCCGCTGAGCCAGAATTCCAGTGGTGCCGCCACTGCAGGGAACCCCCTCACTACCTCAGCTGACCTGTGCAAGACTACCCCCAAACATTTCAAGAATGTGTGCCGAAGACCAACGCCACCAGGTGGGTACCGACTCTTTATCTTAATTTTTAATGTATTACAGAAGGCAGAAGATATTACAGTACATATTTTGAATGTGTTTCCTAACTCTTAAAAGGTGTTGGAAACTCCTGTAGTACTTGAATTATTAGTTCTTGTGGTAGTTGTATTTGTGATATAAGCACGTTACAAATTAGGCGGCAATAAGACAACCTTTTCAGTACTCCAGTACCTCAAATCCACCTTGTTTGCACAATATATGATTTAGAAACTGACACAATCCCTTAAGGGATGTGAAAAATGATTACCAATGATTCTGACCCGATGTTATTAATATTTTCCCTTGTCTTCTGACGTTCAATGATGCCGAAGCCCGTTGATAATGAAAAGTGGCAGAAAAAAGCTTCCTGGCCATTTTCTCAACCGCACCAAGTTTTCTTATTCCACTTTTGTTTAAAAAGAAACGGCTCGCCTCTTCCTTACACTTTACACCAACTATTTTGTATGGATGCAAGAGATATTAAACAATAAAAACGTCTGAGTTCTTGTTATGATTACTCACGAACCATGAAGTAGAAGCCGGATTTCTTCTTCGGTGTGGAGGCTGGGTGACCTCTCACAGCGCCACACGCCGGTAGCCGCGGAAAGAAGCAATGCAGTAATGTCCTGTACTCAGAAAAAGGTGCACACAATACAAAATCTAACTGACAGCAATGTCCGGATATTTTTCGACATCCCGAAAAAAATGATCGTATCTGCCGGAATCCATAAGTCGAATGTATGCAAGTCAGGGAGCTTCTGTCGATACTTGTAGTAGTTGTTGTATTTATGATAATGAAGGGTTTCTTCAAAAACATAAACTATTAAACCATTTAATAAAATCCGAAGTTATGGAAGAAAATATGTATTTATAAATATTACAGTATAATGTTTCTTGCGTAACTCTTGTTTTTTTGGATTGTTAAAAAGTCCGTGTTTTTTGGCCGCTCTGTATTTGTAGTAGTATAGTACTTGAAGTATATTAAGTTGTGATTTTAGTAGTTCAGGGGTCTCCAATGTGCTGCCCACAGGCACCAGAGAGCCCTCTGAGAACACCTAAGTGGCCCCCTGACAGATTTTTAAAATAGCTCACCAATGTTGGGTCATTGTGATTTCATAGTAAATTTGATTTCAAACTGACATGATTTTTTAAGGATTGATCTAAATTCTAGTTACAACCTGGTAATAACATAGTAACTACAAAAGTTGTTGTTTTAGAAATATTTATCAAAATGGTAGCCCTTTACCCCAATCAGTGACAAAAAGTAGCGCTCAGCTTCAAAAAGGATGGTGACCCCTGTAGTAGTATTATGATCATGTACTGTCTGAAATTTCCCCTCCATTATGATCAAATAATATTAACAAGTGTTATGAAATTATGCTTTACAGGTGAAGCCTTTCACGGCAGCGATCACCATCAACACACAGACTTATCGGTACCACCCAACAGTCCCACAGGCCTTTCTTCCCAGCATTCCTCCCTCCCACCCCCAAAGTTGAATTCGGGACAACACAACCACGTATCCTCATCATCGGCGGCCGGAATCACAGGCCACACTCCTTTTTCTCCGCTGGTACCAAACCTCCATGGGTCCACTACTAAAAGGGTTTCCCCCATCCCGGACAGCCCCACTTCAGTCCACAAGCCCAACCCGTGTAAAAACTCCCACATTCCTGCCGCCAGCACACAGCACGGGAAACCGAGTGCACCGGCGCCGAGCTGTAACCATCCTTGTAACGGGCACAGTACCGGAACAGCAGCCTCTCCAAATGTGGGAAGCATATCGACTGGGGCCTGCAGGTCAGTACCCATAACCTAAAAAATAGACTACCAAGGGCACCTGATTAAGAGCTCAAGGGGCTGTGTCGCGTACAATGTGAGCTCTACGTTTCTAGACAACAGCGCCAGGGCAACCATACTGTGGAGCATAGTGCGAGACAGCAACATGGATGTGTCTGTTTGTGTTGTTGTCATTGATGGTTACTGTGGTAATGACCAAATTGTATCCACTTGTTATCGTTCTTGGAGGATTAAAGGGAATTTCAGCGTCCTGACATTTAATAATGATACGGAAAGAGAAGTGTCGCTTTTTCAGTGTCGTTTTTGATAAGTTGCACTATTCTTCAATTTTGGTGTTTAACTTAAGGACTTAACTTGTGGGTTAAAGAGTTGAAATATCCTAAATATGTTTGTACCTCAGATCTTGCTCCTGTTATGTACCGTATTTTCACGACCATAGGTAGCTAACCATGTGTCTGTAGCTGGTTATTTTTCTGTATTTAACATACATCCGGCACACCTGATTATTGGGCGCGGGTGCCCTCGGCTATGGCCGCCTTATTATAGCAGACAAGCATACTAGTGTGCGTATTTAAAAATACTGCAGGAGCAAAACTGAGTTTGGTTGTGGTTTATTTAAATTTTGATTACTGTAATGCCTGTTACTTTTGTTGCTTTTGTTTGTTTGGGTATGAACCTTTTAAGGGAGACATGACGTCAGGGACGAGGGAGTTGACTGGTGGGAAGGTTTGGCTCTGGGAGTCAGTCTGTTAGTAGCATAAATGAGTGTGAGCTGCGGCTCACAGTAGCTCCTGTGGAATGTGTTTTAACGCTTGTTATTCGTTTTTTAAATCGGCGATTAGATCTTATTAGAAACTGTGTGCATCTTTGACTACACATAGGCGCATTACAGTACAGTACTAACATTTTGTAACCCACAATAGGCACAGTAAAAAAACACAGATAAAACAAAGTTTTGAAAAAGATCTGGTCCAAAACTGAATTTGGTACTAACATTTTTTACCGGTAATCCTTATTACCAGCTTATGACCAGCTCGGTAGCCTAGATGGTAGGGCGCCCGCTACGAGACTGGGAGATCGCTGGTTCAAGCCTCGGCTGAGTCATACCTAAGACTTACAACATTGGTACTCATTGCCACCCTGCTTGGCGCTCGGCATTAAGGGTTGGAATTGGGGGTTTTGGTCACCTAATGACTCCCAACACAGCAGTTGGGTCTAAAACCCGGCGCCGATCGAAGGCCACGCGTCATATCCTGTCTATATCATGTTTATGGTATATACTGGCTGAATAAATAAATACAATACAAATGCAATACAATACAAGTGTCTACAATCCATTTGCAAATTGTGCCGCATCTTGCCTGATGCTGCCTTCCACTCTTAGTAAAACTGTGGTTTCCATCGGTCATCCATCAATCCCAAGCCGCTCACAGCCCAACTTTGAACCTTTAGCAGTCTCATGTCATCCTCAATTACAGGGCGGGCGGCACAATTTGAAGAAAATCTAAGAATTTTATGTGCGCCCTATGCTCGTGAAAATAGAGTATTATATAAATAATGTTGGCAAAAACAAGGAATAATTTATCTAAAAGCGGGATAAATATTTACAGACGTCACCGCCGTGTTTTGTTTTTAAAGCGGATGAGTTGTGGAAAAGAGCAGCTTGCCGTTTTACTCGGCGACGCCACAAAAAAACCCACACAGTGTTTAAAATGTTGAAGAAATGTAGCAGCTTGTATCCCAGATTTACTGTGAACAACAAACTGATAAAGATGAGTCACTAAGTTTCATTTTATTTATTGTCAATATTGCAGGGACCAGTCGTGTAAGGGGCACAAAATGACCAACGGACCGTTGTGTGAGCCGTCGCTAGAGCTGGACGAAGTGGAGGATGAAGACAGCAGCTCTGAGAGGAGTTCTTGCGCCTCCTCTTCCACTAACCAGAAGGACGGGAAGTACTGTGACTGCTGTTACTGCGAGTTCTTTGGACACAATGCGGTAGGTTTGGGAATCGATATTGGATCCACAAAAAAGAACACAAGTTTCAATATCAATCACCCTGATCACTATAATACAAGATATGTTTTATACACAGTAAAACTCGGCTAATCCGGGATTCAAATGGACCGTGAAAATTATTCGGATTATCCAGGTATCCGGATTAGGCAATGTCAGGAATTCTCAGACCCCCTGACCTCAAAATGAAGTTTAGTAGAAAATACATGAATAACTCATCTGGTTTCGACTGAACATGTATTCATGCGTTCATATTCACAAGAGACCAAGAGGAAGGCCACGATTGACATGGATGGATGGTGTTATTAGTGCACTGCAGGAAAGAGGTCTAAATGTAGTGGAAGCTAGAGCTCTTGTCGGTGATAGGAATGAGTGGAGAGGTGTTGTGAAAGGATACTGGGATGTTTGGACGTGTTCTAAGGGATAGGCAGGGCACCTGTATGATATGGTAGGGGTAAACCAGTAAAAGCTGTTGAACAGAAGAGTGTGTTGTGTCACCCTGACCCGAGTGACATGGCCACTTTCATGTTTCCCGTTTCATCTGGAGAGATGAAAGCACGCCCAATTTGGGTGCCGAGGTGCTTAACTTGTTTGGGTTTTCGGGCATTTGGGTCGGCCTTGGTCGAATATTTTTTGCTATTTTTTCCTTTTCTTTGTTTTTGTGTATGTGTTTGTCTTGCTGTCGGTCACCTCTCTCAAGGGATATGAACAGGGTAGATAGATAGATGGATAAGTATTCACACAAATAAAATGAGAATTGTATCATGTAAGAGCGGGAGTCTGAGGCGGAGTAATAAATGTCGGAGCAAATGGGAGCTTTATTGACGTAAGTCTTCAATACGAGGCACAACAAAAATAGCACGTTGCTATCTCTCTAACCGGAAAAAGGGAGATCGCAACTTCCTAACCTGTCTCACCGGAACTCTACTCAACAACAATAAACCCACTACAGAATATTAATGAGACGAATACCGCGTTTTTCAAAATATCTGACAATGTTTGGGGATTTATGTGAAAATAAGCCGTGATATATTTCCTCTCCATGCCAGTGTGATCAGTACAGAAGCTATTATTTTTAAAAGTATTATTTTTATTCTTTCTCAGCCTCCAGCTGCTCCGACTAGTCGAAACTACGCCGAAATCCGAGAGAAGCTCCGTTCGCGACTCACCAGACGCAAAGAGGAGCTGCCTCAGCGCCAGGACTCCGATCCGACAGTGTCTAGCGCCATCGACAACCGGGATGTTGACGAATTGCTGGACTTTATCAACAGTTCTGAATCCAAACCTGTCAACAGTGCCAAAGCGGCCAAAAGGGCACGGCACAAGCAAAAAAAGAAGGTATGGCAAAAAATTTGATAGGAGACTCAAAAAGTGAGACGAATTGAATGATTGTAAAAAATGTATTTTGGCATTATTGACAATGATTAATATTGCCCGCGTTACTCAAAAATTTACAGTTACTTCTTACTTCGTTTCAAAAGTAATTGCAATACCCTCCAGATTACTGACAACTAAGAGTAGTGCATTACTCTGAAAGTAACTATCGGGTTAAAAATTACTGTATGTACTCACATTAAAGCGGACCCCCTAAGACTGCTTGGAAATAGCCATATAAAAAGAGAAATATAAGAAAACATGCATACGAACCTGTGGAAGCAGTGAACCACTCATATGTCTAATTTCGGTATTGCAATTTCTTTGCGATTTTCAGTTTTAAAAGAAAAGTGCATTTCTAGTTTTTCATTTTTGTGAGTACTTAATCATATTGACATGCTTTAACCATAAGAAGACAGCCCCCTCTCCTATAGAGTTATGTTAGTGTCCTGTCTGCTCACACAAGGCTCATATAGTGTGCTGCTTGCAAACTTTGTGAGGCTAGTGCCGTGAAATCTTGCCTCTGATTGACCGGCGACGTGAAAACACTGCATCACTCATAAATATCGAATTATAAATCCTTTAAAAAAACGCAGTGTCTTGCGATTACACAATCGCACTATGTCACATAGCAATATCGATTCGATTTCGGTTAATCATGCAGCCCCACTACCTAATATTCGCTACTGGTGACACAAAACCAAACGTGTGTGTATAGACTGAACCCGATTTCAGTATTTTAAAGTTGTAGATGCAGCTTGAATGTGACTATATACAGCAGGGACAATATCAGAATACCAACAGGAAGAAATTACACAAACTGTGTGCTTGAGACTGCTCCACCGTAGCTGTATTTTGTAGGTATATATAAACACGCCTATCCTGTCGTGTTACATTCAGAGGTGTGTTGCTGGCAGATTGAGGGCAATCGTAGAGGACTTTCAAAGAACAGATGATGTTATAATTTTTGATCTTCTTTCAAAAAGTAGTGGAGTAATGCATATTATTATAACAGTTTGAGTACAAAATGTTGTTAATGATGTGTTACAGTATTAGTTACCGAGAAAGGTAATTGTGTTTTAGAAACGTGTTCCTTTTGGAACGCATTACTCCAAACACTGATAATGAGCAGCATTTATGTTGTGTCTCTAAGGAAAAAGCTCAGCAGAGCATCGTAGTTCCTGAAGGCAGCGATCCCACTACAAATCCAGCAGAATGCTTGGAAGAACCGGTGCCCGACAGCGCTGAGACTTCCCGCCTATTGGACTGGCCCCAGCTGGAACTCGAGCGGGTCAACAGTTTCCTCACCAGTCGACTGGAAGAGATCAAAAACACCATCAAAGACTCAATCCGGGCCTCCTTCAGCATGTACGACCTCAATCTGGACGTCAACGACTTCCCAAAAAAGGCGGCCACGCTGGAAGGCAACCATTTACTTTCCCATTTGAACGGCTCCCCCGACCTGCAGCAGATCGATCTCGACCTGGCCCCTCTTTCACTGGGAAATTTCAAGGAACATTTGGACCTGGCGAACGGATGGGAAGACACACACGCTCCACCCAAAACTGCCTCTGCTGCTACGTCCACCACAGCCATCTCCACGGCAACAGGGACAACGGGCGCTTCCAAGGACATCCAGCGCTTAAACACGACTCCAAATATCTCCAAGTTCATCCGGGTCCGGTCCCCAGAAAAATGCACTTCGTCCGGGCCCGATAGTTTGCCAAATGCACCTCCACAAGCCACAGCAAAATTGAAAGAGGACATCCTAGAACCTAAGAACAGCCCAGTAGGGAACGGCGGTACAAAGTCTAAAAAGAATAAAAAACAGCAAAAACAGGAGCACTCGTCTACCGAGCACAAAATCGCCGAGTCAAAAGTGGCAGAGATCATTTGCAACGGCTCGAAAGCTGCGGTCAAGCAGCCGGCGGAAAGTCAGCGTAACGGACCAAAGAAAGCTGAGGAGAACCGATCGTCCAGACACGCGCAGGCTAACGGCGCACCCGTCGCGCACCCAAACACACACAAAGCGAAAGGGGACGAGACGCGAGCGGGACGATCCGAGCAGGATACCGAAAGCAGGGCTCATCCCGTGGTAAACGGGCATTATCAGCAGCAACCCAAGGGGAAAAATAAGAAGAACAAGGGCAAGGGTGAAAAATCCGCTACTGCTATCGGTGCGGAATAATCCTGTCAATTTTGTAGTAGTGTGAATTTTTAAAATGTAAAATCAAATTATTTTCATGTATTTTTTAGATGACGTCTTTCTTCCAAAAGATGTGGATCCTACGTCATTGGATGAAATTGATCGGGAAGTTGAATACTTTAAAAGGTAAAAAAAAAAAAAAAGACCGGAAAATTGTTTTAAGACTTTTCCATTTATCTCCACAGCAACCGAAATCTGTGACGGGGTCTTAAATGTAAACAAGTGCGATGATGTTCTCGTACATTCTTGATGCAGAGCTTCAAGGCAAACTTTTACTCTGATAGAATTTCTGCGATTTAGTTAGGACGACACCAGATTTGGTCGTAGTAAAGAGTGACCATCTTAGGCATACAGTTTTGTTGTAAAAAGATTGACGGTGACTGAAACATTTGCAACTTTTTTTATGGTTAATTTGTGTACAACGAGGCATGTTAATTTAAGTTGTGTTGTGCGACATGATATATGTATTTCTTACCAGCTCATACCAACAATTTAGTCCCGTTTGTGGGTAAATCGTCTCAGGGTTGAGCCATGGGACATCAAAATTAAATTCCGTATTCAAATATTTTTAGCATTTTCTTATAGCTTCTATGATTGCTTTTTACATTTACACCTTTAGTACTGTAATAAATAATATAGTAATTTCTTTAGTGGTACTCTATTAATTATTATGTGTTGACACTGCACAAAACATCCATTTTTGGCACCTTTTGTCCTCAGTAGGGTTGCGAGGGGTGCTGGAGCCCATCCCAACTATCTTCAGGCAGTGGGCAGGAGACATCCTGAACTGGTTGCCAGCCAGTCGCAAGGCACAGAGAGACAGACAACTCACTCGCTCTTTCACACGTAGGGACAATTTGGACCGGCCAATAAACCTGACGAGCATGTTTTTGGGAATGTGGGAGGAAACCGGAGTGCCCGGGGGATACCCACGCAAGCACGGGGAGAACATGCAACTCCACACAGGAGGGTTTGATCTCTTGACCTCAGAACTGTGGCACACGCGCTAACCACTGCGCTGCCGTGCTGCCCCTGCATGAAACAAATATGTTTAAATTAAATTACAAACAAAAATAATATTGCGCGTCTGCGGCACAGTTCTGAGGTCATAAGATCAAACTTTCCTGTGTGGAGTTTGCGTGTTCTCCCCGTGCTTGCTTGGTTCTGCTCTGGGAACTCCGGTTTCCTCCCACATTCTAAAAACATGCATATCAGGTTAATTGGACGGTCCAAATTGTCCCCAGGGGTGAATGAACGTGTGGTCTGTCTGTTTCTGTTGCCCTACAACTGGTTGGCAACCAGTTCAGGGTATCCACTGCTCGAAGAGAGCTGAGATGGGCTCCTGCACCCCCCACGACCCTACTGAGGATAAGCGGTGCAGATAATGGTTGGACGAATGTGGGTGGTCAACCTTTTTTAAGCTGAGAACTACTTTTTGTTACTGATTAGTGAAAAGGGCTACCAGTTGGAAATTTGTTTTTTTTAACTATCAACTTATGTTATTACTAGGTTGTAATGATTAGTAGGAGGGTTAAAATAAGTACATTCAACAACTAAAAAATTGTTTTTGAATACACTGATCATGTCAATGATTTTTTACGCAATTTAGAAATCCAATTTTTTGAAAAAATATTTGACCCATCACTAGTGAGCTATTTTTAGAACCAGTCCGCGTTTGAGACTGCTGATCTGGTGGATGCTGTCGGAATCACACTAAAGATCCGCAACTCAAACGAGAGTATGACCCCAAAATAAAGTTTTTGCCAGAATCTAGGATAAAAAGGTTGACTATAATCCTTAAAAAGACCACTAAAATCTGCATAAACTTATTGACATTTTTAGCAAATAGGAATTATGTCGAACTCAGTGTTTTACAGTGTCTACTGTGTTTCCTCTGCCTCTTTCTGCAGGTTCTGTCTTGATTCAGCAAAACAAACTCGTCAGAAAGTAGCGGTGAATTGGTCCAACTTCAGCCTCAAAAAAGTCCCTTCCAATGCAGCTCAATGACTGAGGAACCGGGAGATAAAACGTCACGCCACGAACTTTTTTAACAGTGGTGTGTTCGGCCCGAGGCTCTCTCATTCCGTTTCTTTCTCGTTGAGTAGAGGGGCCTCATCCGCAACTCCTTCAAAAGATCGACGTTCATCTGGTGGCTAGTCAACCCGGGATCAGTAACAAGGCCAGCTCTTCTCTTCTTTTTTTCTGATCTCATGTTCACCAAGTGACAGTTCCGGAATGGCAAAACTAGTGTGTGTCCTCAGCATTCATCTTCTGACGTATGTAGTATGTAAACAGTTACCTTCTATGAAATAAATGTTTTTTTATCCGAAATCTTACATTTGAACAGTGTTAAACTTCTGGACTTGAATCCTGGTGCTCCCCCATTTATGTTGTCACATTAAGCGTTTTTTAAAAATTGGTCCAATGTTTGCTCGCAAGCGGAACGCAATATGGTTGTAAACGTCATCAAAACGAGGGTGCTGGTAAGCAAAAATTGATTTTTATATACAAGCATTATCTATTCACATGTGTCTCACCAAATGCACTCCAACATTGTTGTTAGCAACAGCGTGGCCATGCATGAAGCATCAGAGAAAATGTGGTCGCTCACTCAAAATTAATTTGGATGCTTGTACATAAAGTGGTTCATTTGGGCCCTTCCGAACTTTGGCATGTTTTATCACAAGTTGTTTGAAACATATTCAACTACACTACACCCCTCTGTTTGGCAGTGTAATACTGAAACTTGATATTTTAACAAAAATCGTCACATTTTAGGAGAAACCGCTGCCACAAATCCAAGTTATGGACTATGGTCATCCATGTGATTGATAAAGTCCATCTTTATTCTGTCGTTTTATTTCTGTGATGCTCTGTTTGGATCATTTTAGAGATGTTTTGAATGTAGATTTATACTCTACCGTTAATAGCCATGTGTATGCTGGCTGATTTTGTTTGTTTTAAAAATAAACTCACTTTTGATACTGTGAACAATCTTTCGTTTCGAAAGATTAAAATGATGCAGTTTTGACAAATATATACCAAGTGTGGCGTTTTGTGTTTTTAATCATGCAGTCGATTGGCTATGAATGACACATTTTAGTAATATGCCAGGTCGGTTACGTTAAAGAAAATCGGATGCCTACACATTTCAAGTAATCGCATAAAACACATCACAAAACACATCACGCGTATTGATAACAAATGTTGATTTTTTTTTTGTGTTTCTATGCAGGCCGCCATTGTTAATGACGTCACCTCGATGTAACCGAATGTTTTGAGACTTTCGGCTTCCCGTACATTAGCTTTAGCCGACAGCGATACCGGAAATTTTCCATTATTGTGTAGATATTTGCCTTGTTAAACCAACCTTCGACCCTCTAAGCAATTATTTTGTACCAAGATGGAAGACGATACTCGGATTAAAAAGGTAAGCACCAATTAAAAAACATGAAACCATTTTAAAACGTGGAATATCGGCATTAGAGGTAGGCTTAATGTATGATAGCCAATAGCTGCTAGCAAACATGTTAGCAAGCCATTGCTATCAAACGGTGAAAACTACGTAAACAAAGTCTATTTTCCTCATTTAATTTACCTACGTGGTAGTGATGTAATTCCTCTAATTATAATTCAATATATAATATCCTGTGAAGTAAGGACAGCCAGTTTGCAACAGTGTATCCCGTACTCCTAAATGGTGTGTTATGTCACGTGAAGTAATAAGCTAAAACTAAATTGCAATTTCTCAATATATGTCTACCTACTATTCTTTTCACAGAGATCTCACGGAGAAGATGATGGCTCCGGTCCAGAAGAGTCTGAGGATGAAGATTATGTTCCTTACGTCCCTGTCAAAATCCGAAAGCAACAAATGGTTAGTTCTCATCATTCAGTCGGTTAATTTGAATGAGTTGTACAATGTTTGTGTCGCTCACCCTGCAGATACAAAAGATGTTGCGATTACGAGGTAAAGCAGTGGATGAAGAGTACAGGGACAGTGGGGAAGAGCAGAAGGATGAAGACGAAGGGCTCGGTCCACGATCAAACGTCAGTCTCCTTGATCAGCATCAGCATCTCAAGGAAAAAGCAGAAGGTTTGGGTTCAAGAGATTCTTACTGGAAATAAAGATGTCAGATTTTTACTTTGACACTGATTTGTTTTTAATCGACAGCACGCAAAGAATCGGCCAAAGAGAAACAATTGAAAGAAGAAGAAAAGATTTTAGAAAGTGTTGCTGAGGGAAGAGGTACAACAGAATCGATCCTTTTTCTGTGACGAATTTGTATTGTTCACAAAACAAATTTCAATCATTTTTTGTCAGCGTTGATGTCTGTAAAGGAAATGGCGAAGGGAATCATTTATGATGATCCAATCAAAACCAGGTGAGATTATTTTTCTGCACAGCGAGTTAAAAATAAATTTTGGACTATATGACGTAAATGATCGTTTCTTGATAGCTGGAAGGCC
This sequence comes from Urocampus carinirostris, assembly GCF_059441175.1. Lineage (NCBI taxonomy): Eukaryota > Metazoa > Chordata > Actinopteri > Syngnathiformes > Syngnathidae > Urocampus > Urocampus carinirostris. The sequence continues at coordinate 28,664,098 of NC_142357.1, forward strand.
CCCCGGTACGTCCTCCATATGCCAGAGACCAGACATGAACGCGTCAGAAAGAAATTTCACATCCTTGTTGATGGAGATGGGATACCCCCGCCAATCAAAAGCTTCAGGGAGATGAAGTTTCCTTCAGGTTTGGCTATTTAGGCTACTAATCCCACTACAAATATAACAACTCAATACCTGGTCTTTTTATGTTAAGTCAAACCTACTGTCTGTTAACAATGATGTTTTAAATTATTGCAGCAATTCTTAAAGGTTTGAAGAAAAAGGGAATAGTACATCCAACGCCTATTCAAATTCAAGGAATACCAACAGTGTAAGTGTAGTATCCACAATTAAGCAGATTTATAAGATTTTTTTTTTTTTTTTTTTTTAAAGCTTAAACTTCTACTTCCAGTCTATCAGGTCGCGATATGATAGGCATCGCCTTCACTGGCTCGGGCAAAACTTTAGTTTTCACTTTGCCCATCATCATGTTCGCCTTGGAGCAGGAGAAGCGGTTGCCCTTCTTTAAAAGAGAAGGACCATATGGACTCATTATCTGTCCTTCAGTAAGTCATAGTCACTTAAACATAATGCTGACTATGTACGTTTTTTATCTGTAATTATTGGGCTGCCAGCACGTTATTAATTATTGATTTGATTTTTGCAACAGAGAGAGCTTGCCCGACAGACACATGGCATCATCGAGTATTATAGCAAACTTCTAGAGGAGGAGGGAGCTCCTCAGATGCGAACGGCCCTATGCATCGGAGGAATGTCCGTCAAGGAGCAAATGGAAGTTGTAAAACAGTAAGTTGGGATATACAAGCAAACAGGCTGATTTGACTCAGAACTCTTCTGAAAGTACATTCGTTCTTTTGCAATTTGGTGATTATGGGCGCTTGTTTTATTTTGAATTCAGCTCGAGATGTCAGGGATGGCCATTATTTTCAATGCTGTGTATTTTACATGAAGGGTTGTGTTTTTAACCTGTACTGCTAGAGGAAGCTCTTATACCACACTGACAGGATCTGTTGAAACGTATTAAGAAAAGCAACAGTTGCGTTGTTGGAGTGATTCCCTGTCTGTCAAGTATGAATTAACAAAACAAGTACTTTACAAAATGTTTTCCTTTTCAGTGGTGTGCACATGATGGTTGCCACTCCTGGACGTCTCATGGACTTGTTACAGAAGAAGATGGTGAGTCTGGATATCTGTCGCTACCTGGCCCTGGATGAGGCTGACAGGATGATCGACATGGGTTTTGAGGAGGATATCAGGACCATTTTTTCCTATTTTAAGGTAAAAACTAATGATCAAATAGGTTTTAAAAAAAAAGTTCCAATTGTACTCTTTTATTTGCCTATTTGTTTTCCCCATCTCAACGTTTATTCTAAAACAGTAATTCCATCACTTTGGTAGATGTTAATACAGTACTGGAAAAAATCATAATGCAGTGATGAAGTTCTTTTTTTTCTGTAACACAATTAAAAAACAATGTAATATTCTGAAATCATTAAAAATTAATGGAAATAATCTTTTTTTTTTAACATAGCTGATTTTGGCGAAAACAAACATCCTATCTCAAAATATGATATTATCTTAAAATATTTTACTATTAAAAAGCCATAATCAGCAATATTGAAATAATAAAAATCTTGCAAAACTTTAGTCGATTAGCAATCAATGTAATTATTTTTTTGGGCTATCATCGGCATTCCATAAAACTTGAACCAAGAAATTATTTCTTCTTTGTAAAACCCCCAAGCCGTGGTTTTTTTCCCCAATTATGTAGTTCATTTTCTATGGATTTAATATTAAGTTGCCTGTAGTTTTTTTGGATCATTGGATTGTGAGTGTATTATCAAAACAACAAAACAATAATGTAATTATATATTTTTTTCCTTCTAGGGACAAAGGCAAACCCTTCTTTTTAGCGCCACCATGCCCAAGAAGATCCAGAATTTTGCCAAGAGCGCTTTAGTCAAACCGATCACAATCAACGTTGGCCGAGCCGGTGCCGCCAGCTTGGATGTCATCCAGGTATGATCACAAGCCGGCGTTCTTCTTTCATTCAAAAAAAATACTCCCTCTTTTAAAATAAAACTTCCTCTGTGTGTTTTTAAACAGGAGGTGGAATATGTCAAAGAAGAGGCGAAGATGGTATATTTGCTCGAGTGTCTCCAGAAAACAACACCACCTGTTCGTACCTTTTCCCCCCCATTCTATTCTGACAGCCATGGGTAAGTGTCTTGTGCATCTGTTCAAACTTGTTTTTTGTCTCGACCAAAAGGTGTTGTTATTTGCTGAGAAAAAGGCTGACGTCGATGCTATACATGAGTATCTGCTGCTGAAAGGTGTGGAAGCTGTGGCGATTCATGGAGGAAAAGGTACATGCCATGATAAACATCCTCTTTCTATAGCATTTGTTCCCTTTGCCAGCGGATGTGCTCATTTATCCTAGACGTTTACGACTAATGACAAATGTATTACCTTATCTTCACCACTAGATGTCTCTTTTGCTTCATAATGTTCGAAACGAATCATTTTCCAAGAGACATGACTTTTTTTCTGTCTCCTACGATTTTTAAGTTACCTTCTAACATGCTCCGTGACCTGCTTTGTAAAAATCTGTGGTGAATTATAATACTTGATACTCATGGAAGGGCTGTGCTAAAGCCTTCAGAATAGATTAAAAAAAACATTTAAAAAAACAACGAATTTTTACGTTCTGGCACTCGGGGACAATCCTTTTGATAGCATATTTGTAAATTATGGCAATGAGTGAGTTAATACTGTGTTTAAGTGCATAACAGTTTTTCCAGGTACTGAAAAATACGACACAAAAAAAATTACATTTCAGTGCAAAATGACTTGACTTGCAATAAGACTTATTTTAAAAAATTCCAGATCAGGAAGAAAGAACAAAAGCCATCGAAGCTTTTAAGGAAGGAAAGAAGGACGTCCTCGTCGCCACAGACGTGGCCTCCAAAGGTTTGGATTTCCCAGCCATCCAGCACGTAGTCAACTACGACATGCCAGAGGAAATTGAAAACTATGGTGAGATGATATTGATGATGAATTGTTTATTATTCTGATTTATCTGACTAGCTTAATAAGGTCCATAGGTTTTTTTCAATTGGTAATAGTGCGTTTTATCTTGAGTTGGAGTTTTTGGAGGGTTACCCTACCTTCATTCAATGGCTGTTGCAATTCAGTGTGTTGAAGCTTTTGAACAGGGGTCAACAACCATTTAGGATCCTTCGGATGACTTTTTGTTAATGGTTATTGTTAAGGGCTACCTGTTAAACATGCATTTTTAACTAACAATGTATCATGGTACCATGTTGTTACTATGTCATTACTATGGTATTACCAGGATGTAATTATAACTAGTGAGGTTTCAAATAGGCTCGGTCAACATCTAAACATCGGCCTTGTTTAAGATCACCGGGTGATATTATAGGCTAATTTTTAAACTGATTTTAGAAGAATTTATCAGGTGTATGAAAACACTGATCTCGTCATTGATTTTTTTTGTGTCAGTTAAAAATGTGATTTTAATGGCAATGACTAAATCGCGGCACTGTTGAGCTAATTTCTGAACAAGTCTATTGGTTACAGCTACCTTTTGAGTAAGCACAGCCACGGAATAACGTTTTTTTTTAGCCTTCTACTTTTTTAATGTATTTAATTATTTTTGTACTATATATTTCATTTTTACTTTTACGTCTGATATCTTTTCCATTGACCTGACAATCAGCATGTAACCTATCTGATAAATGTCACAATATTTCGGGCAGGCTGTCAATACTTGAAAAAGAGCAACCTAACAATGGCAAATAAAGAAAAAAAATATTTGAAACAAAAGTAGGGTGTCATAGGCTGTGTTAAGTTGACATTGGCGAGAAATTCTATTTTATTATTTTCATTTTTAAATTTGTATTAATATAATACCATTTGTTATTGGTATTTGGCAAAATGTTGTTTTGTATGATCAAAATTGTCATGAATTGTTCTCAATAAAATGTAACCACATTAGTTAATAACCACCAGAGGGTGCTGCACTTGCACATATTGGATACAATCGGGCGTTTTTAAAATATTTGCTGCTTTTGCGACATTAGGCTAAGAAAGATATTGTAGAACTTTTTGATTTTCCATATCATGCATGATATTGCCATCATTGTTACATCTTTATTACTACCTTAAAATTCGGACTATAGAGCGCACCTGATTATAAACCGCACCCAGTACATTTTTAAAGGAAAATACGTTTTGTACATACACAAGCCGCACCTAACTACAAGCCGGATGTTCCCACATGGAAACATGAGATATTCACAAAGAAAGACGGTACACAGAATGAGTTTTAATAATATACCATACCTTAACCCCTTAACGGGCCGTCGGACTTTAGACAAACAAATATGTATCAGTACGATGTCACCAGTCACTGAAATTTGTCATGCCACATATCAATGGAAAGCTTAAACTCTTGGGATTTAGGATATCAGGGAAACGTCATGATCAGTCTGAAACAAGACAACAGAAAACTATAAAGCCAGCGTAACTCACCATTACATCTCCTGGCCGTCTTCAACTTCTTTGAATGTATGCAGAAATGTATTTTTTACATCAAGGACAATCCATAGAATATTAACTCGAAAACACATGTTAATGCAGACGGATAAATAGGAATCCTCTTGTGTATATTTTTGCTTTGTTGGACGTTGCTTCTTGCCACATTATTTCAGTTTACAAGTAAACATACTCGGAAAATTATTCCCAAGATGATAGTTGCCCCCCCCCCCCCCCCCTCCTTTCGATGTACACATTTTCCATGATGAGGGGGTGTTTATGCTAGTTTTATTCATTCACAAAGCGCAACGTTACATTAAACGAGTGTCTTCTTAAAAACGTATATTCCACCCTTTACTGCTCGGGCCGTTAGAAAAAATATTTTAATAAGCCGCATCTTTGCCTAAGCTGCAGGGTTGAAAGCTTGGTAAAAAACGTTACGGCTTATAGTCCCAATTTTACAGTAAATTGCATTTATAACATTTATTTACCAAAACAAAGCACAGACGGTTCTAAATGCAATTGAGGGAGTGATGGCAAACCAATACAGACATCAACAGGGAAAAAAAGTTGACCTTGATAGATCTACACAGTATTCTCCTCACCACTGGAGGCTGTAAGTATAATGCCAAAACAAAAACGGCAGACTCGATGTTTCTCTGCAACAAAGGTCAATACTTGAATATGTTTCTTGTTGGGTTTTTGCGAGAGTCAAGTTTGGCGTTGTACAATATGAGAAAATGACAAATTCCAGTCTAAATACGGACGTCTTTAATTAACCTGCAGGAGAATTCTCAGCAGATCCAAGGGGTTTTTAAATATTCAGTAAACATGAAAAATGTATAGAGTCCTCATCATTATCCATTATAGGAGAGCCAGCGTGACAGTTGCGTCTTATGCACAATGAGCAATCCGTTTCGGCATAACATGAAAGAACTCCGAATTGTACGTTTAAAAATTGCTTCGATGGATGTCATATTTTTGTTTCAATCACGATTGCCTTTTTCTGTATCCCATGGGACTTTGTCCCCATTTCAAGATTGCTTTGATGGTGAAGGCGCTCTGATTTTTATTTGTTTTGTTGTGGTTTATTTCAGTCCACAGAATTGGAAGAACGGGACGATCTGGTCAGACTGGTATCGCTACAACGTTCATCAATAAAGGCTGTGGTAAGGAATTGATCTAAAAAGTACCCCTCAAAATAAGATATTTTCAATACTATTATCTAGATCAGGGATCACCAATCTTTTTGAAAATTAAAGCTACCTTTTTTATTTTATATGTACCAGTTGTGAGTGTGTGTGAATGGGTAAGTGTGAAGCACATTGTAAAGCGCTTTGGGAGGTCTTTATTATCTCGAAAAGCGCTATATAAATGCACACCATTTACATTAACATTTTATATGCTTTTAAAAAAAAAACAACTTAAAATGTTGTTACCGTGTTATTAATAGTTTATTACAAAGATGTAATTATTAGAATTAATAGTTGAAGTTTCAATGAGTTCTCAGGCCATAAGAAATCTGATGTCCTAGAAAATCACAATGACCCTGTTTAGCTTATTTCTGGACCAGCCCATTGGCTACTCATCTTTTTTGAAGTATGATATTTCTTTATTTACTTTTTTAAATTTCTGTTCCCGGTATTTTCATTCTACATTATTTTTCTTTTTTGAGGAGGCAGTTAACTAAAGCACTAAACTTAAGTTTATTATTATAATATATATATACTTAGGATATGTTTAAAAATCAATTTTAAAAATGGAAAAGTAATCCTTAAAATGAGTCAAATATCTAAGTATTTTTTATTTCCATGAAAATCTTTAAAAAAAAAACCTGAATGTTAGAAATGATACTCAAAATAAATATCAAAAATGCTAATTAAAAATATAGTGAATTTATTTACACATTTTAAGGCGCCTAAACTTTGGGGATAAACTATATTTAAAATATTTAAAAAGAAGAGACATGCTTGAAATTAACGCAATTATCTATTAATGGGTCATTTTTGGGGGGTGTAGGTAAAATAATTACAGCGAGTTTGCATTGATATGACTTTTTTTTCCCATGTATTTTTAAACATCGAGTACCCTTTCACGTTCCTTTATGAACTCCCAGGAGAGCTTTTGAGAACCACTAGTGAAAGTAAAGTAAAATGTGCATACGCTGTGTATTGAAATTTGGAGCTAGAAGCAACCAGGAGACATCAATTATGAACATTTTGTTTTTCTGCTTTCCTCACAGACGAGTCCGTGTTGATGGACCTGAAGGCCCTTCTCGTTGAAGCCAAGCAAAAGGTTCCTCCGGTTCTCCAGGTGCTCCAGAATGGAGACGAAACAATGCTGGATATCGGAGGTGAGTCCCTGACCAAATATCTGGAAAGAAATGTTCTTTAATCTATGTATGTGAAAACCTAATTCTTGTTGTCTTTTACAGGGGAGAGGGGCTGTACGTTTTGTGGTGGTCTTGGTCATCGTATTACAGACTGTCCCAAGTTGGAGGCAATGCAGACCAAGCAAGTCACCAATATTGGGAGGAAGGACTACCTGGCTCACAGCTCAATGGACTTTTAAGTATCTTAAGGAAAGAAAACATAATCATGTGAGATTGATACCTGAAGATACAGCTGTGCATGGAAATTATGATCCTCATCTGAACACTGACGAGATCTATAATATTGTAACTTTCTTACACAAAATGTAAATAAATGAGTCTTTTTATTTTACAGAAAACTAACGGCCCTCTAAAAATGCTTGCTTGATGACCGTGACTGTGTTTAGATGCAGGGAATAGTCCAACGAGGATAGAAAAACGGATTTTTGGAGCAATCCGAAGGAAATGTTTACATGCCTAAAAACAAACAACTCCATACACATGCTGTTTGCATGTGTATTTCAATTACAAGGGCGAAGCAACAGCAATATTGTTACAAAAGGGAGGTTGTTTCCAGAAGTTCACTCCATTGCCGTGTACCGTCTGCTCACAAGGTGTGCTAATATGTGGCTTACACTAAACATGAATGGATACAACTGTAGCATTTTTTTAAGTAAGCCAGAGAGTATTATTCTTCCATGTACTACTATCGAGGGTGTTTCACGGTCATTAAGTATCCCGAACGGAATAACTGAGATTGTTCAAAAGTAATTGTATTACTTGAATGCATATACCCTATTTTCCGCACTATAAGGCGCACCTAAAAGCTTTTATTTTTTTCAAAAGCTGACCATGCGCCTTATCATAGAGTGCGCCTTATATATGGATCAGTATTAAGTCGCAAAGTCTTGCAACTAAGGCAAGCAGCCGCCGACTAGATTTCCCCCCGAAGGCGAAGTAGTCCGCAGTGTATGCTGGAATTTATATACCGCCGTTTCATTTCCTAACCAATGTGTCAATCATCATTTGAATCAGTCACTATTGGCTAAAGTCATTCGGAGGTAAAGGGGGCGGATCCTTTTTATCATTTACAGGCTCGCATAGGCTAAAGGGGCGAAACAAAGCCTGCAATTGGCCGAAAAAGATGAATGTGAATCAAGTACCATAATGAAATCTTCTAACATGAAGTTTTGAAGGTAATTAAAACATCCAAGGCTATGTATTAATAAAATAATGTTCTCACCGTTTTTAATTATGTCGTTTGGCTGGGCACTCTCAAGTACAGATCATTACGCAAATTTCTCAGTTCTTTGGTTTTCCAACAAGTTTAGCAACTTCAAATACCATCTTCCGGTGGTCAGATATCTAGGACCATGCCCAAAGAGGCATGATCTGGTCAGGTGTCCCTGGCCCATTTCAAAAGAGAAGCTATTCGATAGCTCGTCCTCTTATCTACTGCCTCGCATGACGGCCGCGTGGCGCAGCTGTGCCGGCCTGCACTGCAATGTTGAGTTCAGCACGTGGGCCATACCTGGCTACCATCTGGAGCACAAGACCGAATCTCCCCGCAACATCAAGTAAGAAGACGGTTCCAGATTTAACACCATGCTTGCTGGTTCTTCGGAATGAGCGTGTTTTTTTGTACAAGGGAATCTCCCCCAATCTACGAACATTAGAGCAGGAAACTTTCTTTTGGTGCTAGTAACTTTCAGCAGTCGAAAACTCCCATAATCTCCAATCCCTTCCCCCCTTCTTTTCTTTCTATCATTAATTCCCCGTGTTAATAAATTGTGTGTGTGCTATGTCAATCGGCCTGGTTCATTGAATCCATTTTCTTAGGATTAGTTATTCATATCAGAACTCAAATAACTGAAGTGATAACGTGATTTAAATTGTAGGAATTGAAAGTGTAGGAATTTCTAGCATCCTTCAGAGAAATAACAAGATTTACGGTGGAGCACAAGCAACACCTAGAGGCAGATTTTTTTTACCGATTGCAGTAAAGAATAATTCATATCTGAAGTAAAAAAAAAAATAGATTTCCTATCTTCCTTCATTGCTGTATTAGCCGACAGCTTAGGATAATATAACATTGCTAAAAATATTGCTATAGTTATGTTTTGTCTTTCCTTTGCCTGAAATCAAATATTTCACTAGTCCTGCATGAGATATCTTTGAATGTCTCCAGGAACAAAAGCATATTATTTTTGACCATACCAATGGCAAAGTATAATAAAAAATCACCAATTTTTTGCATCCTACTTATTTTCAAAATTAAAGCTAGAAAAATCCTTACAATGGATTGCGTAATATTTTCCAACCCATGATGCACTGAGGCTGCAGAGTATCGAAGGATTAGAGTACATAGCCTTACATAATCAGAATACTGGCAATAGTCTGTCTCCGATCGAATATTACCTGCATGTTACCGTACCAATGACCATTTTGACTTAGTCGGACTTTATTCAAACAATCCTCTACAAGGACTTGATTTTATAACAGGTTTATATTGTGTTTGTGTTTAAAACAGATAAGCAGTAAACCAGTACGAGCTTTCCTCGGTACAGTGGGCAAGATAGCCCATTGAGGAAGCTCCAACTCCTAAATTGTGACTTCTCTAATTTCTTGTGCCGACGCCTTCTTGCGCCTTCTTTAGAAGCCATAAAACGGCGATAAGAAGGTGGAGCGTTCACTCTCATGTTTACCGTGTCCTGTGTTTGCAGAAGCATCCTGGTCAATCACGCCCGACTTTCGACAGAAGAAAACGATTGATTATCCTGACTGGACGGTGGGAAACGGGTAAAAATAAATTCTCATAACCAAAAATCAGAACTGATATTTTGGCTAGCTAACTTTTTTGGTCACAATGCCACAATTTAAAAAAAAAAATCAGTTTCTTTGTTTCGTGAATGTGACATTTCTCAGGTTGTTTTGAAAAAAAAAATGACTCCATTTTGTGGCTGATCAATAGAAAAGTTCCCAGTTTTGTACATAATGAACCAATATTTTCGTTTTTTGTTTTGGATTTTTGAAAAACAATCAAACATGTTTTTGATATGTTTTAACAACATATTTTTGTGCCCGTGGAGGACTTACAAAATTGCAACATTTTTTTTTTTTTAAACTGACACATTTTCATTTTTCCTTGATAATGCATCACATTTTCTTGTTTTGTTTTTTTCTGGGAGACACATTTTTGGGGATTGTTTTATACACAATGGTCCCAATTTTTTAAACCGAATCAGAATGTTTTTTTTTTTTTTTTTAATTATTATTATTATGATGATTTTCGGGACAACATAAGACAGCCTAGGTTTTTATAAACTAAGTGCTCAATTTAGCAGGTTTTCAAGATACAGTTTCCCAGTTTTGGGGTTAAAGAAAAAAATACCCTGATTTTTATATCCTATATAATATAAACTGATTTTATATTAGTTTCGTATAGGGATTAAAAAATTGCCTTCTGAGATGTTTTAGATGCCATTTTTTGGGAGAGTTGGTGTATTAAAACAATGTTTTTACTAATTCTATGCATATTATTTTGATGGTTTGGAGGGTGGTCGATGTTCGAGGGTTTTCAACACAATCGCCTTTTTTCCTGATCCACTTCAAATTATATTATCAGATCTAATTATGTGACAGCCATAAATGTGAACATGTGTTGAAACCAACTAGTGTGCTGTTTTATTAATTATATATCGTGAAAATGGGCCATTTTACCATAATAAGAATTTTTTAAAAATTTGAATTTTTTTTTACAGTCATTTGAGTCAACTTGTTTGAACTTGGCCAAATTTCAACATGTCTAATGCCAATGACAGCCATAGATGTCAAATCTTAATGTTCCTTTTACGTAGGAAATAGGTAAACCCATGTACTGGAACAGTCCAATCTTGACTCAAATTGAATATTTTTAAAACAACTCTTTTTAGGATTATTATTTGTTTACATTAAAAATCCATCTATCCATTATCTGCACCGCTTATCCTCAGTAGGGTCACAGGGGTGCTGGAGCCAATCCCAGCTATCATCGGGCAGTGGGCAGGGGACACACTCGACTGGTTGCCAGCCAATCGCAGGGCACACAGGGACAGACAACTCGCTCGCTCATTCACACCTAGGGACAATTTGGACCGGCCAATCCACCTGTAATGCATGTTTTTGGAATGTGGTTGGAAACCGGAGGAAACCCACGGAGGCACAGGGAGAACATGCAAACTCCACACAGGAGGTTCGATCTCATGACTTCAGAACTCTGCTGCACACGCTGTAACCACTGTGCCGCCGTGCTGCCCCTAGCAGAATCCATCATTTATAATTCATATCTCAAAGATTGGATACCTTGTTTGAGGTGTCCTTAAAAAGTTGAATTTATATATTTAAGGATGTGTTAACAATACCTAACTGAGTTAAAAGAGCGCTTATATTCTATTCTCCACTATGCCTTTATTACTTTTATCAGAGCTGTTCAGGTCGGAATACATTCAGTTTGAGGAATACAGGATGGGGGATGCTGGAGAGTGACATCCCAGCAGGGTGTTTTTTCCTTTCTATTGGTCAGTGTAGCATGAAAATGGTGAAAGTAAGAAAAGGCCTTCTAGTAAAATCCGAACATCAAAACCAAAACCAAAACCGAAAAAGAGTATTTGAGAGTGTCTAAGAAATGCATACGCAGCTTACTGAGGCTGAGATCCTAACTATGAGCCAGGAGATGGCGGCAGAGTAACAAATTCCGTACAACTCTTTTAACACAGGTGGAGTACAGAAACTTCTTTAATGTTAATCATATTTGGGCGCAATGTCGAGCAGATGGCTGCTGGCTCCTCCGTGGCAGTGTTGATGCAATTACATTTTGGTTGCCAAAAGAAATAGAAAGGAAAAACCCAACACAGTTTTTGGCTACGCTTCCGACATCTTGTCAGCTTAACATTATTTTATTTTACGTTGATTTTTACATTGAAAGTCGATCTCCGTCGTGGAACAGCTCGTGCAGGATTTAAGTGCTTTGTAGGAAGCCATTTCTGCGTCTGGAGGATTCCTCTGCAGGATTAGAGCGAATTCCTGCAGCCAGCGACTGCGCTCCCTCAGAAGGTCATTACCTGACCGTATTCCAGGTCTTCTTATAATGACGCCTCTGTAGTATTTGCTTTATTTTGTCAAGGCAAACTGCGCCGGATTGGAAGATGAGGGGCACATCGCTCAAAGGTTGGAGAATGTCATGGATGACAAGAAGATGACGGGGAAAATAAAGGTGGGAGCCTTGAAATAGAAAACGCGGAGTCTCCCTTGGATGCCGGCGTGGCGTCTCAGCAAGTTCCAGCATCCGGCCCGTGGATGACATCAAGGAGATGGAGATGAGAAAACCAGGAGGTCATCGGCCCCTCACGCCGACGTGGGGCCCCCTGCTGAGGTTTGGGCCAATTTGACACGCGGGCTGGCACTGAAGCACTTCTAAGAAATGGAAAAGTTCCAAGTGCTTCTCTCTTTCACAGAGGCTGTTTGCATTTGTTGTCCCGATAGGCTATTAGCAGAGTAGGAAGAGCCACTTTAAATGTGACGGATAACCGTACGGCATCGTTAGCTTTATGAGAGTCTAGCTATTTATTTGTTTTCTTTAACTTGGAGAGACTCCTTCTAGCTCATATGCGTGTGAAATCATTTATCTTATTTAGTCACACTAGTGAGTTCAGTATGTTCGCAATACAGTGGAACCTCTGTTCTCGACCATAATCGGTTCCAGAACCCTGTTCGAAAACCGATTTGTTCAATCACCGAAATCGTTTTTCCCATTAAAAGTAATGTAAAATCGTTTTAATCCGTTCCAACACCCTGAATGCTTACCATGAACGTAAACATGAAGCTAACCCAGGCTAATCGTACGTTCGCGTTAGTGTAATCTTCCGTACGAAAGATTACGCTAACATGAACGTGTAAAAATTTAAAAAAGGATTATGAATAGGATTTCTTACCTTTGTGGTGTCCTGCTTTCACCGACCTTCTTCTGAGGCATAATTAGGGGCTAAAACACCCGTACACCGCTCAGCATCGCACCCTAGCGTACCGGCGTTCGAACTCCGATTTTTTTGACCGAACAGCGAAGCAAGAATTTCTCGAAATTTTTGGTTGAATACCGATTTGTCCCAACTGGGAGGCGTTCGAAAACCGAGGTTCCACTGTATATAATTGGTTCACGGATCCCTGGTTTGTAACTCTGGGCAGCTTTCTCAATTGCTGACTGTTCCTGGCCTGATTTAGGCACCAGTCTATTCCTTGATGTTGTCGGCCCAGTTCTTTGTCCTCCTTCCTTCCTGCCCCCGTGGACTGTGCCCTGGGGAATCATCTTGTAACATTACCATACCATATATATCACTTGTACCTGAGTTAAAACTTCAAAGCAGCTTTAAATTATGGTAAAGCTCTTATTTTATCTGGATATGTACTTTAAAACTTAAAGGTTCAAGCCGAACATGAGAAACCTATGCCTTAAAACTGGTTTTGATTTTAGTAAGATATTTAATTTGACGGCAGTAATTCAAAGTTTCTGTTGTACAGTGGTTAGCACACTTACCTAGCACGCGAAAAGACCACGTGGAAACATATGTTGCCTGGAGAGGGATGGGCGCCACTCGGCTGTACTTGCCCAAGACACACCACAGGAACCATTGTTTCCAAGGTTACTGTAGGTAATACACGAAGACGTCATGATTTTAAATTAGGCATGGCACGAATAGTTCCCCTGCTTAAACCAACGTATATCAAGGCCTGTCTTAAGTTTGCCCATGACCATTTGGATGACACATTTGGAGAAGGTTTTGTGGTCAGATGAGACCAAAATAGAACTTTTTGGTGATAATTCTACTGAGCGTGTTTGGAGGAAGAAGAATGAAGAGTACAATCCGAAGAACACCATCCCTACTGTAAATCATAGGGGTGGTAGCATCATGTTTTGGGGGTATTTTTCTGCACATGGGACAGGACGAGTGCACTGCATTAAAGAGAGCATGACTGGGGCCGTGTATTGTGAGATTTTGGGGAACAACCTCCTTCCCTTATTCAATGTTTCTGTAGTGCAGTGATGAGCACACTCATCTAGCACGCAAAAAGACCAGGTGGAAATATATGTTGGCCTGGTGAGAGATGGGCGCCACCAGGCTGTAATTTCGCAAGGCACACCACAGGTAATGGTGTCCCTATGGCCCTAGTTGTTAAGGAATCCAACCAACACACCAGTAATGAATATTTTTAAAGCATTAATAATTCAAATTTGCTGAGATTCGATCTGCAACCTCAGTGGAAATGTTTAAATCTAAACTTAAAACTCACTTCTACTCCATTGCATACGAATAACCTACTCCTCTTGTCGGTTGAAAATAGTTTGTGTAATATAGTGTAACAATCTGTGAAGCCCTTTGAGACTCTTCGTGATTTAGGGCTATACAAATAAAAATGACTTGACTTGACTTGACTTTAATTCAAGTCCAAGCTTTATAACAGCCCTGATATGTACTGAAAAAGTTTTTTTTTTTTTTTTTAAATAACTCAATCATAAAACTTTAAATCAGCTTCAGCTTTAATTTTTGTTCTATTTTTAATTTGGTAGCACTTCTACGTAGGCTACTGTTAAAAGTTAAACTTATAATGCTGTTTCAATTTAAGTTCTAGCCTTATCTACGGTAGCTCTTGTATGTACTTTAAAGGTTAAAACAACTCAAAAGTTAAAGGCCTAAATCTGCTTTAATGAGAGTTCAGACTTGAATTTTGGTAGCACCGGCAGAATTTAAGCAATTATGACTGAGTAAAACGAGACAGAGAGGAGAAATTTAATTCCCAGAAGAGACTTTAATAAATATGTCTTTACTGATTTTTTCAGGACAGGATACAACCTCTACTGTAAAGCCATTTATAGTAAGTCAGAGGCATGAGATCAGGATATAAAGGTTTTTGCTTTTTAAAATTTTTAATTCCAAAAATACTGTACACAAACTTTATTTTTTGCACCTGACTTTTGATGGAAAACCAAATATTTTTCATTTTAGTTGAGAATTTAGCGCAAATAGTTTCACTTTGTTGATTTGTACCTTTGGCAGCAGGTTACATTGTCAAGAACCAGAACAGGATCAGGACCCAATCGCGTGATGTTCTCACACAAGCCTTTATTTTACGGGAAATGGAGAGTCATGCACGTTAGGCAGCCGGTCTGGCGTGGAAAGACAGGAAGCCAGAGACCGCCGAGATTGATTCCAATTGCCCGAGTTGATACCGGACAGGACTGGGCAGACAAAATAGATAACAAATCAGGATATCGAAAATAAACAGGAGAAACTAGACGGGAACAAAAACTGGAGAAAATAACAACAGGACAAAAACAGACGAAAACAAAACTGGAACCCGAAATTAAACGGGACAAAAATGAACGGGAACAATACCGAACTGGAGATCTCAACAAGAAAACAGGACCGAGTCAGAACCCACGTCTTGCGGGGCAGAAGTTCGTTTGACGGGCTGACAAAGGAAGCAAGAGAGAGCTAAGCTTAATATAGACAGAAAGCCAATCTCTCAACAATCCGCAGCTGGCGCCACACGGGCGGGGCCAATTGGGCACCATGGCAACAGTGACACACAAGGGCGCGGCCAATTGGGCGCCATGGCAACCACGACAAACATCTGATTTCCGACCTCGATTTACGGCCGCCTGTACCTACCACCGTGACCAGCAGGTACTCATTTTTTCTAGCGGATGCCCATTTTTCCAGT
This sequence comes from Urocampus carinirostris, assembly GCF_059441175.1. Taxonomy (NCBI): domain Eukaryota; kingdom Metazoa; phylum Chordata; class Actinopteri; order Syngnathiformes; family Syngnathidae; genus Urocampus; species Urocampus carinirostris. The sequence continues at coordinate 28,679,783 of NC_142357.1, forward strand.
AAATGCTATTTTTAGTATAATTCAATGTCTGGCATTGGAGCAGGTAGCAGTCCGGGAGAGAGTAGGACAATTTTGGCAGCCGGCACACCACAGTAATTACATACCGTCTCGGCAGCAGATGGCGCCAATGTAATGGATTTTCAACCGGTTGTTTGGAACCGATAACGCTCTATAATTGGATGTAACCAGTATTTTTTAGGAACAATTTTAAATACCAGTATACTCTGTACTGCTGAAATCTCGCGAGCGGGCTAAAAACGGGTTAAACATGACCGAAATACAATTTGTACATATCCAAACCAGACTTACACACATTACAACTCCATGTTTCTTTTTATTGTACAAAAAACAATATGGAGAGACCGATCATAAGATAATAAAGTGCAAAAATAAAAAGGCCCCTGAGCGGTTACTCTGACTAAAACATTCCAGAATTGTTCATCTCCAAAACCAGTTCTAGGGAAAATCTGTGAAGTAGACGCCTATAAACTCTTATAAAATTAAATACTCTATTATACTTTAAAACAAAATATCAAATATTTTCTACAGGCTCGATCATTTTTAAACAAATAAGAGTACTCTATTATTCCTTTTACAAATAACGACTGTGCCGTCAAATAATAAATGTAATTAACAATGTGAACTGGAATTGAGACTGTTTAGCCAATCAGAATGAAGAACACAATGAAGTACTGCATTCCAAGTTTTTTTTTCGTCACTATATTGTTGTGTGCTCAACTCTTAAAGGGGACAGTATGCATTATTTAAACACGAAACGTCGCTGTATTGTGTAATGCAACTTTAAATGAGTGTTTGAAAGCACCGGGAAGCTACGGGGTCTGATAGTGACCAAAAAGCATTGTTTTACTTTAAAACATTGGCCATCGTTTTGTGAGGTTTTTTTGGAGTACTCGTAGCAGCAAGATGGCGGGCAATTAGGTCAGCTTTCTCTAGGTGAGCCTCATGTTGAGTCAAATAAGAATAAAATTTCACAAATGATAGGTATTTTGAAAATCGAATGTTCAAGATTATTTGTTTACGATTTAAATTGATATATTTTTATTAACAAAATACTTCCGATGTACAGCCCCCCTACCAGGGTTGGGTAGTGTTATTTTAACTTGATTACTTTCAATTACTTTTGGATTACTCCAATACCAAATATGCTAATAAAAGACAAAAGAAACTAAATATAAATAAAATGATGACTCACAACACGTGGTAAGCTTTCTCTCCTGGCTTTGATCTCTTTGATCTCCGGCAAAACTAAGATAAAATGCACAGAAACAAAATGAAAATAAATCCAAACAGCTTGCCAACATCATTGTTGCCGTTCCATGTGTTCTGTTACTCCCCAAGCCTGCACAAAATTTAGTAATTTTATTCATACTTAGTTTCTTTTGTCTTTTATTAGCATATTTGGTATTGGAGTAATCCAAAAGTAATTGAAAACAATCCAGTTAAAGTAACCCTACCCAAACCCTGCCCCCTACTAAGAGGCGTTCAATAATACACAAAGTCTCTTACGTTTATGGACGACCCTATTTGTATAAGCCTTTTCGACTTGTGAATTTCATTTGTGCCCAGAATATTCTGTAATATGCTGCTCTCTCTGCATTTAATTCCCATTTGTATGATAGTTCATATGTGTTTGCCAGTTTTTAGAAGTCTAGGGCAATAATGACAAAAGTTCACTACAGCCCCTTTTTATCCTCCAAAAACGTGCAATTAGAACCATACACAGGGTAAGATATCGAGATCATACAAATATTTTATTCCTGCTGTCCCAATTATTAAAATTGGATGATTTAGTAAAATCTTTCACTGCTCAACTGCTATTTAAGGTCAACAAAAACATAGTGTCAGAAAACATCCATAAATTATTCATTCGGAAAGAGGGAAATTATAATCTAAGGGGCTGAAGTGAATTCATAATCCCAAAGGTGAGAACCACCAGGAATAGTATGTGTGTGTCTGTGTGTGGAGTCAAACTTTGGAACAATTTACAAGACGAGATCAAACAATGTCCAACTATTCACTCTTTTCAATTTAAATACAAAAAAACATTACCGGCAGAATACAGAGATGAAGAAAATGGGGTATGAGTGATACGAGAGATTGGGAATAGACAACTATGGTTTGTTGCTATTGTTATATCATAACTGTTATTATTAATATTATTACTATTGCGGTTATATAATTAGTGTATTTAATAGGGAAGATGAAGGGGTAGGGAAAATCTGCTTCTTACTACCCCTTTTCGAACATATTATGTAACATTATTTTGTTGTTGAGTTATTGTTTTTGTTCAGTTTTTATTTTATTTTATTGTTCGAATAAAGTTTTCATTCATTCATTCTTAAATCAATGCTTTTCATGGAGTTTTTGGCCCATCGGCACTATGTTTTTGTTGACCTTAAGTAGCAGTTGAGCAATTTTAATAATTTGGACTGCAGGAATAAAATATTAGTATGATCTCAATATCCTACCCTGTGTATGGTTCTAATTGCACGTTTTTGGAGGATGAAAAGGGGCTGTAGTATGTAAATATGGCCCCAGACTTCTAAAAACTGGCAAACACATATGAACTATCATAGAAAAGGGAATTGAAAGCAGAGAGATCAGCATATTACAGAATATTCTGGGCACAAATGAAAATTCACGAGTCGAAAAGGCTTATACAAATAGGGCCCTAAATAATACACACTGTCCCTTTAACCAACTCTGTTTTCAAAGGAACATTTCACGAATTATTTGTAGAACTCCAACACAAAAAATTGCTCCACAGATGAGATAGAAAAAAAGTACTCTATTATCTAAAATGTAACGTATATATATATATTTTAAATTATCAAACGACATTCCATTGATTTCATAGGCTCGTATAGAAAAGTATAGAATCCAGTTTCTGCTCCATTATCTCCAGTTATCGTTCACTGGGCGGGGTTTTCAAACGTCCCCCGGTTTGAGTCTCCTCCACGTCACTCAGGTGACTCGATTCTCCATCACTGCAGTGGCAAGAGTTGCTTCCACCTCGCCCACTTTTGCTCCCGAGTGTTATGCGCTTGGGTTCTTGCTCAGTCCTCCTGCAGTTCTTATCCTGGTTTTGCACAACACCGGCCAGAAGCTCCGAAAGCTCCGTGATGTAAATCTGCGCCATTTGCAAAGTGTCGTACTTGGATAGTTTCTTCTCGTTTTCCAGCGAAGGGATGACGCTCCGGAGCTCGTCGAAGGCTTTATTGAGGCCGTGCATCCTCCTCCTCTCGCGTGCGTTCGCCGCCACGCGCCGGTGCCGCTGAGGGCCAAAGTGCGAAGGAGAAGAAGGAGGTGGAGGCTCCTCGTGTGCGCAACTCGGCGTCTCCGGCGTCGGGAGTAATGCGCGCAGGGAGTCGGTGCACATCCAGTTTTTAGGCTCCTCTGCGTGTTGGAACCAGATTGGCAGCTCGGTTTTGGTGCTCATGCTGGAAAGTTGTCAAGTTGTTTTGCGATTCTGTGCCAAGTGTGCAACTATTTATAGGAGTTAACCCCACCCCACCCCACCACCGTCCGCCCTTCTTTTAATGTCACTGACTTTTGACAGAACGCCCCCCATCCCCCCTACCTCCAATGAGCCTGACAAAGCAATCTCACAAAGTCCTTTTTTGGGTGTGATCTATTGTGCATTGGAACTCAATAGCCAGCTTATTATTTACACTGCACAGAAGGTAAACGATTGTTATCTCATCTCATTAGCTGCACCGCTTATCCTCAGTAGGGTCGCGGGGGTGCTGGAGCCCATCCCAGCAATCATCGGGCAGTGGGCAGGGGACACCCTGAACTGGTTGCCAGCCAATCGCAGGGCACACAGGGACAGACAACTCACTCGCTCATTCACACCTAGGGACAATTTGGACCGGCCAATCCACCTGAAATGCATGTCTTTGGAATGTGGGAGGAAACCGGAGTGCCCGGAGGAAACCCACGCAAGCACGGGGAGAATATACAAACTCCGCACAGGTAGGCTGGTAGCTGGATTTGAACCCACACAGGAGGTTCCCAAGACATGAACTGTGCCGCACATGCGCCGCCGCCGTGCTGCCTTTCCGAACATATAATGCAACGTTATTTTGTTGTTGAGTTATTGTTTTTGTTTGGTTGTTGAGTTATTGTTTTTGTTCTGTTTTTATTTTAATGTTCAAATAAAGTTTTCATTCATTCATTCAATGAGCCTGACAAAGCAATCACACAAAGTCCTTTTTGGGTGGGATCTATTGTGCATTGGAACTCAATAGCCAGCTTATCATTTACACTGCACAGAAGGTAGACAATTGTATGAATCATTTAATAGTGTGCCCCACGTCGAAGAAATAAACCGCATACCTGTCAACCTGTACGTTTTTGCCGTACAAAGTACGTTTATTATGCATTTTAAGACGTGTACGTCGTACAAGGAAATCTGTACGGAAAAACGCAAATTTGTCAATTATGGGTACCATCCGGTATACACCGACTATCACGAAACGGCAAATCAATCAAGACAAACCATTTCGCCGCGGTAGCCTATATCTCGGTTTCGTTTTTTTCGTTGCAAACGAAGCGAGCGGTTTGATGTTACTGTGCGCATGCATCTGCCGCCTGGGTATTTCCCATCATGCATCATTCCGTGGTAGTTGTGTAGTGAAAGGAAGTCCGTCTCTTTTTAGAGAGCCAGCTTTTTCAGCTCAACTCATTAAAGAGAGCCGGCTCTCAAACGGCTCTATCGATTTGATGCATTATATTACGAATAATGATGTTGTATAAGAAGTTAAGAAAAAAAGGAAGTATAAAAGGAAAAAATTAAAAAAGACAGGTTTGTGGTTATCCCTTTAATCAGTATATTGCCAACAATAATTTAATGCAGAAAATGAATTAATAATTTGAATAAGAAAATGTATTATTCTACTTAATTATATTTGCATGTATTTTTTCTTTCTATAGTGAACGTCCAAGCGACTTCATTTTTGAACCTTTTTTATAATAAACCTCATTCATGTCGAGCAACTCAGTATCTCACAACAAAATGTTAATGAACTATATATATAATATCACGAAACACATGTAGAATATAACATGTTAAACTACATAAATAAACACGTTTGAAAAAAAACATATGGTGTAAGATTATTTAGTATTTTGTAAGGGAAAATACAACAGTTTGTAAGGGCATAGAGCTCTGGAGGTTGACGGGTATGGATGACCTACTGTGCATTGGAACTCAATCGCCAGCTTATTATTTACACTGCACAGAAGGTAGACAATTGTATGAATCATTTAAAAGTGTGCCCCACGTCGAAGAAATAAATCGAGGCCCGGGGGCCAATTGCTTCCTGCGGGAGGACTATTTGAGGCCCCTGCTTTGATATGAAAGTTTAAAGGGACAGTGTGTATGTGTAAGCCACCTGGTGGTAAAAAAGTTAAACTCAACTTTATTTATCTTTATAGAGCATATTATTTTATGAAATGTTTATTATGTTAGCACAAAACAATACAGGTTACTTATACAAGCCTTAAACATACTTATATAAACCTTGAACATACAAAATATAGCACTGAAGCAACTTACGAACACATTAAACTTACGAACGATCGTCCGGAACCTAACTGTTTCATAAATGGTTTTTTTACTGAATGAAGGTTTTCTTGTACCACTAGGAGCCACTAAATATTACACACTGTCTCTTCAAGATAAATAATTTTTGTCGTCTGCCTTTTTTAATTAAAGTGAGGTGACATTTATTTGTATACCCCTTAAGTATCTCAAAAGGCCCCTAATTACACCGTCCCCTGATCTGAAACCGACATGTGGGCAAGGAAAAACTCAAAACCTCAGCACGAGGAAAATGAGAAATCTTGAGAAGGGGCCTCACAAGTGGTAATCCCCTCATACCAGGATGACCAGGGTGCAATAGATTTAGCATTGGGTAACAGTACACAAACATAGTGAAAATCAATAAAAAACACTAACAATATGTAAAACATGCTCCAGGTCCAGACGCTGGTCTGCTGAGTCATCTCAAATGGTCCTTCTCAGCCAGGCAGTCGGAAAAAGACAGGAAAATAAAAATATGAGGTGGGCATCAATCATAAGCTATTGAATAGAAGTGGGTCTTAAATCTAGATTTAAAAACTTCCACTGAGGTTGCAGATCTTATCTCCGGAGGCAGAGCATTCCACAGCACGGGGCCCGGATGGAGAACACTCTCGAGCCTGGAGATTTCTTCTTGGCTCTTGGAGTCACAAGTAGAACAGCATTTTTCGAGCGGAGGCTCCGTGCAGGAACATAGGGGGAAATCAAATCAGAGAGCTAAGAGAGGGCAAGTCTATGTAAACATTTAATTTGCTGAGTTTCTAAGGTATTTTCCCTTAAATTTTTTCACGTTTTTTATTTCATATTCTAATCCTATTTCTTTTTTTCTCGATATTTTCAATCTATAGTTTTTAAAGAATTTGCTTTCACTTTCAACCTTTATTTTTTTCAAATAAATTTTTCCACACTTTATTTTGTTTAAGATTCTTTTCTATTCCTGAATAAGTGATTTGTTTCTAATTTTTTATTTGTGTATTTATTTTCTTTAGATTTCTTTTGCACCTTTTATATTTTTAAGGGTGGTGTCTTTTGCATGCTTTCCTGAATAATTAACGTTTTCATATTATTTTTTTTTATTTTTTCCCCACCTTTCACATTATATATTCATTCATTAATTTGTTTATTCTATTAAGGGGGGGGGGGCAACTGTTTTTTGTATTTTTTAATGTCAATTACCCCTCCATTTTTTGTTTCTTTAATCTAGATTAGGACATTTTTTTCCTGAATAATTTGTTAACATTCTTTTTAGAAACACAGGGCACAATATTACAAAACCAAACTATAACCCCATGAAAAAGGGAAAAAAACGTTAAAAAAGCTCTAAAAACAAACTTAAATAACCAGAAAACTAATAAAAATATATTCAATAAATTACCCCCAAAATCGAAAATAATAATATCTTATTTCTTCCTAAAAATTTATGAAAAACACTGTGAATGATAATACTTATATTTTGTTAACGAAACACATACTGCAACTAAGAATTAAAAAATAAGTGTATTTTTAAGAAATGATTAATTAAACTCACTTGTAAATGTTAGGGCTCATTTGGAATAAAATACTCTTTATTATTGTCATTAATTACAATGTAGTATACATCATTTACAACAAGAAGTAGCCCTCCAGGATAAACATGTAAATACGATGGAATCATATTAAAAATTGGATAGATAGGCTATAATAAAAGAACGAATTAGGATTTTATTTTGAACATGAGAAAACAAAAAAAAAACGTTAAAAAAAACCCAATGTGAACGTAACTTGTCTGAAAAGGAATAGGAAGAAGCATATACGTATTTGATTCTACCCCTCTTCCTTAATAATTGTTTTTTATCACTAAAAATCAACTGACAACTGACTGTTCTGCGGTGTATTTTTTCCATCCTATGAAAATCTATCTTTGAACCTGCTGACTTAGGGGGTCAGCCCCCAGGCAGCAGGACCACCATGAGTGTCCTGATCTTTGCATTAAAAAGACAAGGTACAGGAGCTTGAGCCTGATACCTCCAGCATAAAAACTCCCACTTGTCTGCCCTAACTATGAGTTGTGCAGTTATGTCTATTTTGTGTTTTTATCAAAAGTTATCACCTTTTGATTATATCTCTATTTAGTTTGTGTTTAATATTCACCATCATCACCAACATATTTTTTCACCCTATTGATTTGTTTATAAATATAGATCTAGATTGGAATGAATTTGTGTAATTTGATGGTGACAGCAATATATATTATATAGAATAGAATAGAATAGAATATACCTTTATTGTCATTGTTACAAAATGGGTTAACCTATTGTGACAACAAAATTGGGCATGACACTCCAGTTTCACACATTTACAGTGAGGTAAAAAAAACAAGAAGATAAAAGAACAGAGAAGATAAGGTTATAAAACAAGGAGGATGAGGTTATAGTAATAATTTACACAATATTTACACAAGAAATGTCAGCATGCAGGATGTTACATACAGTTTGGTGTCGTAAAATATATATAATCACAAGATTGTGTTTTTGTAGACCGTCCTGAAATATATGTACATCAGAAAATATTTCATTCTGTAATTGACTTACTGTAAATTCCGGACTATAGAGCGCACCTGATTATAAGCCGCACCCACCACATTTTAAGAGGAAAACAGATTTTGTACATACACAAGCCGCACCTGTATATAAGCCGCATGCGCCCACATTTAAACATGAAACACAGAAAAAAATGAACCCAAACCCGACTTCAAGTCCCGCGATTGAAACTAAATGGGGTTTTGGGGTTTTTAAGGGTTATTGATCTATCTTCGTTATTCATTATCCATTATCCGTTATCGGTCAGTTCATAATACGCTACAAAGCCTAGGAGCCGGGACACTTACTCTCAGCCAAAAGGCCAAGCTAAGGTCCTAGTCCTAAAGCCATGCTGCGATCATTGCGAATGCACCGTTCCCGGAGGTACTGCAATACCGGGCCGATGCGTGGAGTGGACAGAGCAAGCTCATATTCCATCTCCGAAATGCAAAAATCAAAGATGGTGACTTCATAGAAAGTACACAAAAGGGCCAAGCTAAGGACCTAGCACATCAAAGTCACCAAAAGGCTAAATGTCCTTCATTGAAGTCCACAGTCCAACAATCACAGCCGGCAAAATGAACGGAAAATGATACCTGTAGTTAAGGTTTGATGCAGACCTGCAGAGTCCAGGTCCCGTTGAAAGTAATCCAAGGAAAAAAGTGTGTATTTCCAAAAGTAAGGGTGGGAAAAATATATCAGATGAACACATTTACTCACGCAACTCCTTTTTTTTTTAACCAACTTTTTACCTCCTCTTCTTTCCTTGTCTGTCCCTCACCTTTAGCGGTCCCCACTTAAACTCGGTACCCCGCGTTTGTTCCGCCCCTCATTTTTTGTTCACCCGTATCAGAATAAGTGTCTAAAATAAATACAAATAAATACATTACAAGAATATACAGTTGCAAATACATATTATACATGGGTTACACATATTTACGAAAAAAGACGGTACACCGAGAGAGTTTTCAAAGCTTTAATAATAATAATATAGCTTTGACAGGGCAGTTAATGGTAGCAACACTCGAGCGCCGCTAGCGTGCGCTAGAAAAATTACATAAATTGGCCGCATCACTGAATAAGCCGCAGGGTTGAAAGTTAGGGAAAAAAGTAGCGGCTTATAGTCCGGAATTTACGGTATTATGTTTTGTGAGATTTTGGATGAACTGAGTAAGAAAAAAATGCTTTTTTTCCTCCCCCAGTCATCTCATTCCAAAGTGGTGATCCAACAAGTAAAAGCTGGAAAGGAAAAGACGTTTTTTTTAGTTAAAATTGCCAAGCGCCTGTCACGGCACTTTGTGGAAAATGGATTTGGATTCATTTCTCATGCTTGTTAATTGGCCCTCAAGGCGGGTTACTTCTCAAACAAATTGTAAAGACTATTTGCAGAAGAATAATAAAAAGGAGCAGGTGGAAGGCAAAGACACCCGGAACACCTGTCTGTGGAAGAGCCAAGAACGCTGATAAGTAAAGCCTTTTATGGACCATTATATATATCAGACGTACCCGCGGCATACTGTACGGATTTACAGGGACAGTGTGTATTATTCGACCACTAGAGGTCGCTGGTTATTCATTTTATTGTGTCGTGCAACCGAAGAAGAACACAAACTATGGAGACTCAAAGTGACTAAACTACACGATTATTCCTCGCATTTTTTTGCTGAGCCTTTTGCGTGGACTTTGGGTAACGTTAGATGCAAGCTGTCAGGTAGATTCAAATAGGGAGGAAAGGACGAAGGGTGGAAACAGAAAGAAAGAAAGAAAGAAACAACGAAAGAAAGACAGAAAGAAAGAAAGAAAGAAAAAAAGAAAGAAAGAAAAAAAGAAAGAAAGATAGAGAAAAAGAAAGAGAAAGAAAGATAGATAGATAGAGAAAAAGAAAGAATAATAGAGAAAAAGAAAGAAAGATAGAGAAACAGAAAGAGAGAAAGAAAGAGAGAAAGAAAGAAAGATAGAAAGAAAGATAGAGAAAAAGAAAGAAAGATAGAGAAAAAGAAAGAAAGAAAGAAAGAAAGAAAGATAGATAGATAGATAGATAGATAGATAGATAGATAGAGAAAAAGAAAGAAAGATAGAGAAAAAGAAAGAGAGAAAGAAAGAAAGAAAGAAAGAAAGAGATAAAGAAAGAAAGAAAGAAAGAGAGAAAGAAAGAAAGAAAAAATAAAGAAATAAAGAAATAAAGAAATAAAGAAATAAAGAAATATGAAATAAAAAAAGAAAGATAGAAAGAAAGATAGAGAAAAAGAAACAAAGATAGAGAAAAAGAAAGAAATATAGAGAAAAAGAAACAAAGATAGAGAAAAAGAAAGAGAGAAAGAAAGAAAGATAGATAGATAAAGAAAAAGAAAGAAAGATAGAGAAAAAGAAAGAGAAAAGGAAAGAGAGAAAGAAAGAGATAAAGAAAGAAAGAAAGAAAGAAAGAAAGAGAGAAAGAAAGAAAGAAAAAATAAAGAAATAAAGAAATAAAGAAATAAAGAAATAAAGAAATAAAGAAATAAAGAAATAAAGAAATAAAGATAGAAAGAAAGATAGAGAAAAAGAAACAAAGATAGAGAAAAAGAAAGAAATATAGAGAAAAAGAAACAAAGATAGAGAAAAAGAAAGAGAGAAAGAAAGAAAGAAAGATAGATAGATAGATAGATAGATAGATAAAGAAAAAGAAAGAAAGATAGAGAAAAAGAAAGAGAAAAAGAAAGAGAGAAAGAAAGACATAAAGAAAGAAAGAAAGAAAAAATAAAGAAATAAAGAAATAAAGAAATAAAGAAATAAAGAAATAAAGAAATAAAGAAATAAAGAAATAAAAAAGAAAGATAGAAAGAAAGATAGAGAAAAAGAAACAAAGATAGAGAAAAAGAAAGAGAGAAAGAAAGAAAGAAAGATAGAGAAAAAGAAAGAAAGAAAAAGAAAGAAAGATAGAGAAAAAGAAAGAAATAGAGAGAAAGAAAGAAAGAAAACAAAGAAAGAAAGAAAGACAGACAGAAAGAAAAGAGGATAGCAAGGAAAGAGGATAGAAGGAATGATGGAAAGAAAGATAGAGACATAGAAAGTAAGAAACAAAGCAAAGAAAACTAAGAAGGAAGAGAATTAAAGAGGAAATGAGGCAGGGAGAGAGAGACGAAAGAAAGAAAGCAACCAAACGTAAGGGTAAGGCCAGGCGGAAGTGAGGAAAAGAGGAAGGGAAAAAGAAAGCTAACGAATGGGAAGACAAAAAAGAATAAATACATTTAAGAAAGGACTGAGGGGGAAAAAGAGGAAGGGGAGAAAAGAAAAAACTTCTAGGGTTTCAAGTTTTGCCCCCCAACTAGGGTTTAAAACCTCTTCTAGGTTTCCCAGTTAAGGTTTCAAGCTAGGGTTTAAGCTCTTTTAGTGTTCCAAGCTTGGGTTTAAAGCTAGGGTTTTGGCTCCCAACCAGGGTTTAAAAATTCCTTCAGTGTTCCCTGCTAGGGTTTCAAGCTGGGGTTTTGGGCCCCAACTAGTTTTAAAGTGCTCTTAGGGTTTACAGCTAGGGTTTCAAGCTAGGGTTTCAGCCCACGACAAGGGTTGTAATGCACCTTTAGGGTTTCCAGCTAAAGTTTCAGTCCCCAACTAAGGTTTTAAAGGGCTTCCAGGGTTTCCAGCTAGGGTTTTGGGCCCACACTAAGGTCTTAAAGTGCTGCTAGGGTTTTAAATCTTTTCTTGGGTGTAGGTCCCCCACTAGGGTTTAAAAGCGCCTCTAGGTTTTCCAGCTAGGATTTCAAGCTAGGGTTTCTGCCCCCTACTAGGGTTTTAAAGCGCTTCTAGGGTTTTTATCTAGGGTTCTGCCCCCACAACTAGGGGTTTAAAGCCTGCACTAAGGTTTTAAAGCTCTTCTTGGGGGTAAGTCCCCAACTAGGGATTCGACGCGCCTCTAATTTTTCCAGCTAGGATTTCAAGCTAAGGTTTCTTCCCTTTCTATGGTTTTAAAGCGCTTCTAGGGTTTTTATCTAGGGTTTTGCCCCCACAACTAGGGGTTTAAAGCCCACACATTGGTTTTAAAGTGCTGCTAAGGTTTTAAAGCTCTTCTTGGGTGTAAGTCCCCAACTAGGGCTTCGAAGCCTTTCTAGGTTGTCCAGCTAGGATTTCAAACTGTGGTTTTGGGTCCCAACTTTGATTTTAAAGTGCTCTTAAGGTTTACAGCTCGGGTTTTAAGCTAGGGTTTCAGCCCACGACGAGGGTTGTGATGCACTTTTAGGGTTTCCGGCTAAAGTTCCAGTCCCCGACCAAGGTTTTAAAGGGCTTCCAGGGTTTCCAGCTAGGTTTTTGGGCCCACACTAAGGTTTTAAAGTGCTGCTAGCATTTTAAAGCTCTTGGGTGTAGGTCCCGAACTAGGGTTTCAAAGCGCTTCTAGGTTTTCCAGCTAGGATTTCAAGCTAGGGTTTCTGCCCCCTACTAGGGTTTTAAAGCACTTCTAGGGTTTTTTTTTACCTAGGATTTCGGCCCCCCTGCCCCCAACTAGGATTTTAAGGGGCTTCTACAGTTTTCAAGTATAGTTTTAAAGCGCCCCCAGGGATTTCAGTTTTAACGTGCTATTAGGGTTTTAAAGTCCTTATTGGGTGTAGGTCCTGAACTAGGGTTTCAAAGCGCTTCTAGGTTTTCCAGCTAGGATTTCAAGCTAGGGTTTCCGCCCCCTACTAGAGTTTGAAACCATTTCTCGGGTTTTTATCAAGGGTTTTTGCCCCCTCCCCCCAACTAGGATTTTAAAGGGCTCTACAGTTTTCAAGTATGGTTTTAAAGCGCCCCTAGGGGTTTCAGTTAAGTTTTTTTCCGACCAACAAGGGCTTTAAAGCGCTTCTACAGTCCCCAGCTAAGGTTTCAAGCTAGGGTTTCATTCCCCAACTAGGGTTTTAAATGTGGTATTTGAAAGTCAGTGTACAAATACAGAGAGAGAGAGAGAGAGAGAGAGAGAGAGAGAGAGAGAAGAGAGAGAGAGAGAGAGAGAGAAGAGAGAGAGAGAGAGAGAGAGAGAGAGAGAGAGAGAGAGAGAGAGAGAGAGAGAGAGAGAGAGAGAGAGAGAGAGAGAGAGAGAGAGAGCATCGTTTAAGTGGCTTGACAAAAGGAGCAAGACACAAACTCTTCTAAGCGGGATGCAGAGAAATGCAGAGCAGGTGTCCGGTCATAATACAGAGAGAGAAATAGTCTAAGAAAAACAGAGAAAGAAACTTCTTACTAATTGGATTGTTATTTACTTATTTCTGGTGTATTTATTTAAAAGATAATAACATGGGTATTATTTTATGATTAGATCTTATTTTGTGTTCAAATAATTAAGTAAATTTCTTGTGAGGCCCCTGCACTTAATATTACATTTGTTCAATTACCATTTAGCATTCTTTCAAGTCCAGGTTTCCGATTTCGGGTGGCCCATTTCGGTATCAGCCGTCAGTGTGCGTACGGATACCTCGAAAAAGTCCGTTAAAGGCACCGTTTCAAAACCTTTTAACAGCTCCATCCCGCTGAGGTGACATTTTCGGACAGCGTGGCTCCGCGTCCCCCCCTTCCCTGTCGGGGCCCCCTCCCTGCTGTGAGGCGTGAGTGTCTCCCCCTGCAGGAGGTCAGAAGGCGTTGACCTTGAAAATGTCGCTCGACCTCCCCGCAGCAGATGGGAAGTGCGAGCAGTTTCTGGCGCAGGTCTGCAGGCTGTTGCTCCGCCGGCGGGGCCCGAAGAATGAAATATTCATTTGGCCCCCCGATTGAATGGACTCCCCGGGACGGAGTGTGCCAATTTATTCAAGTCGAAAGCAAGCCTCATTACGCTGCTGGCAGCCGGGCAGCTCACGGTGATTTCTTTTCTTCTTTTAAGTTTTTTTTTGGTTACTGGTGCCCGGTCATGCCAGTCGCACAGACAGCAGATGAGAGAGGAGAGGCGCTTCTTTTGCTGAAGTGCGCGTGCGCGGGGGGCGGAGTGGTGGTTTCCCTTCTCTTGTAATTGATGACCTCACGAGACGTTTTTTGTTTTTTTTTGCTCCGGTGTCAGGAGTCGGACGCGTCGGCGTGAAAGGGGAGCGGCATATGGGAGACGTGGAGACTGGTTTTGCGTCAATGGGACGTGCAGCAGATGATGGGCGGCCATGCGGCACTCAAGTTTGGGTAGTGGGACAGCGGAATGGAGTGCAGACCTCCGCCTTGACTGGAAACAGGCAGGGTTGGGTAGGGTTACTTTAACTGGATTACTTTCAATTACTTTTGGATTACTCCAATACCAAATATGCTAATAAAAGGCAAAAGAAACTAAATATGAATAAAATGAAGACTCACAACACGTGGTAAGCTTTCTCTCCTGGCTTTGATCTCTTTGATCTCCGGCAAAACTAACATAAAATGCGACAGAAACAAAATGAAAATAAATCCAAACAGCTTGCCAACATCATTTTCGTTACTCCCCCAAGCCTGCACAAAATTTAGTCATTTTATTAATTTTTAGTTTATTTTGTCTTTTATTAGCATATTTGGTTTTGGAGTAATCCAAAAGTCATTGAAAGTAATCCAGTTAAAGTAACCCTACCCAACCATGGAAACAGGTTACAAGAGTTCGATTTTCAGGTTAAATGTGTGTCACTTTAAGAGACAAAGATGATTTAACATACCCATATTGAATGTTAGTTTACTCTTTCCCTGTGAAATAGTCTCAGGAACACTTTTGGTTCCATTTTGAAAGTCAGAATTATTTACATATGAAATAAAGAAAAAAAGAAAGAGAGAAAGAAAGAAAGAAAGAAAGAAAGAAAAGAAAAGAAAAGAAAGTAAAAAAAGATATGTGGAAGAACATCTGGAAGAAAGGTGGATAGGAGGATTGGGGAGGTAAAGAGGAGCAGAAGAAAGAAAGAAAAAGTAAGAAAGCTAATGGGAAAAAAGACAGAAAGAAAGAAATGTGGAAGAAAGGTGAAAGAAAGGAAGGTAAAGAGGAACAGAAAGAAAACAAAAGACAGAAAACTAACTGACAAGAAGAAAGAAAAAAAGAAAAGAAAGAAAGAAAGAGAGAAAGAAAGAAAGGATGATGTAAAGAGAATAAAAGGATGATGGAAAGAAAGAAAAAGACATAGAAAGGAAGAAACCAAGCAAAAGAACAAAGAAGGAAAGTTATTAATGAGGTAATGAGTCAAGGAGAGAGGAAAAGAGGAAAAAAGGAACAGAGGAACAGAAAAAAGAAAAAAAGCTAACTGAGGACAAGAAAGAAAAAGATAAAAAAAGAAATACAGAAAGAAAGAAATGTAGAAGAAAGGTGTAAGAAGGGGAGGTAAAGATGAGAAGAAGAAAGAAAGAAAGAAAAAAGGAAGAAAGGAAGCTATCTAACAAGAGAAAAGAAAGAAAAAAGAAATGAGTAAGAAAGGTGGAGGAGGGGGAGGGAAGAGCAGAACAAAGAAAGAAAGAAAATGAATGAAAGACAGCAAACTAACAAGGAGGAAAAAAGAAAGAAAGAAAGAAAAAAAGTAAGTTAGAAATCAACAAAGGATGATGGGGAGATAAAAAGAAAGGATAATGAAAGAAAGAAAGAAAGAAACATAGAAAGGAAGAAACCAAGCAAAAAAACTAAGAAGGAGAGTAGGCAGGGAGAGAGAAAGAAAAAGAGGAACAGTGGAAGAAAAGAAACCTAACTGACAACAAGAAAGAAAAAGAGACAAACAAACAAAGAAAGAGGGAAAGAGAGACATTAAAAGAAAGAAGAAAAGAAAGAAATAATTTATCTGAACGAAGAGAGAAACTGGCATTGTGGGAGGTAGTTCAGCAGATCGCATATTGAAATAAGACCAGGAATCTTTACGACATTGACCAATAGCATCTAAGAGACATAAATCGTCAACACCTCAAGGATTTGTGGAATTTTTCCGCACGCATAATAATTGACATCAAAAATTGATAGTACAGTTGCAAAAAGGCTCTAAAGATGGGCCGAAAAAACAGCTAATTCCACACCCTAAAGCGAAAACTTCATAAGCAGGGGACACCGTATCCCGAATGAATAATTTAAAGTGAAATATTCGGAATAGAAAGACAAATGCTTCCGTCAACTCCCCCGACAGTTTCTTCCGATCTTGGCGTTTGTTCACCTGACGTTTATTGTGTGCAGTTTTAGCGAGTTAGCGAATGGACGGGGGCCAAACGAGCCGTGTTTTTTACCACAACCGTGCTTTCGTTTTGACAGCTCATCTCTCAGCTTAGCAGCTTTTAATGAAGAGAGATCGCACGATTACGAGCGATAATGGATCCCCGGCGAAAGGGAGGCTATGCCCTCTCCGAGTCAGCCGTTCCGAAGGTTACAAAGAGAAGTTACGCTGGTTATGTACAGTAGCTTGTTGCGCTAAAGTCGTGTTTCCCAAGGAAATTTGTGGGAGGACAAGCTAAGGTAGAGGTAAAATTGGGCCAAATAAAATCCATATGTATATCCAGTATATACAGTGTTGTTCAAAATAATAGCAGTGCAATGTGACTACCGTAAATTCCGGACTATAAGCCGCTACTTTTTTCCCAAACTTTCAACCCTGCGGCTTATTCAGTAATGCGGCCAATTTATGTAATTTTTCTAACGGCCGCCAGTGGCGCTCGAGTACAAAAGGTAAGATTTAGACCGGTGGAATATATGTGCCGAGGAAGACTGCAACTTCTTAGCCTGTGCACAAATCAAATTAACGTAGACATATCCTCATCATGCATATTGCAAAAAGAAAGGCACATGACGCAACTTTCAAGCTAAACGCAATCGAGCAGTCCGATATTGAAGGAGACAGAGCTATCGCACGTAGACTTTGCGAGCGTGATGCTAGTGTGTCTTTGAATAAGGGAGTGTGGAATGACGCCTATATGACAAAGTCTCTTTCCCATCCTGAAGGAAGACGACTTTGATGACGTCAGTTATAAGGAGGAAGACGAGGACGGTTTATCGTGCTTACTTCAAGTACGGTATGTTTTTTTAACAGAGCTGTTTACTGAGTAGCGAGCATGTTGCTAGTAGCGTTTTGCTACCCTTCACAGGCACGGTTTGGGATGAAAGTTATAATATTATTATTAAAGCTTTGAAAACTCTTTCTTTGTAAATATGTGTAACCATGTATACTGTAATATGTATTTGCAACTGTATATTTTTGTAATGTATTTATTTTAGAAACTTATTCTGATATGTTTTGCACAAGCAAATGAGAAAGAATGGGCGGGGCAAACGCGGGCTGACGGGAAGTGGAGTAAAAGTGAGACGTGTTTGTGGACACGGCCGACAATAGTGGATATATATTTTTCCCACCCTTACCTTTGGAAATATACACTTTTTTCCTTGGAATACTTTCAACGGGCACCCGGACTCTGCAGGTCTGCATTGAATCTTAAGTACCGGTACCATTTTCTGTTCATTTTGCCGGCTGTGTTTTTTAGGACTGTATCGGGTATGGGTTAATTTCGTGTTTGTATTGCGGGTTTTCAATGTGGGCACATGCGGCTAATATACAGGTGCGGCTTGTGTATGTACAAAATCGGTTTTCCTCCTGAAATGGGGTGGGTGCGGCTTATAATCAGGTGTACTCTATAGTCCGGAATTTACGGTAACCAGAATATCTCAGATTTTAGTATATTTTTTATTGTTACATGCAAGTTACAACAAGTTACCAGTTGGTGCAGTAGATTCTGAGAAAACAAACGACCCAGCATTCACAATAGACACGCTCAGAAGACTGTGCAATTGGGCAAATAGGACATTTGTGTAAAACGACCCCCAAACTCTGAATTTAAACCTCAGTACACATTGAAGACAGTGAAGCATGGTGGTGCAAGTATCGTGTTCTGGGCATGTTTCTCCTCCTCTGGTGTTGGACCCATTTATCGCATACCAGGGATCATAGATTTGTTTGTGTATGTTATGGTCATGCCCTTGAAATGGGTGTTTCAACTAGACAATGACCTCAAACACACCAGTTTTGTTTTCAAACCAATACAATTAATGTTATGGAGTGGCCAGCCCAATCCCCAGATCTCAATCCAATCGAGCTGGCTGATATAAAAATGCTGTTTGTGAAGGAAAACCAAGAAAAGTACATAAATTGTGGAACGTTGTTAAATAATCATGGAGTCAAGTTGGTTGACTCTATGCCACACAGATGTAAAGCAGTTATAAATAAAAAAAACATGGTCATGCAAATAAATATTAGGATTGCTAAATCCTACCTTTTTGGGGAAATACAAAATAGTTTTGAGTTTGTACAGTCAACAGCAGACACAACTATTTTTCGAACACAACCCTTTGAACTATTCGCCAAATTGCAGTCTTCGGAGCGTGCCTATTATGAATGCTGGGTTTTGTTTGTTTTCTGACATTCTAATGCACCTACTGGCATGTAACAATAAAACATACAGTGGAACCTCGGTTCTCGACCATAATCCGTTCCAGAACCCTGTTCGAAAACCGATTTGGTCGATCACCGAAAATCGTTTTTCTCATTAAAAGTAATGTAAAATCGTTTTAATCCGTTCCAACACCCTGAATGTTTACCAAGAACGTAAACATGAAGGTAACCCAGGCTAATCGTACGTTCGCGTTAGCGTAATCTACGAAAGATTACGCTAACATGAACGTGTAAAAATAATAAAAAGGATTATGAATAGGATTTCTTACCTTTGTGGTGGACGGTGGGGAGAGAAGAATCATCAAAAGTTTTTCAACCTCTTCCAAAACTTGCGTCAGTTGCTTGCTTATAGCGCTAACTTCCTTAGCCGCATCACTCGATTTCACAGCCTCCTTATTCTTTACTATCGTACTGATAGTAGATTTAGCCATGCTGTATTCACTAGCAACATCGGAAATTTGTACACCTCTTTCATATTTAGCTATTATGTCTTTCTTAAAGGCAATAGTTGGACGAACAACTTGTCTTTCTTCACCTGTCCTGCTTGCACCGACCTTCTTCGGAGGCACGATTAGGGGCTAAAACACCCGTACGCCGCTCAGCATCGCACCCTAGCGTACCGGCGTTCGAACTCCGATTTTTTGACCGAACAGCGAAGCAAGAATTTCTCGAAATTTTTGGTCGAACACCGATTTGTCCGAACTGAGAGGCGTTCGAAAACCGAGGTTCCACTGTATACTAAAACCTGAGATATTCTGGTTAATGACATTGCACTGCTATTATTTTGAACAGCACTGTATAAATAAATACATATACAAATATGATGAATGAAAACTTTATTTCGAACATTAAAATAAAAACAGAACAAAAACAATAACTCAACAACAAAATAATGTTACATAATATGTTCGAAAAGGGGTAGTAAGTAGCAGATGCTTATTGTCCCTAGCCCTTCATCTTCCCTGTTAAATACACCAATTATATAACAACCATAGTAATAATATTAATAATAACAGTTATTATACAACAATAGCAACAATAACAACAAACCATAGTTCTAGACGCACTATTCGCAATCTCTCGTATCACTCATACCCCATTTTCTTCATCTCTGTATTCTGCCGGTAATGTTTTTTTGTATTTAAATTTGAACACGTGAATAGTTGGACATTGTTTGATCTCGTCTTGTAAATTGTTCCAAAGTTTGACTCCACACACAGACACACACATACCTTTCCTGGTGGTTGTCACCTTTGGGATTATGAATTTACTACAGCCCCTTAAATTATAATTTCCCTCTTTCTGAATGAATGATTTATGGATGTTTTCTGGCACTATGTTTTTGTTGACCTTAAATATATATTTTTTTATTAAATCATCCAATTTTAATAATTTGGACCGCATTAATAAAATATTAGTATGATCCCAATATCCTACAATGTCTATTGCAGCACCATCCATTTTATAATATTACGTACTTTTTTTTTTAATATTACTTAGGTTTTATTTAAATTTAAAGATAATTTATTCTTATCCATCCATACTTTTAGGTTAATTAATTCACAATTAATGCAGGTCACCAAATCAATATAGTTATCATTTGAATAGAAAATGTTAGTGTCGTCTGCAAATATTACTAATTTTAATCGTTTTGAAACATTAAAAATATCAATAATATATAAGTTAAATTACTTTGGACCCAGGATAGAACCCTGTGGTACTCCACACCAGATGTCCAAGTATTCAGATGACAACTCTCCCATTTTCACATATTGCTTCCTTCCTGTAAAGATACTTTAGTTTGTACGTGTCTGATGTGTGTTTTCCAGCTTAATTTATTGTACCAATGTGTAAGTATTACTTGATAAATTACACATTTCATCACTGTTCATATACATTTTCAAAGAACAAAACTTAATAGCGAAAAACCGAAGCAATGACAAAGTAAAACCATCAAGCAGGCGCGACCAAATCGGCGACTTCTCTATTTTCTTCCAATGGCGGACGAACCAGCGAGAGGTCAACCGTGTTGTGGGTAATTAGCTTCACGCACACACATGCAACCCCCTGAAGGCAACGGGGGTGCTACGTTTTTTTCCTTCCCCGGCACATACATTACACATTATAATGCAAGGAATCATTCCGCACGCAAATTAGCACAATTAGCGGCCTCATTAATACGGTTCAAGGGAAGTTATATTATAGGCGTGGTTAGGCCTCATTAGGTCCGTCGAGCTAATCGACGGAGTAAAAAACGAAATTTATTATCTAGTCTATGGAATCCTCTGTTTGTTTCAATGTAGAGAGCATTTTTATGGTTTATCTGTTGTGTGGAGGTTGTGGCATTGTTAGCATTTAGCTTTAGAAACAAGGTCATCTTAAATAAATGGTACTACGAATTTATTTTCAGGGTTTTATAATCAGGGAGCAGCAACAATAGACTTACTTAAAGTATATATACCGTATTTTCCGCACTATAAGGCGCACCTAAAAGCCTTTATTTTTTTCAAAAGTTGACCATGCGCCTTATAATACAGTGCGCCTTATTTATAGATCAATTATAAAATTGCAAAGTTTTCCAACTAACTTGCAGCCGCCGACTAGATTTTCCCCCGAACGCCAAGTAGTACGCGGTGTATGCTGGGATTTATTTACCGGCGTTTCATTGGCTAACCAATGTGTCAATCATCATTTGAATCGATCACTATTGGCTAAAGTTATTCGGAGGTCAAGGGGCGGTTCCTTTTTATCATTTACAGGCTGGCATTGGCTTAAACGGCGAAACAAAGCCTGCAATTGGCCGAAAAAGATGAATGCGTATAGCATGTGGCTGACGGCATAGAGAAAGCATTTTTTTCTATTCTGTATTTGTAAATATTGTATTCTCCTGGATTTACTACCCTCACGGATATAAGAGGACATTGGCTGCACATTATTATGAAAACAACGACTTCGGTGAGCTACTCCGGGTTTCATATTGTCCTTGTATCTTGTTTCAGACTGAACTCGATGTTTCGGTGATAAGCGGTGCAGATAATGGATGGAATAGAGTGTCTATTTTTAAATTAAACTCAATTCCAAGTGTTTATTGTCATATGCACAGTTAAGTTGCGAGCGAAAAAGAAAATAGATACTAAGGAATGGTTAGCATTTCTTGAATCCCAAGACTTTAACCTTCCGAATGATGGAACGATGCATTTGAGTGACATCTTACGGACACCGCATCCGCACGTGTTCTCGACACGTATTTGCGTCTTTGCAAGCTTTGGGAATGTTAAGGGGGTAATAAGTTTGACTGAACTATCTGACTGTTTTGTCCACGTTCCCATTGTAGCGCTTTATAATCCGGTGCGTCTTATGTATGTCAAAAATAGGACCAAAAACTATTTTTTCGGGGTGCGCCCTATAACCCGGTGCGCCTTATAGTGCGGAAAATACGGTAATTATTTTAGGCGAATTTACAGTAACCTAAAACAGAAAAGTTAAACTCAGTTTAGCTCTGGGACCGGATCTAGACTCTCTATTCTGATGCGGGCCACATCAGTAAAGCAGGGCCGTCGCCCCGCAAACACACATAACGCCCAAAAGAAATCGGGTCATGGGAAAAATGTTGTTGTGTTGCATGTTACAAAAATTAGCATAACACAGATGGATTAATGTTAAAGATTCCATTCTTCCCTTTACTTAACGTACAAATTTGTCGTCACTGTCATGTGCAAAACACTTGTCCCTAACTCTAGGGTTAGGGTTTAGAGGTTAGGGTTATGGTTTAGGGGTTGAGTTTAGGGTTCAGATATACGTTTAGGGTTAGGGTAGGGTTAAGAGTTCTAATCAGGGTTGGAGAGGTTAGGGTTATTCATTTTTTGACCCAAATATTTACTTTAGAGCCTTGTATTGTGGAATGAACAATATTGTCACAATTAAATCAAAATCAGGAAAAATACAAAATAAGGATGCAGGATTGTGAAAAACAGTTACAAAAAGTGTGTTGGGTCTGATTTTACAAAATAGATAAATGAAACAAATAAAAGAAATCTTCTAAGCGCTCCAAATGCGGGTCACCAACCTATTTGTCGCTGAGATCTACATTTTTGTTACTGATTACTACTAAGGGCTACGGGTTGCTTATGCATTTCTTAAATAACAGCTTATGTTATTACTATGTTATTACTATGTTACTAGTATGTTATTACTATGTTATCACTTTGTTGCTGTGATGTTATTACCAAGTTGTAATCACTAGAATCGCTTTAAATACACTTAGTCAACCACTTAAATATGTGCCTTGTATAAGTGATCTACATAAAGTATATCTAAAATACAATTCTTAATCACAATTTGTGCAGGCGTGCGTGTGTGTGTGAGTTTGTATGAGACCTAAAGGCTTCGAAATGGCTGAACTGTTTTTTCCATAATCTGCACCGCTTATCCTCAGTAGGGTCACGGGGGTGCTGGAGCCCATCCCAGCTATCTTAGGGCAGTGGGCAGGGGACTCCCTGAACTGTTTGCAAGCCAGTCACAGGGCATTTGCTCAACTTATTTTTTTTTTAAATTTCACAGTTCTACTTAAGGCCTGCGTGAGTGTCTTTAGCTAGGTTTCGTGTCAAGGCATCCCCCAAAAAATACCAACAAAATCGATAAACATATATTTCCGTGGGGCTTCTAACGCCCTCCAGTGGCCACATTGGGTACCGCAGCTCCTGTCCACCGACCACTCCAAGCAGCCGAATCCAATCTTATATCGACCAGGCACTGCTTGCAAATTATAGGCTGATTTTAAGGTTTTTGGTTGAATTTACCATGTATTTAAAGATTTGTTATGCAAACAAGAAATCCAATTTCCGATTCAAGGTATTCTTAACGGAACTGTACATGTTGGTGATGACAGCTATAAAGCAAGCATTCCAGTAAAGTCAAGTCAAGTCAAGTCATTTTTATTTGTATAGCCCTTAATCACGAAGAGTCTCAAAGGGCTTCACAGGTTATTACACAGACTATTTTTTCAGACTATTATTACACCATCCCCTAATCCGGAACCAACATGAGGGCAAGGAAAAACTCAAAAACCCCAACATGAGGAAAATGAAGAAACCTTGAGAAAGGACCGCACATGTGGCATCCCCCTTTCAGGATTACCAGACAGCAAAGGATGTTGCAATCACAAATAATACAGAGATATTGTCCACAAAAAGTATAGGTTATTCATATGCTATAGAGTAGAAGTGTGTTTTAAGCTTAGAGTTAAACATTTCCACTGAGGTTGCAGATCGGATCTCAGGGGGAAGAGCATTCCACAGCACCGGTGCCCGGATGGAGAACGCTCTCGAACCAGCAGAACACTTCTTGGCTCTTGGGATCACCAGAAGACCGGCGCTCTCAGAACGAAGGCTTCGGACCGGGACATAGGGGGAAATCAGATCTGAAAGATATGAGGGACCAAGTCCGTGTATGATTTTGTATAATACTAAGAGAACCTTGAAATCACATCTTAGGCTAACAGGGAGCCAATGCAGGTTAGCCAAAAACGGCGTGATGTGATCGGACTTTTTTGTCCTAGTTAATAGCCTCGCTGCAGCATTTTGTGCCAGCTGAAGACTCTTGATTCTGGACTTCGGGAGACCGGAGAGTAGTGCATTACAGTAATCGAGACGGGAGGTAACAAACGCGTGAATTATAATCTCCGCATCCGACTGAGACAGCATAGGACGAATTTTAGCAATGTTGCGAAGATGGAAGAAAGCGGTTCTAGTAATTTTCTTCACATGTGTTTAAAAGGACAATATAAAACGGAAGCTGTATTTCAGTTCTGGCTGTCATAGCTATAGTCCCGTGTTTATGTCGACTTACGGTTCCCTTGTATGTAAAGAGCGTGTTGTGTGTATTTTTAGTTCCCACATAAGAATCGGCGCACGAACAATAGCTCGAGCATCCATTACGCATTGTTCAATAAATACTAATCCGGCAGTGACAGCGCTCAGCGTGGTTGCTCGCTGCTTAAGTGTCTGCAGCCTTTCTTCTTCTTTTGATGGACCGCGTCCTCAGAGCCGACTCGGCGCTCCCCTATCTGCCATATGGCACGCTAGCTCAAGGAAGGCACCAAGTCCAACGTGTACAGCCTGTCATGTGTGACGTTAATTAAGCGTTTTGAAGGATTACGGCCCTAATGAGCAGTGAGCAGGTTTCATGCAAAATGGAGGAAATGCTACACCAGAGGCATATGCAAACAAGTTGAGGGGTTTTTCAATATGGGGGTTGAGGAAACTGCCGAATCCAATGAGAGTGCTGTATGCAAATTCATTTATTAGCCTTTGTGTGATTGTTTTTTTTTGTTGGTTTTTGGTTATATCTGGGTTGTTAGACGATAGGTTGGTCAAAACGAAAGCTGGAGCGATGAGTTGTTCCTTGGAGGATTTTATTGCAGAATATTCCAAGCACAAAAGAGCTACAAAACAATGGCTGAAGAAATTTATATTGGTTTATAGCAACAGGGTGGTCCCCAAGTTGTCAGGAACCAGAACAGGATCAGGACCCAATCGCGTGACGTTCTCACACAGGCCTTTGTTTTACGGGAAATGGGGAGTCATGCACATTAGGCAGTCGGTCAGGCGTGGAAAGACAGGAAACCAGAGACCGATTCCAATTGCTTGAGTTGATACCGGACAGGACGGAACAGACAAGATAGATAACGAATCAGGATATCAAAAATACACAGGAGAAACTAGACGGAAACAAAAACAGTAGAAAATAACAAACTGGACAAAAACGGACGGAAAAAAAACTGGAACCCGAAATTAAACAGGACATAAACAGAAAATAAACGGGAACAATACCGGACTGGAAATCCCAACAGGAAAATGGGACCGGGGCAGAAGTTCGTTTGATGGGCTGACAAAGGAAGCAAGAGAGCGCTGAGCTTAATATAGACAGAAAGCCAATCTCTCAACAGGCCGCAGCTGGCGCCACACGAACGAGGCCAATCGGGCCCCATGGCAACCGTGACACACACGGGCGCGGCCAATTGGGCGCCATGGCAACCATGACATAAGTATAACGGGATATTGACCTAAAGCTAAGCGACGCCTTCAAGCGCGATGAACCAATCACAGTGTCCATAGCAGAATTCTCTGGTTTCTTCATTTTCCTCGTGTTGAGGTTTTCCTTGCCCTCATGTTGGTTATAGATCAGGGGAGGGTGTAATAATAGTCTCGAATTTTCAATAGTGGTCTGTGCAGCCCTTTGAGACTCCTTCTGATAAAGGCCGTCACAAATAAACATGACTTGACTTGACTCCATACACCCGGACAACCTCTGCTGGCTTGTCTATTCAATCACATTACAGTCTGTTAGGGTTTGTTCGTTCTTGTGAGTTTTTTTCTTACATTTTAGACTTTAAAATGGTCAAACATTGTGCATGGGCTACATGCAAATCTGATACGAGGTATCCTGAGAGGCTGTGTGAAATTGATCCAAGTCTAATCGAGACAAGTGTCTTTGCATAACGTTTTGAGTCGAACGCAGCACCAACTCAACGTGAACGAAGGTACTATGGATATATCGGTTCTACGTAATGGCGTTACGTAATCAGGATACAAAAAGAAAAACATGGATTTGCATTCCGTTACAGGTGTAACCAATTATCACCCACCTGTACCAAATTATCTTGAACCCTCTAACTCTGTCAGGTAATTCGGGTGGCAATAGCCCAGGAGGTAGAGCGCTCGTCTTGGGATCAAGGGATCCCAGTTCGAATCTCGGCTTGTCTGTGTTACATGTCGAAGTGTCCTTGGGTAAGACACTGAACCCCTAATACTGGTTTTGTTTGTTACTCTGACCATTGCAGTTTCCATTTCCAGTTTTGGTCTTTGTTTCCTTCCTGTTTGGATTTAATCAGGTGGTATTTTCCTTGGACATTAGGGTGGTCCTTATTTTTCGACTTTTAAAATTTCATGCTCTGACCCCTTGAATATGTTCCAATATATACAAAACGTAATTAGGCAAAGTTTCATCAAAATCAAAGGATATTTAGAGGTCGCTCAAGGCCTCTGAAATTTTGGTATGAAAAATAAGGATTTTTCGCACATTATATCAGACCTAGTGTACAAAGTTACTTGTAACTTTTCTTGTGTTACAATTATAAGCAATGGACTGAAATTGGATGTTCTAAAACGCCGTAAACATAGGGTTAAGATTTCCGTTTTTTCTCGAAAATTGCCAAAATGTTACCATTTTGGGAAATTTCAAAGTCGTTGAGCTACCTCTAAATATTATCCAAATTGTTCAAAATTGCACACAGTGTGTTTTTATCGATATAAGAACATATGCGGGGGGTCAGAGCCCAATATTTAAAAAAAAAAAATTTCGACCCCCATTAAGGACCACCCTATTGGACATGCTATTTATTTGTGCCTCCTTGTTCAGTTTTTACTTTGGTCCTTATTTTGTTATTGATTGCAATTACTTGTTTTGAGCACCCCTTGTTTCCAGTTTCTGCCTCCACCCCATGCGTCCATCCCACCTCATTACTTAACTGGATCGCCCATCTATAGATGCTTTTATTCTAAAGGGGCAGCCTAGAGACTTAATTTATAATGTAATAAGGTGATACATTAACAGTTTTTTTTCTATACTACTGTTTATGTATCACTTTCTTGTTCTGCCAATCAAATGGTAAACAAGATGTCGCTTCATTTATTTGTCAATCTGATTGCCTTACCTCACCGCACATCATTGCAAAACACGCTGTGTAATCCTTTGGAGTAGCAAAGATTTTACATTTACTTACGCTTTTGGGCTAACAGTTCATGTTTACTTTTAACAACTAAAAAAAGCCAAAGTACAAACAAAACTCCATGTCTAAAGTGAAGCATGGTGGTGACAGCATCATGCTTCGGGGCTGCAATTTTTCAGCTGCAACGGGTGCCTGAGAGAAAGAAACATTAAGGAATTGTTTGAAATAACGGTGACTGTCAGAAAATAACTTTCAGGCTTCTGTAGGAAAGTGGTTAAAAACCTGTCAACCATGAGTGACTAAAATATGTACGGATCAAGCTTAAGAAAAAAAATGGATTTTTATCCAAACAAAAATGTTATTGTTTTCCCTATTGAGTATTAAATGACTATACAATTTAAATGAATAACCCTACCCTAAAACGTCTATCACAGATCCCTTAACCACGAGGGTCATAGATGCACCACTTCCCGTGGTGTGTCTTGGGAGAGTACAGACTGGTGGTACCCATCCCTACACATTTTTGGAATAGGGATTTACTCCCCCCCATGAAACAGGACCCACTTGCGTTGCGTTTCCCACAAGTTTTATTGGAAGAAAGAGAAAGGGTTGTGCCCACGATCCGGTGATTGCTGGATGCGGGAAGCAGGTCGCTCTGAACGCGGAAGTGGATCTTCCGTGGCGAGCGATGGCGGTGTCGGGAACGGAAAAACGTGTCGGTAGCAGGGACAGGAGAGCAAAAACGTGGTTGTAAGCCAGGAATGGAGAGTCGACATGGTCGGGGACAAAAAGAGGTCGAAAGCCGAGACGGGAGAGTAGACATGGTCAGGATCAAAAACGGGTCGAAGCCAGGGGACAGACGGGAGCAAAAAACAGGTGGGAGTCAGGATCGAGAATGGCTTGCCTTGTGTAAGTAAACTGAGGTTCGCAGACGGACTGACAACTGGGGATTTACAGAAGTGGGTTTAAATAGGGACTGGGAGCCAATCAGACTCCGAGGCAGTTGACAAAGTTACCTTCTACGGTAATCAGAAAATCTCATATCTGTCAAAATATACATTTCTTCCCCGTATTTTAAACGTGCACTGATTGTTTCAAATTGTGTACGTCTTGTAATACATTTTTAAATGAAAATATAAAATATATATATATTTTTTGATAGACCGTTATCGTCTTGCCTACAGTAATTTGCCTCTAATCTGGATCGTCTCGGTCACTGGTAACAGACGAATACGTCATCGTAGATTGTTGATATTGTCGCTGTATTCTACATAGTCTGTCTTGGTTATGAGTAAATAGGTGAAGCATTGTGTTTGTAAGATTTATTATAGATTAATAAGGTAAATTGCCGGGCAGCACGACGGCGCAGTGGTTAGCGCGTGTGCGGCACAGTTCTGAGGTCATCAGATCAAATCTCCTGTGTGGAGTTTGCATGTTCTCCCCGTGGTTGCGTGGGTTTCCTCCGGGCACTCCGGTTACCTCCCACATTCCAAAAACATGCATTTTAGGTGAATTGGCCAGTCCAGATTCTCCCTAGGTGTGAATGAGCGAGTGAGTTGTCTGTCCCTGTGTGCCCTGCGATTGGCTGGCAACCAGTTCAGGGTGTCCCCTGCCCACTGCCCAAAGATAGCTGGGATAGGCTCCAGCACCACCGCGACCTTACTGAGGATAAGCGGCACAGATAATGAATGGATGGATGGAAGGCAAATTGCCACCGGATAGCAATTGGCTGAGGTTGACAGGCATTTCAAATGTCCATAAAAGGTTTTGAAATTGTCAAATCGCCAAATTTCACATAAAATTAGATTTTGATCAATATATTGAGTCATATTTACTGATTTTATCCAACACAATTTCATAAATTTTGAGTCTGCAACTAAGTGTAAAAAACCTAAACCTGACCACCTCTTTTCTACCTATACATTCTAAATCTAGAATTAAGGAAAATGTATCTATTGAAAAACGTTTTTTAACATTTGATTCTAAAAGTTATCATAAATGTTTAACTCAAATCACCGTGACTGTTGCTTTGACTGCAACCACCACTAGATGGCAACAGCGCAGCACCATTGCCGCCCAAATTCCCTGCAGCCTCTTCACAACAAGCTGCATTCACATAGGTTTTTTTTTAAGAAAAAGGGACATATTGATGCTTTAAAAACACAGCTGTGCACTACTTTCCGTGAAAAATTGTAACTTTATGTCCCAGACAACAACCCGGCATTCTAAAACCTTCAATTGGGTTCAACGGTTAGGAATCAACTGAGAGTCGAAAATGTTTTGATCATAACAGGGCTCAAATCACTTCTCCTCGGGATTCAATCCCAAAAGATCCATGCCAAAGCAACCGTTGATAATCTAGGAATGTTTTCCCACCTCACTCAATTCACAGCAGTCAGTAGGGAGCAGCAGCACTCTGTTTTTCTTCTTTGTCGACAATTCCCCCAATTGACATCTGTGACCTTGTGAAATGAACGTGCAAAACAAAGGACTCTGAACTCATTCACTGCCAGCACAGTTAAAAGAAATCTTTGACATCAATTCTCTTCAGTGGCACTGAAATTAAAATCAACCTTTGGTGTCTATAAGTGTCAATGCTGCCAAAGGTAAAAAAAGAAAAAACAACTTTCCCATCCATAGTCAAGGTCAACTGATATAAATCAAGCTTCGCTGTGCATAGTCGTCAATGCTACTGAAATAAACGAAATATTTGAAGTCAATAGTCGTCAATGGCAGTGAAATTAAATGGTAAATGGACTGCATATAGTGCTTTAGAGTACACTTCACGCTTTACCTCTTCGCACACACTCTCACACACCGATAGCATATCTGAGGCATTAGGGGTGTCCGAACTTTTAAGAAAGGCGACCAGATTTGGTAATTTGAAATTGAGTGGGGGCCGATTATTCAGCTTGGCATTCTTTGAACAGTCTTTAATAGATTTATCCTCTGTGGACATTTTTTAGTGCTTGGTGATCAGTGTCACGACCTCGTAGCTCGCCTTTGTAGCATTTTCATTTGACTGTCAGGGTCTCGCGAAAAATAGGTGCTGTGCTGTTGAAACAGCTTCCAGTTACTTCTATACAGTTGTCAATTCCAAATAAATAAAAAAATAAATCTTAGACATCTTTATCCTTCAATGACGCTAAAAGCAATCAAATGTCTATAGTCCTCAATAGCACTAAGATTAAAACTAACCTCTGACATCAATAGTCGTCAATGGCACTTAAATTAAAATCAACTTTTGATTCTATAGTTCTCAAAGAGACCTCAATTAAAATGCATTTTTGACATATGTAGTCATCAATGGCACTGAAATGATCAAAGCTTTACTTTTGATTGTCTTTGATGGCATTGAGATTATTCTACTTTTGCTGTCGATAGTCGTCAATGGCAGTCAAGTTCAACTTTGATGTTTATAGTCATCAATGGCACAGATATAAAAAGCTACCTTTGATTTCTATAGTCATCAATAGCACTGAAATTAATCAATTTTTGCTGTTGATAGTTTTCAATGGCAATTCGATTAAAAATCAACCTTTGACTTTTATAGTCATCAATGGCACTGAAATAAAAATAAATCTTTGACGTCTCTAATCCTTAACGGCACTGAAATCAAAATCAACCTCTGGGCATCAATAGTCATCAATGACACTCAAAACAAACTTAGATATCTATAGTTATCAATGGTACTGAAATCAAATCAGTATCACTGCCGATTGTCTTCAATGACACTAAAATAAATCTACTTTTATGATTTGATAGTTGTCAATGGCAATGACATAAAAGTCAACATCTGACATTCATAGTCTTCAATGGCATGAGCAATATAAATCAAGCTTTGACTTCTAGTCATTAATAGCAGTGACATAATTCAACATTTGCTGCGGATAAATGTCAATTGCACAGACATAAAATCGAGCTTTGACTTCTACAGTCATCAATAGTACTTAAATGAATTCAGCTTTGATGTTTATATTGTATGGCACTTGTCATGATTGCGCATTCCCCTCACCTGCCCACTTGTTTGGCGCCAGCTGCTGCTCGTTGACTGATTGGTTCACCTCCTATTTCATTCAGTCCATCAGCAAACCTCCGCACATGCTAGGCAAGCATTATTTGACTCTCCTGTCTGTCCCGTCCTTACCTGTATCCTGCTCATCTGCCCCTGTCTTCCCAATCGTCTCCGGCTCCCAGACTTTTTCCTTCCTTCGACCGCGCTCCGATCTCCCGCCTCAGCTACTCGACCCGTGTTTGCCTACCGACCACGCTCTGATCCCCCGTCCCGGCTACTCGACTTGCTTCAGCCCATTGACCACGCTCCGATTGCCCGTCCCGGCTACTCAACTGGGGCTTTATTTACCATACCTGACTTCTCAGCTTCCGCAATAAAGTTTGTTGTGAAACGTTATGCTTTTGGGTCTACCATCTGTTCTGGCTCTGACAGCACCGCAGTTAAAATCAACCTTAGATATCGCTAGTAATCAATTGAATGGAAATTAACCGTTTTTTGCAGTCAAAATTTCGTCAATGGCACTGAATGTGATAAAAATTCGAGTCAAACCGATTTGTTTTTTCCCCTCCATTTAAATAGTTTAAAACCTTAATAACTTTAATACACACACATACTATAAAAAGACTTTCGACGTTATCATTTTGTCCATTACGATGCCTTTGTCTTATTTGACTGACACTCAATTCTGAGCTTTCAGTCAGAAAGAAAGCAAAAAAAAAATCAAAGAGTCTGATAAATCAGCCGTCCACAATGGCGGTTAAAAGGTTATTTCGACAATATTATTTCCTTTGACACATAGTGACAACCACAACCAAGTTTAATTACGATCGCCCAATCCCTGAAATTTGCCGCCAAGGCTGCTTCATCAACTTTCCGTATGGATTTTCTACGCTTGATTAATATAATTGGATTGGAAATCCACCATCGTCTCAGTCTGAGCTTTCTCCTCCTTGGATATGTTTATTTCTGCTTCTCCCAAGTTGTTTTTTTTTTTCAACAAAGAAAAAAACCAAACAAACAGGACATATAAATAAACGGCATAATCAAGGCGATTTTTTTTAGCACCTGAATGCTAACTAGTGCCACACTTACACTTCACATTGGTGCGATAGCTCCTTTTGATGCCGCTTTGATGAGAAAGCGAAGGTGTGAAGGCGGAGAAAAAAGGGAAGGTTTGGGGTGAGACTTCAAAATTATCGGGATGAAATATTCTTATGTCGAGTTTAACCGCGATTGTGATATGCAGTAGCATATTGGTTCTCAAGTGGCCTGACTTCAGGACCCACCATTCCACTCTAATAACAAGATGCGACCCAAATCAAAGAAGAAAAATACTTCTCAAATGAAAGGTTTGTGCAGTTTAAAGCAAAGATAGTAGAATATTTACCCCTTTTCCTCCCCCCAAAAAACAAACTGACCAGCAAAACCTCTGTACCCGCAAGACGTGTGTTTTGACTCTGTCCAGTATCCTGCTTGTGAATCCTGTCCAGTATCGATCCCGTCTATCTCGTCCTGACGTGTATCTGGTATCAATCCTGTCTGTACCGTCCAGTCCGGTATCAACCCCGTCTTACCGGTATCTGGTCATGTATCTGGTATCAATCCTGACTATCCTGTCTGGTATCGACCCCGTCTTTCCGGTATCTGGTCATGTATCTGGTATTGATCCTGTCTATCCCGTCCTGTCCGGTAACAACCCCGTCCTGTCCGGTATCTGGTCGTGCATCTGGTATCGATCCTGGCTTTCCCGTCCTGTCCGGTATCGACCCAGTCTGTCTGGTATCTGCTCATGTATCTGGTATCGATCTCTGGCTTCCTGTTTTTCCACGCCGGTCTTCTGTCTTACTTCTTCCGCCCAGCGATCGCCGAATCACTGGCGTCTGTGTTCACATGCATGACTGCCCCATTCCCGTAAAATAAAGCTTGTGTGAAAATTTTACGTCCTCCTTCTGTTCTGGTTCTGACAAAAGTGGAATAAGAAAGCTTGATGCGGTTGATAAAATGGTGGTATCGCTTTGTTTTGTCCCACTTTTTACCACGGAGGAGGAGTCAGCTAACTGTTGAAGCTCATTTCCCAAAAGTAAGTTAAACTTGACTTTATTTATCTTTATAGGGCATATTATTTTATGAAAGTTTATTTTCTTTTAGTAAAAAAAACAATACAGGTTACTTATACAAACATTAAACATACAAAATATAGCACTGAAGCAACTTATAAACTAACTAAAACTTACGAACTATCGTCCGGAATGTAACCATTATTTCCTTCAAGATTGATTTTATTCACACTTGGAATTCACCCAAATTGTGTCGGATTCCCGCGTAATCCCCAAGTGATGTTATATACCAAGATGGTAGAATGGATTAGTGAAGGGATAACGGTGCCCAGGCAGGCCTCACCTCAGACTCTCGGCACTTAAGTGGAGGTTAACTTGTTGATGTGTTCGGAGTTCTCCGGGAAATCTATTCCCAAGCCTGTGCTTAAACTGTATGACAATCATTAGCACCTTGTCCTTCATTGTGAGCCTCGTTTTGCAAAGTGCAAGTGGGAGGCCAAAGGGGGAGGCAAAGAAGTGATGCCGGAGAGCCTCTTGAGGCCCAACTGGGCTTGGGCAGAGATGGATGAGATGGGTGAGGCTGAGGTCAAGGTTGAGAAGAACACGAAAATGGAGGAAGTAGATAAGAGGTTTCAAGACAGGAGTGTCCACTTAACAATATTTAGGGAGAAATAAGGACAGGACATGTTTTTGTTTTCTATGCTACATTTCTCGCTAGCCGTAGTTTATAGCAGTATTTTTGCAACAATTTGTGAGCCGAGGCACATTTTTTCAATAAAAATATCTTAAAGCACACCACCATTTCCAGATAATAAGCTCTCACCTCCATTTTATTTTCTTACGTTTAAATCAGGAGTGGGCAAACAATGGCATGTGGCCTGTCTGGGTTTTTAAACATAATCTTAAAAATATAACGAAAATATATTCTATCTATCTATCTATCTATCTATCTATCTATCCATCTATCCATCTATCCATCTATCTATCTATCTATCTATCTATCTATCTATCTATCTATCTATCTATCTATCTATCTATCTATCTATCTATCTATCTATCTATCTATCTATCTATCTATCTATCTATCTATCTATCTATCTATCTATCTATCTATCTATCTATCTATCTATCTATCTACCTACCTACCTACCTACCTACCTACCTACCTACCTACCTACCTACCTACCTACCTACCTACCTACCCTCAAGAGGGGTGACCAACAGCAAGACAAACACATAAAATAACAAAGAAAATACAATTTAAAAAAAAAAAAAAAAGGGAAAAAACAGCAGAAAAACACACACAAACATTTTTGGACCATGGCCCACCCAAATGCCCAAACACCCAAACAAGTTAAGCACCTCAGCACCCAAGTTGGTCATGCTTTCGTCCCTCCGGATGAAACGGGACACAAGAAAGCGGCCGTGTCACTCGGGTCAGGGGGTCACAACACACTCACTTGGAAGAAGAAATCCCCATCCTCTTCCTAGTTTGTGTGTAAACATTTTATATTGTCTCTCCAGCGCGCTAAGAAATTTTTATTGTTTGATATCTCGTGCATCCATTCAATATGGTTGGTGTAAAGTGTAAAGGAGAGGCAGTCCGTCTCTTTTGAAATGAAAATAAGGAAGCTTGATGCGGTAGAAAAAATGGTTAGATCGCTTTTTTTCAGCCACTTTCTACCACGCTTAACTCTTGAAGCTCATCTTCCAAAAGTAGGTTGAACTTAACTTTATTTATCTTTATAGAGCATATTATTTTATGAAATGTTTATTTCATACAATACAGGTTACTGATACAAACCTTAAACATACTTATATAAACCTTAAACATACAAAATATAGCACTGAAGCAACTTACGAACAAATTCAATTTACAAACAATCGTCTCGTTTGTAAGTAGGGCAGCGTCTGTAATCAATTTGTAAACAAATATGAAATGTACAAGTAGATGTTTGCATGAATAGTTATTCATAAAAGCAAATGAGAAAAATAAAGCGCTATATAAATGCAGTCCATTTTACCATATAATGTAGTTTAAGTCAGTAATGTAAAGGAAGTACAGTGGTTAAATAATGATGGTAACAAATTTGTTTTGTAATTTTGTGTTTTACTACATTTGAAACCTGCTTTTTTGAAGATTTTGAAAATAATTAAAAAAAATTACATCTCTATCTCACATCCAGAATCCGAGGCATTCCCAGTCCAGCTGAGGGACTTGGGATCAAACTCATTACCCTCCTATCCCTCAAATGTACCCCTTACTTGAGCAAAGACCTTGCATCTTCATCAGGGTGGTGCAGAAGCAAAGTGCAGTCACACTAATTAGTATAGCAAACGGTGGTCGTTTATTTCGGCAGGGTTCAGTAAACTGGAAGTAAGGTAGCGAGGCAACAGTTGTTTTCCCAGATGCAGGCGAGGGGTCAGTGTTCCAGTAAGTCCAAACAGCAAGGGTGACAGTCAAAGAGTTTGTCAGGCAGTACTCGGGATCCAAAAGGGCAGATAAGGGTTCCGAACACTGGAATAACAAGAAGCTGAGACAATAATGCTTGGGACGTGACTTGGAATGAACTAGCACATAACCAAGGACACAGAGTGTTTTATAGTGATAAGGGAGAGTTGTGATAGGAGGAAAATCAAGACAAGTGACTGCCGCTGTAAAAAGGAAATAAACCTGGAAGTGAGTGAACAAATTAGGCACGGTCGATTGAAATAGGTAAGAGCAGCGAAAGAGAAACTGTTAGAGAGGGAACCACGAGTGCAGGACTGTAACGCTCCCTAGATCAGGGGTCTCGACGTGGTGACACCCCCGCCGCTCTTCCTCAAGGACAGCTGAGGAGCCCGCAGACATGTTCTAAAAATAGCTTACCAGTGCTGGTCATTGTGATTTTCCATGATTCTTTTTAGTAGTTTACTGAATCTATTTAAAACTGATTCGATTATTAACCTAGTAATGAAATATCCAATAACCCATTTTCCTTGTTGGCGTACTTTTGTCTCATTTGTTGGCATCTTTTTCGAAGGCTTTTTGTCATGATGACTGATTAGTATCAACCTGGGCCCGCTCGTTTGGCCTCAGCCGCTGCGGGCTACCTGATTCTCCGTCCGTTTTAAGCTCAGTACTTTCACTCCCCTGTTGTCAGTCCGTCAGCAAACCTCTGTTTCTACAAGGCAAGCACTCTGACTGACTCCCGTCTGTCCCGCTTTTTGCACCCGTTTTTCCACCCGTCTGTTCCTGATTTCCCCATTTGTCTCCGGCTACGACTCGTTTTTTTCGTTACGCATCCGGGTCTTGATTCCGTTCTGGCCGTGACACTTTTGTATTTAAAAGGTTGATATTTGGAATTTTTTTAAAAACTGCCACAATCACAGTTAATTTTATATTGTTTGAATATGTTCTTTTATTTTTTTACCCAACAATTAGAGCTTGACTAGCAATATTAAAAAAAAACATTCTCATGAGGTGTGATATTTTATATTTTGGAAAAAAATAGTTCTCTTCAGCTCATCTCTGAAGAGCAAGTTGCGCTTTACACCAAAAAACTGAAGTGACCAGAAGATGAAGATGCTGTATCTGAGTCATCTGCAAACCCTACCCAAATAAACGTCCCGGGATGGGCCCCGTCAACCTGTACTTGCCAAACAAACCACGGGTAGTGAAGCCCCTACAACCCTGGCGGTTATTGGATCTGTGAACAGTGAATAACATAGTAACAACTTAGTATTAACATGATACGTTGTTTTTTTAAGAAAAATACATCAAACCGGGTGCCTTTTGTGCTAATTAGTAACAAAAAGTAGCTCTCATCCTTAAAAAAGCTGAGACCCTTGCCCTATATTGCACAACCCTTACGATACCAACGGTATCACGATAACAACTGTATGTAACATCCCACATGCCGACATTTCTTGTGTAAATACCATGTAAATTATAACTATAGCCTTATCCCCTTCTTTTATAACCTTATCTTCTCTGTTCCTTTATCTTCTGGCTCATACCTCACGGTGAATGTGTAAAACTGGAGTGTCATGCCCAATTTCGTTGTCACAATATGTTAACCCATTTTGTAACAATGACAATAAAGGTATATTCTATTCTAGATAAACCCCCAAATAGTGTTAGATAAAAAAATCAAAACCAATCTACAGTAATTCCATGCCACAAAATGGCACTGTATTGGTAGAAGGAAAACAAAAATGGTGGAAGCTAGTACAATAAGACTTAGCTTTAATATTTATGGAGTACTCTTTTGAGAAGAAGCCTAAGGGCAGCTGTGCCACTTTGGCCCCTGCGACCACAACTGAAAAACTGCATCAGCTATAAAGCAGTGTGAATGACATTGGAGGCACAGTGGTCGAAACGTCTTCCCCAAGGAATCCAGGACACATGACTCACTTTCGACCTTAAGGTAACCGGATGATCGGTCCTACCCCCTGAGCCACGATCGCTCCGAGCAGTTGTTTTATACGTGTAGGAAAAAACAACGAGGGAAATTGGTCAATGTTCTGTTCTGCCTGACAATATACTGTAATTACTGGACTATAAGTCATGTCTGACTATAAGGCAAACCTAATACTCTTTTAAAGGCATATTGTACATACAAAAGCCGCACCTTACTATGAGTCGTATGTGAAAACACCTCATTTATATAGCGCTTTTCAAGTCAGTGACTTCCCAAAGCGCTTTACAATGTGCTCCACATTTCCCAATAGCGGCCTTGCAGCCATGTAAGGCGCTAACCTGCTTATTGGGGGTATTGGGGGTTCAGTGTCCTACCCAAGGACACTTCGACCTGTAACACGGACGAGCCGGGATTCGAACTGGGATCCCTTGAGCCCAAGACGAGCGCTCTACCTCCTGTTTTTCTTACCCCTGACAGTTTTTTTTTAACTTTTCCATTGCTCAAGTTTCAGTGTCTCACCATCGATTCATCTCAGCAACGTTCATGGAGAGCAGCTCTGTTTTCTTCTTTATTGGCCAGCTCGATTGCTTTCACTTGAAAGCTGCAGCATCTGCTTTTCTTTTTGCATTTTACATAGCGGCTGGGTGGTTAGCCGCAAAGTGCGGAGGTCTTGGGTTCCATTCCAACTATACCAGCCTCCACGTGTAGAGTTTGCATGTTCTCCCCAAGCCTGCGTGGGTTTTCTCCCACATTCGAAAAACATGCGTGTCAAGTTGATTGGCCAGTCCAAATTTTCCCTAGGTGTGAATAAGACACTGAGTCGTCTGTTTTTGTGTGCCCTGTGACTAGTTAACAACCAGTTCAGGGTGTCCCATGCCCACTGCCCAGAGCAGAGGTGTCAAA
Organism: Urocampus carinirostris; assembly: GCF_059441175.1. Classification (NCBI taxonomy): domain Eukaryota; kingdom Metazoa; phylum Chordata; class Actinopteri; order Syngnathiformes; family Syngnathidae; genus Urocampus; species Urocampus carinirostris. The sequence goes on from NC_142357.1 coordinate 28,718,398, forward strand.
CTAATTTAGGCTCGGGGGCCACACGATAGAACAAACATTCTCTCCGGGGCCGGTTTAGTAGATTAGAGAGAAAGAAAAAAAAAGAGAGAGAAATAAGAGAAAGATAGGGAGAGAAAGGTAGAGACGGTGGGACAAAAGAGAGAAAGAGAGACAGAGAGGGAGAGAAAGGGAGAGAGAGAGAGCGTGAGAAACAAGAGATAAAAAACAGAAACAGTGAGAGAGGGGGAAAGAAAGAGAAAGAATGAAATCCAAAGAGAAATAGAAAGAGAGAAAAAGAGGAGAGAAGAGAGAAGGTGAGAAAGAGAGAAAAGGGAAAGCAAGAGAGAGAGAGAGAGAGAGAGAGTAAAGGAAAAAAATGAAGAGAGCAAAAGAAGGTAAAAAGACATAGAGAAAGAGACAAAAAGGAACAAAGAAAGAGAAAAAGAGACAGAGAGAGTGAAAGAGAGATATAGAGAGTGTGAGAGAAAAATGGAGGAAGAGAGAGAGAGAGAGAAAGAGAGATTAGAGAGAGAGAAATACAAGTGCAGCGTTTGTTTTGTATTTCAACCTAGAGCTCTCTTTCTCTTGCGCTTCTCTAAGCGTTGTCTCGCGGGCCGGATCCAACCCCCTAGCGGGCCTGATCCGGCCCGCGGGCCGCCTGTTTGACACCTGTGGCCCAGAGATAGCCGGGACCTTCACGACCCTAGTGAGAATAAGCGACGCAGAAAATGGATGGATGGAAGGGTTCTGATTATACTGATTTAATTAATGTACAAAGCATGTTACCATAAGTTAAATGTATTCTTCTTCTTTTTTTTATTTGAGCTTGTAACTTTCGTTTTCATCAACACCACCTGTCTCATTCTTACCTCTTCTGCTTGAGACCCCTGGCGTCCATTAAAAAATGCATAAGTTTAGCTGCATCTTAGCATGAGCCTGTGTTGAAACTGTGTGACAAAACCCACATCTTATAGTCTGGAAATTACGGTATTCTGACGGCCTTTAGCAAAATAAGTTAAGTATACAGTAGAACCCCGGGATAAGGTGTTACATATTTTTTCTTTAAAATGTGGAATAACATTTTTTTGGGCCCTCTTTAGTGCATTCACCCCAATATTCGATATCGACAACACATTGGTTTGTGTATAAAATTCAAACTTTGCAGTGTTCTTGTATATATAGTCTTTCAGATGCCTTTTTGCTATTGGTCATCGTCATCATAAGATGCTAGTCTGCTATTGATTTGCGTCAAGGCATGATAAGTATACCCATATGCTATTGGCTTAACTCCCACCCACAATGCCTTTTTTGTAATGTCCAGCATGGTCGCCGTGGCGACCGGCTGGCCCCGCCCCCTGGGCGCCGGCTGTAGCAGATCATCTAATTTGCGTGTGTGCTTCTTAAGGGCGGGTTGTGGGTATTGCCGGGCTGGTTCATTCTGTCACGAGACCGGACCAGATCGGAGGCAGGAGGCAGGAAGGATGAACTCAATCGCGTAACGACTAGTTACTTTTATTTGGCAAAATAAAAGTTGTCCAACACTCAGGGACAAAACAAAACAAAAACAGGCTTACAGGCAAACAGGAACTCAGACTAGGAATACTCACAAAACAGGCTTTTACTTAGTACGTGCTAACACAGGTTTCCTCAAGTCAGACAGAACAGATTAATGCAGAACAGAAAACGCAGTGAACCAGCCCGGCAATACCCACAACCCGCCCTTAAGAAGCACACACGCAAATTAGATGATCTGCTACAGCCTGTGCCCAGGGGGCGGGGCCAGCCGGTCGCCACGGCGACCATGCTGGACATGACATTTCTCTCACTTTATTTAGTTCATAATCTTTTGTGCTTCCTAAAGACTTCAGGTGTCTGCAATCTGATAATGTCTTTTTGTACTCTATTTGCTATTTATCACAAGGCTTGCAATGAGGCTAAAGGAAGAGGCTAAATTAGGCTAACCATGGAACTTGAGGTGATCAAGATATTCGAAGAAGGTGTCACAAATCGTTACAGGCAGTTACCAATCAACAATCAAGACAATCCTAAAAAAACTAAGGGGGCAGGGAAATATTCGAAAGGTATGACAATCCTCTCAAGTGGAGGTTCTTAATCCTGTGTCGCCACCTCCCCTTCTGCATCCACCTGCAACTCCACTCGACCAGCCCTAGTCACGTCACACAAAAGGTAGATATAATTTTATCTTTCCTTAATACGTATGTTCAATCATAATGTTATTTCATCATTTGAACATACATATCATATAAGTAGTACTTGATATTTCGATGTGTTTATCTTTGATGCCAGGGGTTGGGACCGCACTAGCCAATTTAACCTGCATACAACAATTTCACTTTTGCAATTCCAACCTCAGAACGGGTTAATCTGTACTGCACTGTAAGCTGTTTTTATCCTTCATAGGTCATCCAGAATCTACAAGAAGAGTTCAGACGAACAAATTCAATAGACGGTGATCTCGGCCCAAGTCATGTGAGAACACTGAAAGTACTTTCACCTCCGAATGAAATTACTTTTCTCGCGGCTGAGTGACAAGAAGGAGGTTAGTGCAGGGGGGAATGCGACAAGCACAGACAAGAGGTAGTATCTTGACACTTGGCACCAAAACAGATATAAAAAATATGCTTTGCTTATGACTGACTGATTTGTTTGCTTTTTACTAAAGAATTTCATTATTTTGTGCAGACATATCGTGCTATGCTAACTTTTTTTTTTTTAACAATTCAAAGGTGTATTGCAAATAAGTTGAAAACTGCTGTTTTAAAGTTGTTTCTGAGGCTTAGTCGCCAGACAGACAAAACAAGAACTGACGAGGTAGGGCCCAACCTCGAGCGAAGAATCCCTGCTCCTGGGAATCCAGATGGTGTGGAGTTTCCCGGAAGTGCACCTACGCAAGAAAGGGCATCATCTGAAAAAGCGAGAGAAGAGAGCCAATAAGCATGTTAAGAAACAGATTGCAGATCTTATGTAACCAATAAAATGGGAGTGGGTAGTGTTTTTTCTGTCTTGATTTAAATATTGTGTATACAGTGGAACCTCGGTTTTCGAACGCCTCTCAGTCCGAATAAATCGGAGTCCGACCAAAAATTACGAGAAATTCATGCTTCGCTGTTCGGTCAAAAAAATCGGAGTTCGAACGCCGGTAATGCGTGACTGCGTAGGCTAGGGTGCGATGATGAGCGGCGTACGGGTTTTTAGCCCCTTATTATGCCTCCGAAAGAAGTCAGTGCAAGCAGCAAAGTTGCTACAGGTGAAAAAAGAAAAGTAGTGCGTACAACTATTGCATTTAAGAAAGAAATAATAGCAAAATATGAAGGAGGTGTGCGAGTGTCTGAGCTTGCTAGGGAATACAGCATGGCTAAATCTACGATCAGTACTAAAGAATAAGGAGGCTGTGAAAAAGTTTTGGAAGAGGTTGAAAAACTTCTGATGATTTCCCTCTCCCCACCGTCCACCTGGGCCTTCTGCTGACCACCACAAAGGTAAGAAATCCTATTCATAATTATTTTCTTTATTCTTTTTTTTTTATTTTTACACGTTCATGTTAGCGCAATCTTTCGTACGGAAGATTACGATAATGCGAACGTACGATTAGCCTGGGTTAGCTTTACGTTAAACATTCAAGGTAAACATTCAGGGTGTTGGAACGGATTAAAACGGTTTACATTATTTTAAATGGGAAAAAATGATTTCGGTGATCGAACAAATCGGTTTTCGAACAGGGTTCTGAAACGGATTATGGTCGAGAACCGAGGTTCCTCTGTATAACTCTTCGGGGATCCTCGGGAAACGTGTCTCTCCCTGAAAGCCACAGGGAAGCACAGATTGTATTGAGAGGGACCCGAGCCCCCGATACAGAATTGTTTTTTTGCTGTTAGGAATAAAATCTCGGGTGATCCGGCTGACTGGTTTCCTGGTCTTCTCTCCTAAAGAGCACGCATAATTGTTAGGAAAGGTGAAGCTAACGTTAATATTCTGTTGCTGTAACCAGGGATGGACAATATGCCGGTAAAATTATATATTGATGTTTTTTTGGGGGGGATTTAATTTTTTTTATAAAATCACAATCTTAATTCTATCCCGATCTTTGAATAATGTTTGCGACCAATTGAGCGTTTCCTTTTAGCTTTTACTGGAATTAAACATCTAAAATTTTAGGAATAGCCTCTACCTGCTTTCTGAACTGATTTTTATTTTAACAGTGCAATTTTTGCAGGATTAAAACATTTAACAATAATGTAAAGACATTTACCATTAGCGGCTGTGTCCACAATGCTAGCATTAGTAGATAGGATTTTTGACACTAGTATTAGCTGCTAACATTATTTTCATTTACTGCTAAAGTGATGCTAAATACCAAAGAAACCTAGTCATCAAATCAATAGTAATAATGCAGCTGATTTTTATAAAAATATGCACTTAATTCAGACCAGGGACTGCCTGAACAAAAGTAAATAGGCCCAAGAGACGATCTAATGATCTTACAATATTTTTTAGATCTTCTTTAAAGGAGCTGTACGGAATTTGGAACTTTATTACTCTGCTGCCATCCTGCCCTGCTTGTATCACCATTGCAGCCTCAGTCAGCTCATTCATAATGTGCGTGCACGTAAGTGCATTTCTTAGATGCGCTCGAGTAAACTCTTATTTTTCTTCTTTCTTGGGGTTTGGGTTGGTGTTTGGACTCTACTTGAAGCAGCCCTTTTCTTACTTTCAACATTTTCATGCTACAATGGAATTAAAAATTAAAAAAACTTTCGTAGATAGTCATGACGTCTCTTACATCCCTCATTCCTTGAACCTCATGTGTTCTTTCCCGAATAGCTCTGCTAAAGGTATGATAAAAGCAGATAGGTGCAGTAGAAAATAGACCTTAAAGGCTCTTTAAACTCAGTTGGGCATTGTTAAAAATACTTGATAGTAAAAATAATTAACTTTCAACTTCTTAAGGACACCTCAAATGAGGCACACAACTTTTAAGCCCTTCACGATAATATTGTCACATCGCCTTCTCTAGCTTATACACCGCTCTCCTCAGGTCCTTTGTTGGCAATATCAAATACTATTAAGGTTGTGTCAAGCTGATATAATACTGAAAACCATGGAAAATGGCACCTCAAGGTTTCTTTTTATAGGTATTGAAAATATCACTGCTTTCATGTTAGCTCATCTAATTTATACTTTTAGGTTCAAGTAGCAATTGTTGTATAGTTTCTATTCTTCCGTCTGCTCGTTTTTGTGTCCGTACAGGAGTTAAATGGAGCCACTGGGAGTCTGGATAAAAAATTCTGCCATCACATTTAATCCGTTCCTTCTTCTATATGAAAGGAGGCATTTGGAAAACCGCAGGGAGCTGTGATAATGACGGAAACACCGATTTTTAACCCTCGGCGTCTTTCCCACATCTTGTCGTGTGTTACTTCTGCTTTCTTCCTCGTTGTCTTCTCCGGCGCTAATGGTTGTCCCCCACACCTCTGTTCCTAATGTCACAGAGCCCAAAATGAAATATCGACTTGGCACTCAATATGCCCAAGCAAAGAGGGGGATGTGCGCTGCCTTCTCTTCCTCAGGGAAGCGTTGTGTCTAATTATCGCCATGCCAACCTGCAGAGTACAAGGTCCTTTTAATTGGTTCCTGCATTGTTTTGTCTCATTTTTTCTCAATGTGTTACCATTTCTGTAACAAGTTGTTTCAGTAGTTTGAGTATGTTGACACGGATATTACTAGATGTTGAAAAAGTTATTTGCATGGAGTAATATAAGGCAGTTTAGTAATACATCTACGAGAGCCTGCTGAGCTATTTCGTGTCCACCTGTTATTGAAGTTGCAGAGGACAGTGAAAGCAGCACAGTGGATTTCCTGCCCTTTCCCCTCCCTGATGGACATGTACTCCACTCAGCGCTGTGCTCTGGAAGGCTTTACAGGTGCACCAGAGCAGAGCCATTTTGTGTCCACCTGTTATTGAAGTTGCATTGAGATGGACAGAGGAAGGTTGCAGAGAACAGTGAAAGCAGCACAGTGCATTTCCTGCCCTTTTCCCTCCCTGATGGACATGTACTCCGAGCTGTGCTCTGGAAGGCGTTTCAGGTGCACCAGAGCAAAAAACAAACAGAATGTGGAACAGCTTCTTTCTAAGAGATATTACCACCCTGAACTTATTTACGAGCATAATACAAATGTCCTTGTTATGTGCACACATTTATTATACAGAGACCCCTTGTTGCTTCGCGCTTCAGTTATCGCTGGTTAACTCATTTGCCGGAACAAAATATTCAATCAAAAAAAAATATCGTATTAAAAACACAACAAATGCTTCTCGCACCACTGAGGAATAATTCAGGTAGCAAAAAAACAATAACAACATAATAAAAATAATGGTTTCCACACCATGCGGATTATTATTGAAAAGCCAAAATTCACGCCAATTGGGCATCACCTTTTGACTTAAGATCTTTGATGCCAATTGGTGAAGTCAGATCATTGCATCTTTTATACTGTATTATGACCGGACACATGCTCTGCATTTCCCTACATCTCGCTTAGAAAAGTTTGTGTCCTGCTCCTTTTGTCAGGCCGTTTAAACGATGCATCTCTCTCTCTCTCTCTCTCTCTCTCTCTCTCTCTCTCTCTCTCTCTCTCTCTCTCTCTCTCTCTCTCTCTCTCTCTCTCTCTCTCTCTCTCTCTCTCTCTCTCTCTCTCTCTCTCTCTCTCTCTCTCTCTCTCTCTCTCTCTCTCTCTCTCTCTCTCTGCAAGGCCACAGGAAAAAAAACTCTACTTCGTATTGTCACTTTGTATATGTGGTTCTGGTTCCCATTCACTGCGAAAAGCAAGGGATCTCTGTATATCACATACTTTTTTAAAATTCTATTCTTTTGCACATTTTTAGACTGATAGAAGCCCCTAAATTTCGTCCCGTTTAAAAAACTTCTAAATTTGTGTTATTTAACGCTGACAATAATTCTCAATGCAAGCCTGAATTAATCAAATATGTTTAATCAAAATAGGACTACATAATGCGACAGTCGAATTGTCAACTGTAGAAGCAATGACTCAGTTACATTTTTTTTCATGACCAAAATTTTAGCCCACTTACGGCCTGTGATCAAATTTTTACTGGCCCGCAGCCTCTGCCATGACATTTTTAACACGTGGCCCACCAGTAATGTTTACCGCACTATAAAATAATTTTGTACAGAAATAAATAACAATTTCACCAGATGATGGCAGTGGCCCTTTGGCTACCTTGCCCTTGGCTTTCTGTAAGAATTTTAGCCCACCCCGTTCCCGACTTGGCGACTGTAAATAAAAAAGGGAAAGTTGACTGTGAGGGCCGCCGCTTCCAGGACAAGTGGAAATCCGAGTATTTTTTTCCACAAAACATCCGAAACAACTGCCTCTGCTTAATTTTCCATGACACTGTGGCTGTTTTCAAAGAAAATAAATACAAGAGACTCTGCCAGACAAAACATGCTGATTACAAAAAACACCTGGAAAAGAACCCTGTTGAAAGGTGAAGCAACTGGAAGCTGTTTTAACAGCACAGCAGCGTGTTTTCAAGAGACCCTGCGAGTCAAGTGAAAATGCTACAAAGATGGGCTATGAGGTGGTGGCAGTGACACTGATCACTATGCACTGCAAATGTTTCACAGAGGGTGAATTTAATAAAGACTGTTCAAAGAATGTCAGGCTAAATTGTTAGCCCTCACACATTTTCATTCTACCAAATCAGGCCCGCTTTCTGAAAAGTTTGAACACCCCTGTTTTAGGCCAAAGATTCTATTACAAAGACATAATCAGAAACACTGTATTGTTATTCAATGAACAGACAGGGATAAAATGCCTAGTACTTAAATTCTGTAAATACAGACATTTGTGCTAAGTAACATGATTGAAGACTTGAATAGTAATATAACATTTTTTCTTATTTTTGCATTTCCAAGCATAAGGATAAACATTAATGCCACACATTTTAAAATATGAATGTAACTGTTTATATTACATTTCTTTTTAACTCTTAATCATCAAATACTCATTATGTGGTACATGGGAAAAACATTTAAAAAAAATATATAATTATAATAAATTATACCTTTCATTTACAAAATGTGTAAGTCTCCAATTTATTACTGCTCTGCATGACAACCATTGACATGCTGCGTTTGGCCACAAGATGACAGCGTTTTCCAACAAATACAAAGCACTGAATACATATTGCTGTGAGTGACCAATACTACTGTTCAACCGGTAGATCTTGATCAACGTAATGAGCACCCCTGATGTTGATTTTCGCTTTGTACGTTCAATCCTTTTTTTTAAATGATTTTTTAAATGTAAATCATCACAACTCATGTAATTATTTTTTTAAAACGTACAAAACGACTGTGTGTCTTGGGCAATATAGCCTGGTGGTACCCATCCTTCCTCAATACATATTTGTCATAGACTAATGCCAAGGTTTTTTTTTTTCACAAGAGTGAAAAACACACTAAAATACAACCTGCAGGATTAGGGCTAGGGCTAGGGCTAGGGTTAGGGTTAGGGTTAGGGTTAGGGTTAGGGTTAGGTTTAGGGTTAGGGATAGGGTTAGGGTTTGGGTTAGGGCGTTGTTATCAGGTGCTTTTCCAACCTCTAATAAAAGTAATGATTCAAATAGAAAACATTTTTGGATGAAGAAGACATCATTTTATGGAAATGGCAGATTCAGGCTAGTATATGTTCCAGGAAATGTATTCCCAACCCTTTAGGCGATTTCTAAACGTATAATCCTATGAAAAGTGGATTAAAAATGCAGTTTCATATCGCAAGTGGTACCATTTCTTAAACTTGATGATTTCCGCTGCTTTCTGCCAGAGGCTGATTCTCCCTGATTAACGCAACTCGGCATTTTGTTCAGTTATTTTAGCAGGTGAGAGAGTGCGTATAAATAAAACAATGAGGTGCCTTGAGTTGTCATATACCACAAATTAGTCGGGTTGAAATATATATTCAATATTCTACCTTCCCCTTTTCTATTTTTCTTTTACTAAGGCTCAACATGAGATAACAGTTCTCACAGGGGTTCCCATTATGTCGATACTGACAAAATCGCAAGCATTCAATAATGATCAAAATAGAACAACCCTGGCATCATTATCATTCTTCATTGCAAGCGTTCATAGAACAACCCTGGCATACAAGCATTTTTCATTACAGGCAAAATGAGAACACTGATTTTGACAAACATATTACAAATCTAAAATGTGTCACGACCAGAACAAGCAATAGACCCAAACGCGTAACGTTTAACAAAAAACTTTATTGGAGGATCGAGGAAGTCAGGCGCGGGGAAACAACAGCGATCCGGGGCTCGCTGGGCAGGAGGAGCAGGAAGCCCTCGCGAACGAAGCGTGGTCGGAGATCGGAAGCAAGTCGGGCAGCCGGGACGGGAGAACGGAACGTGGTCGGAGGACAGAAGCAAATCAGGCAGCCGGGACGGGAGAACGGAACGTGGTCAGAGGATGGAAGCATGTCGGGCAGCCGGTACGGGAGAACAGAGCGTGGTTGGAGACAATCGGGAAGCCAGGGACAGACGAGCAGAAAAAGGGACAGGACGGGACAGACGGGAGCCAGAGTGGAAAAATGCTTGCCTTGCATGTGCGGAGGTTCACTGACGGACTGACCAGGAGTGAATGAAAATGAAGTGTTTAAATAGGAGTAGAAATAATAAACGAGGGACAGCTGGGGCTAAACGAGAGAGCGCAGGTGGGAGTAATGGGCAAATCATGACAAAAATGATCATCTTATCATTCCCAAATTGAAATCCATCCATACAGTTTTGTTCAAAATGAGGTTGGACATGGCACTACAGGATAGACACATAATTAAAGCTTAGAAGAACAAGAAAAGATAGAAGAGATTGAACGCATGAATGAAATGTTTGTTTCGAACATACGTCAGGTAAAAAAAAGAAAAAAAAACCCAACAAACTATGTTAATGTAGCATGTCCGAAAAGGAGTAGGATTAAGCATTAACTCGTTTACTCCTACACCTTCGACTTCCTTAATACTTGTTACTCAAATGAGCTCTACTATGTAAATACATATTACAGACACGTCTATACATTGTCACATAGGTTCCTTGTACAAGACACTTGGAAGATAATAATAATAATAAGAGTAATAAATGTATAACCCATAAAGTAGACAAAAAATAAAAATAAATAATAATAATCACATAAAGGAAGGGAACTAAGAAAAAATAGCACGAGAGGGGAGAGGGTAGCAGTTATGCTTATTTGGTCCCACCTCCTATTCAGTCTTACATAATTAGTGGATGCAGTCACATCATCATCATCATTATCTTTTCTTTTTTCCCACTGTCATCATCATTGCTTACAAAATTTATTAATAGAATATCTATAATAATAATAACTGTCTTTAGTGCTTTTGGTAACAACTCACAGTTTTGTTGTTTGTGTTGACCATCAAACAAGGTATCCTTGAACCTCTGGTAGAGGGGAGGCCTCCTCAGGGCAGCAGGATCACATATTTCTAAGTGTCCGTGATCTGTTCTTTAAAAAGACAAGACACGGGAGCTTGAGCCCGACCTCTTTGTCTGCCCTAACTGTGAGCCGTCTAGTAAATGTTTGTTTTGGGTTCTTATTTAAAGTTATCTCTATGTGAATGAGTCCCCATTTGTTTAGTTTTTGTTCAGTTTTCACTATCATATTGATTGACCTTGTTGTTTTGTTTATAATATAGATCTAGGATGGACTTAATTTGAATAACATAATGGTGACAGCTGTTGCAAAGCGGAACGGGACTGTCTTGAAACGGGTCAGGAAGAAGGAACTCATTTGCGTAGACGATCTGTCACTTTAATTGAGAAAGAAAAGTTGTCCAACACACAAACGGACCAAAAACAAAACAAAGCAGGCTCAAATGCAGGCAAAACTACAGACTAGGCATTTGACGGGATTAAAAAGAACTTGCAGGAATCTCTCAGAATGTTACACCGGAGTGCAACAAAGTCCAACAAGCAAAACAAGAATAAACAGGTATCAACAAGTTTTCAACAAGGATAAACAACGATCTGGCAAAGGGCAGTTCCAAAAGGAGCGTTTTAGTACCCATAGGAGTAATCAGGAAATGCAGGTCATCCGGGGTCAAGGGGCAGGGCCAGCTCAGCGCCATGACAACCGTGCAGGAAATGACAACAGCAATAGAATAACAATAATAGAATAGAATAGAATAATAAAATGACAGTAATAAAAGAGATATAAATGGTAATGATAATAATAAAGTTAATAATAACCAAACAACAGAATCATTGAAGATAAATAGGCAAATGTGTTTACAAGCAGACTGGCCTGCTGTAAGTTGTAAGAATAGTGCAATTAAGAACGGTGCCTCAGAACAATAGTGTAATGAAAAGTAGTGCAAGGAAGAATGCTTTTAAAATTTGGGTTGTTCTATTTTGATCATTATTGATCACTTCCAATAAAGAACGCTTAAAACACACTTCGATTTTATAGCTTAAGAATGACCTTTATTTCATGTTGACAATACCTGTGTATTATTTGTTATTGCAACATCCGTTGCAGCCTGGTCATCCTGGAAGGGGGATTACGTCTCAAGGTTTCTACATTTTACTCAAGTTGAGGTTTTTAAGTTTTTCCTTGCCCTGATGTAGGTTTTAGATCAGGACATGGTGTCGTCTCCATCCATCCATCCATCCATTATTTGCAACACTTATCCTCAGTAGGGTCGCGGGAGTGCTGGAGCCCATCCCAGCTGTCTTCGGCCAGTGGGCAGGGGGACACCCTGAACTAGTTGCCAGCCAGTCGCAAGGCACACAAAGACAGACAACTCACGCGCTCATTCATACCTGTGGACAATTTAGACCGGCCAATTAACCTGACATGCATGTTTTTAGGAATGTGGTAGGATACTGCAGTGCCCGGAGGAAACCCACACAAACACGGGGAGAACATGCAAACTCCACCCAGGAAGGTTTGATCGCTTGTCCTAAGAACTGCGCTGCCGTGCTGCAAAGTGTAGTCTATAGTTAGCAAATAATCGGTGGTCTGCCCAACTCTTTGAGACTCCTTGTGATAAAGAGCTGTACAAATAAACATGACTTGACTTGACTTGTTGTTCTATCTTGATCATGATTGAACACTTTCCATTGTCAGGCCAAGTCATGTTTATCTGTATAGCCCTTAAAAGGAGTCTCAAAGGGCAACAAAGGCCACAGACTATTGTAAACTTAGACTATTATTACACCATCTCCTGATCTAAAACCTACATGAGGGCAAGGGAAAACTAAAAAACCTCAACATGAAGAAAATAAAGAAACCTTGAGAAGGGAAACTTTTTTATTTCGATTCTTGAACTTTTGATCATAAAGCCAGGGTTGCTCTATCTTGATCATTGTTGAACAGTGCGATGAGGTATGCTTGTACTTTGATTCCGACCAGTAGTGCAACATATTATCAAATCCACGTCGGTTAACTGTATTCTGAAGATGGAACACAACATCTCATTTCCTATTCTTGCTGCTGACACACATTCGAACAAAAAAAGAAGAAAAAAAAAATACTAGTTGCAGAAGGCAGAAAGAAAAAGGCTATCAGCGTTGGCCTTTTCAGTGTTTTTTTCTTTCGCGCATACACACAAAGTTCTTTCGAAACTTCTCATTTTGTTTATCTGGGGAGCCTAGATCAATTCAGTTAAATTCACTTCCAAAGACACAAATGAAAAACGACGGTTGTGGCTTTTATTGCTTGGGAATAAAACAAGCCACAAGAGTTGCCTGCATAGCGACGCGATACATTGAATAAGCACAGCGGGGTGAGAGGCGCCTATGACTTGCAATCATGACTGCAATCAAGAGTGAAAGCACATTTTTTCAATTGCAAACGCTGCAAATAGAGCTGAAAATATCTGCACTTCAACAACTGGCGTTTTAGAAACTTGCTGAATTCTCTGTGTTGGCACCATCAGTACCGAGAAAGAATAATAAACAACAAACCCAAGTGAATGTTTGTGTTGAACTTTCAATATAGGATATATCTTCACTCTGCAGGCAAAGAAAATGATCAATGTGAAAACGTGCCGAAATCCATGTCAGCTCCAAGTTAGTTGGTGAAGAATACAGATACTAGTATCAGTCACAAATTAGTAAACAAATGTCATTGATTTCGGAACATATGCGTAGTGTACTGTGCATAAAATGAATGCTGTATTAAGAAGGCTATTCGTTTTCCAATGAGAAAGCTTTGCTGCAATTCTAAAAAAAAATTCTCCATTTGTCATTTTTCAGTTTTTACAATGCAAAAAGTGCAAACGTGCAAAAAGAGAAAAGGCCAAAATTTGAGATACATTTTTTTGCAATACCAGGAAAAACATTATCCTGTCACACTGTCATTTTCAAGTCAAGTCATTTTTATTTGTAGAGCCCTTAATCACAAAGAGTCTCAACGGGCTGCACAGGTTATTGCACAGACTATTATTTCAGACTATTATTACACTATCCCCTGATCTGGAAACAACATGAAGGCAAGAAAAAAAATCAAAAACCTCAACATGAGGAAAATGAAGAAACCTTGAGAAGGGACCGCACTGGGGATATTGGGGAAATTTTGAATCCAAATGTCACGTTTTTTTCATTACGATATGTTTTATTGGTATTATAATGGTTCATTATTTGCGTGAGGTTAATACTGTAGTGCGTGCACTAATCTACATAATCCGATGTGGTTGATCATTTTGTAATTATCATCGGAGTCATCGTCTTGTCTAAACCTATATGAATAAAATAAGGCCAGAACGGAGACAGGACCCACTTGCGTTACGTTTCTCTCAGTTTTATTGGAAGAAAGGAAAGGGTTGCCCCCACGATCCGGTGATCGCTGGGCGCGGGAAGCAGGTCGCTCTGAACGCGTAAGTGGGACTTCCGTGGCGAGCGATGGCGTGTCGGGAACAGAAAAAAACAAATAAGTAGCCGGGACAGGAGAGCAAAAACAGTCGGGGTCGTAAGCGAGTCGTAAGCCAGAAAAGGAGAGTAGACGTGGTCGAGGACAAAAAAAGGTCGAAAGCCGGGACGGGAGAGTAGACGTGATCTGGATCAAAAACGGGACGAAGCCGGGGGACATACAGGAGCAAAAACAGGTTGGAGTCAGGGTCGAAAAAGCTTGCCTAGAGTAAACTGAGGTTCGCACACGGACTGACAACAGGTGACAGAAAGGAGTGGGTTTAAATAGTGACAGGGAGCCAATCAGAGTCCATTGGTGTTCTGCAGCCAAAGGCATCAACGCCAAATTACCCACGCAGTTGGAGCGAGGTGTGCTAGAGTTAAAATCCGATGGGACCTAAACAAATACAAAATTGAGTTTCATTCTTAAATTTGAGCATGCAGATTTCAATCAGGTGCACTCTTGCAGTTCGGAATTACCGGTCAGAAAGAGTCAGCACCCTACCACGGAGAAGTTTGTTTATCGTGACCTCTATTAAAGGCTTTGTCCACGAAAATACCATCTCCATACTAATTATTGTCAAGTTGTTGTAGTAGAACAGCTCTTTCTCTTGTTTACTAATGAAGACCGTGCATGTTGCTGCTCCAGACTTGATTAGAATGGATTGGTTGACCTCTATCCGCCCCTCTGGCCATCCATAAAGAGAGAGAGCCTTAAATGCTCATCTGATTTATCTTCCAGACACTGTCGGGACCAGTGTTTGTAATAACACTGTTATGAATAACGTTACATAACGTTATTTTTTTCACTAATGGGGTAATCTTGAAACGAAGGCGAAACGGCGGATGAGTGGTTAGCGCATCCGCGGCATAGTTCTGACATCATGGGATTGAAAACAGCTACCAGCCTTCCTGTGCGGAGTTTGCATGTTCTCCCCGTGCTTGCGTGGGTTTCCTCCAGGCTCTCCGGTTTCCTCCCATATTCCAAAAACATGCATGCCAGGTCCAAATTGTCCCTAGGTGTAAATGAGCGAGTGACTTATTTGTCCCGATGTGTGCCCTGCAACTGGCTTTGAACCAGTCTACGGTTGGGCTCCAGCACCCCCGCGACCTTACTGAGGATAAGCGGCACAGGTAATGAATAGATGGATGGATGAGGTAATGTAACGTATGACTTTTATGCTGTTACAACACCGTTATCGTCACTGATGGTCAAAAGGAGTGCGTTATTTTGGCTGCAGAACGGCAATGGTGGTGTGTCCCTGCACACCTCACGCTGTTTTCATTTGCGCGTTTTTTTCGCTCTTCTCAAAGTTCGTTGAAGGCACGTCTTTTGGGATCATGTCACCATTCATAAAAGTGACTACCATATTGTTGGATAGCGACTACGAATATAGTATTTACTAATGCGCCGAAAGAAAAGGCGAGTTAGTGATTGCGGCAACCGACTTGTGTTGTTCCCGAACAAAACGGCCCTGTGACCGTCTCTTAGAAGTGGTAGCCAGTTCCCTTCGAGACGCTATTTTTCTCTTGTAGTTGGTCAAAAGGCTTTTTTTTCTCAGAGATTCCGTGCTCTTGAATTTGAATTTTTTGAGCATAAAAAGGTTAAAATTGTTTCGTATTTCATCTTATTACACTACATACGAGATTGTTGGGCTCAGGGTTGGGTAGGGTTACTTTAACTTTATTACTTTCAATGACTTTTGGATTACTCCAATACCAAATATGCTAATGAAAGACAAAAGAGCCTAAATATGAATAAAATTACTAAATTTTGTGCAGGCTTGGGGAGTAACGGAACACATGGAACGGCAAAAATGATGTTGGCAAGCTGTTTGGATTGATTTTCATTTTGTTTCTGTCGCATTTTGTTAGTTTTGCCAGAGATCAAAGAGATCAAAGCCAGGAGAGAAAGCTTACCACGTGTTGAGAGTCATAATTTTATTCATATTCAGTTTATTTTGTCTTTTATTAGCATATTTGGCATTGGAGTAATCCAAAAGTAATTGAAAGTAATCAAGTTAAAGTAACCCTACCCAACCCTGGTTGGGCTTGGTTGCCCTCTGCTGTGGGCACCTTACAACAACATAGACAAGCATACAAGTGTGCATATTTGAAAATACAACGGAAGCAAAACTGAGTTTTGTTGTTGTTTATATAAGTATTGAATACAAAGTAAAACACACAGATACAAAAAAAAAAAAAAGAGCCTATCAAACATAACCGTCAAAATCCTTGTCCTCTGTTTCTGACAAGAACAGCTTTGCTATATCTCCATTAGAGGTTTCCATTTCAGAGTCACGTTCATATTCACCAACAGAAACCTCAAGCAACTGCCCCAGCATACACGTCAGCCCTACCGTCGACAATCCTTTCTTTCCCTATTATTTCGCTTGAAGTTTCTGCCCCACAGTAATCCTGGTCTGGGTGGAAAAATGACACAGTTTCAATCAACGAAAGCACCAAGACGATAACAATAACTTTCATATTGTTAGATATGCTACATCATTACCATCCATGAGTGCTTCCGCCAGCAATGCATTGTGTGTGACGTCACGTGTCCTCTTTTGTGCAGTAAGTCACACGAGATTGCATTTAGTTAGAAATGTGAACAATCTCCCCAAAACATCGGATTTCACCCCAAAATGTTGTAAGTCTTAACTCAAACCTGCGGGCGACCAACCTTTAGGCCAGCGAACCGGTCTCAGCTTTACATAACACACAGGGCGCACCTCAGGATAGGGCGCACCACACAACTTGAAGAAAATCTGAGCCTTTTCCGAGCGTCTTATGGTCCTTAAAATACGGTACTGTTTTTTGTAACACACCGAACACAATAGTAGAGAAGAAGAACACAGGACACACAACTCTGCCTCAGCGTCAAGTTAGCTTGTGAAGCCTTCCAAGATCCATCCGTGAAAACTGAGTAAAAGAGGACTGAGTCTTTTCAAGTGCACCTTGGTGGGACACCTGAGGGGAGAATGTGACCTCTAAGGTCCTTCAATCCATTCGCTATTGTTTTCTTCTTTTTTTTCTCCTGGCTAATTAAGAAGCGCTGCTCAGTCTGATTTGGTTTCCAGTGTGTAATTACTAAAGCTTCTGTTGAGTGGCCTTTCCATCTGAGTGCCAGTCTGTCGGCCTCTCAAATCTGAGGAAATGATGCAAGCGCTTGACTGTGCAGAAAGTCAAGGTCGTAAGCCTCATTTGCCAAAAACAAAGCCGATGGGCATAAATAAACAAGGGTTGTGCACAGGGACAGGTGAGGGACGTTTCCTTTGTTTAAGATATTTTCCACGACTGGAAACTTAAATTTGGGGTTGGCTCATTTTACTGGCTATGCACTTCACTTCTTGATACATTATGTTGCATCTGTGGAAAGTGTCAAAGCTGTTTAAAGGAAAGGGTTCCTTTTTTCTTGTTTTTATTTTAAAATATGTTTCAGATGAAAGGAGAATAAATTTGATATTATGAAACAAAAATCTAAAATAAAATCAGCCAAATATTCCAATATGCCAACAATTTTTGCTCATAAATATTTAATTAAATTGAATTACTATATTATTTTTATTTTTTAAACATAATTTTTTGCCCATTTTAAATATTTTATAAAATTGCATTATTATACAGTTTTCATTTCATTTTTTTAAATATTATGTTGTTGTTTTACATCTATTACATTTTATATTTTGATAATTTGGCATAACATATGATTTTTGGGTGAACTTTTGCTCCTTTTAAATATATATTAAAATATAATTTATATATTTATCCTGTTTTTAAAGATTATATTATTGTTTTACATCTGTTGCATTAAAATATTTTAAATAATTTGATGTTACATATGATTTTTGAGCTAATTTTTGCTCATTTTAAATATTGAATGAAATTAAATTATTATATTTATTTTATTTTTAAATATTATGTTATTGTATCACATCTATTGTATTACAATATTTGAAATAATTTTATGTTATATATGATTTTTGATGGATTTTTTGCTCCTTTTAAATATTCAGTTAAATAGAATTACTATATTCATTTTATTTTTTAAATATTATGTTATTGTTTTACATCTATTACATTAGAATATTTTGAATAATTTGATGTTACATATAACTTTTTAGTTAATTTTTGCTCGTTTTAAATATTAAATTAGATAAATGTATTATATTTTTAAATATGTTATTGTTTTACATCTATTAAGTTTGAATATTTTAAATAATTTGATGTTACATATGATTTTTTATCTAATTTTTGCAAATTTTAAATATTAAATTAAATTAATTTATTATATATTTTTTTATTTTTAGTGAATATTTTTAGTGAATTTTTGCTCATTTTAAATATATAATAGAATTGAATTAATATATTTATTTTATTTTTAGATATGATGTTATTGTTTGACATCTATTACATTAAAATAGTTTAAATAATTTGATGTTATATATTCTTGTTTTTCTCATTTTCTCATTAGAGATTTTGGTAAAATAAAAATAATGAGAAACCTAAATATGATGGTATGGCTTTGCATATATACTTTATGACATCTATAATTTATTACATTGAAATATTCAACATAATTTGATATTTGATTTTTTTTTTTCTCGTTTCATCATTTAGGCCTATTGATTATAGATTTAAGAATGAAATATTGAGTACAATTTATACACTAATAGCAATGAATACTTGTAATTATCAAAATTATCTGCCAATGGACCAAATTATTTGTTCTTATTTTATGATTTATTTTAAATATGTGTATAGTTTTTAGTAAGTGTCCTGCAATGATACATCCAACAGTGCCACCTGCTGGTATGGGGTAGGGTTTGTTCTAGCTTTTGACATGTGACTAGAAGGCGGGGTTTTGTTGGTAGTCTACAGACCGAGCTGCCAACGGTAAGACACATCTTTTTGTGCGCCACCAAAAAAGTTAATTTTAAACATTATAACCACAGCGGACAAATCTCTCAACATGCACAGTGATGTGATTGATGTTGTCAAGTTGTTTGGATTTATTTCCGTTTTGTTTTTGTTGTGCTAAAATGTTAATTCCCCTTATAGAGATCGAAGAGATCAAAGCCAGCAGAGAAGCTAATGTTGTAACTCATTTCATCTGCAGAAAATGTAATAAAAACCTCATCATCCAGTCCAGCGTGAATGCGGATCTTTGGTGGGACAGGTACACCGCGGTTACATATATATATATATACATATATATGTATGTATATATATAACACTCCAAAGTAACAGTACCTATGGTTGTTTGGTGAGTCGGGATCCCTTAACCACTCGGGTCGTAGGTGCACCATTTTTTGTGGTTTGTCTTGGGCAAGTACAGCCTGTTGGCGCCCATCCCTCCCCAGGCCACCCTTGAGTACAATTTTTGTCTACTCTACCCACCTCTGGCTGCACAAAAAAACACATTGTTACTGGCATTCGATCATTCCGTTACCGCTCGGTATTCATAAAGCTTCCAAGAGACTTTTGGCTGAATAGCGGCGTCAACAATTTCACCGCTTAGAGCGAAAAGCCAAGCCTGACTTCAGTGCAAAGAAACTGTGAATAAAGGCGGGAAAGAAACGCATTTATCAGGCTTCCGGAAGAATGAACATGACACGTTATAAAGTATTGTGAAGAGAAACATGGAAAAAAAGGCATTGTATTCATAGGAAACGGATCAATTCAATAAAGATGAATTGGTTTTAATCTTCAAAGGCATAGCACATTCATTTTCCTTTCAAGTCCCCTCTCCATGAGTCTGTTGCATCATTAGTAAGCAAATCAGTACCCCGAAAAATATGCTGAAAGAGGTCAGACCAGAGAAACAAGCAGCGCAATCACAACAAATAAGCCTAATTAAGTATTGTTTTGACCAAACTATCTCTGCAAGAATGTTGCTAGATGATGCAAGGATTCTCACACGGCTTCAAAGAGGAAATAACATCAAGCGCACTCGAAATCATTCATTCAGTAGTTTTATGTTTTCGCCCCAGAAGAAGAAAAAACATGACGAAATCACCAAAACGAATTTCGGAAAGCAAATTGCTGTCCATTAGGGCTGAGCAGTACTGTTGATCGATAGAGATACAATGTTACGACCAGAACGGTAGGACCCAGATGCGTAACGTTAATCACAAGTTTATTGAGATATAGAGGAAAGGCCGTGTAGTAGACGGAAAAACAGGTCGTTAGCCGGGACGGGCGAGCCGAACGTGGTTGGGGTAAAAAAACGAGTTGTTAGCCGGGACGGGAGATCAAAACGTGGCAAACAGAGAAATCAGGAATGGACGGGTGGAAAACAGGTAAAAAACGGGACCGACGGGAGTAAAAAATGCTCCCTTGTGAAAACAGAGGTTTGCTGACGGACTGACAACAGGCGAGTGAAAGGACTGAGCTTGAGTAGGACGGAGAACCAATCAGGAAACTAGCAGCGGCTGGCGCCAAACAAGCGGGCACAGGTGAAATTAATCAGTCAAACATACGATACTGTTTGCTTAGAATACTTATTGAATAATTGAAACCCTAATCCCTTGAGTTAATGTTCAATTACGATAAGGTCTGACTAAAAAATGACAATTTTTCCTAGATAACTACAATGCAAACTCAAACAGTATAAAAAATGAATACAAATGTAGTGGTCATCCTGGAAGGGGGATTATCTCATGTGCGTCCCGTCTCAAGGTTTCTTAATTTTCCTCATGTTGAGGTTTTTAAGTTTTTCCTTGCCCTCATGTTGGTTTTAGATCAGGGGATGGTGTAATAATAGTCTGTGATTTGCAATAATCTATGGTCTGTACAGCCCTTTGAGACTCTTTGTGATTAAGGGCTCTACAAATAAACACGACTTGACTCTCTCTTATAGCTTTGGATTCATTTTGTGTTTTTCTGCTGCTGCTGTTTTCTTCTCTTTCTCATGGAGTTATATCCTGCAAATATAAAAAAAATGTCCAAAACAAGGAAATCAGACGACATGGACTCGATCAAATTAGCTATAACAGAGGGATTTGAAAAGAGCCAAGATCGTTTTGACATGATGGATTACAAAATTGAGAGAAATGCTGAGAAAAATGGAGAAAATGCTGAACAAACTGATGGAAACAAAAAAGAGCTGGAGGATGTCCGGACATAAATGACAGAACCAGAACTCTTTATGTCTATATTCTATGAAATCCGTTGTTTATCTTCAGTTTTAATCTTATGCGCCTTATAGTTCGATGTGCCTTATATAGGAAAGAACATCTCTCACAAGACGTTATATTTAGGGTGCGTCTTATAATCAGGTGCACCGTACAGTCCGGTACCTTTAATTGCACAATTTCAAAATAGAATAAAGAAACTGTAACCACAATTGGACCGAAATTGAAAATGATAAGGTGTGTATAATCTTACAACACACTAACAACTTTATTATAGTGCTAGTTAAAATGGTAAGACAGTATGGATCTTCAGATAATAATATCGATCTCATCCAAGTACTCGCTCAGTATTTATAATATCGATATTTGGATCGATCCGCCCAGCCTTACTGTCCTTAAGTGTTTGGACTGAGAGAGCAGCAGATGCTTGGCTCTCTGATGTCATCGACATTCATCAAAATCGATGGCGTGAACGAGCTCAAAAATGAAATGAAAATATGCTCAGCTCGGTTTGCTGCCTCCACATGCTGACAGACATCTTTTACGTCGAGCGTTGCCAGAAGGTAAACTAGTCCAAATGAGTTTATAGCACCAACCACATGATTGCAAAAAGCGGTCATGTTCAAAACAAGAGTTATCCTGATGATTGCTCAGGGAAATTTTGTACTTCAAAAGTATTATTTTTAGCGGTATAATGGAATCAACGCACTAGTGAAGGGGTCAGGAAAGTATGAGAGGGGTGGCTCCTTTAATGAGTACATCTGGTTCTGAAATTAAATTCACTTCTTAATGCATTTAAACAGGGAGGTGTGCACTTTTCTTCTATTAGGGCTGGTAAGAAAAAAATCGTTTTTCAGTGTATCCTAGCCAATGAGATGCATCAAAATACACATGCGAGTGCACCATCCTCCTTCTACCATATTTTGGATATCTTAAGCTCTCTCATCCCTTGTACACATGAAAACGTATTAGAGTAGACCAAATATTGCTACTAATATATACATTTTTAACACTAGTTACTAACTAAGGAGAGGTATATAAGAACAGGCTGACTGATAGAAGCCCAATATGACATCAACATTTTTGTCCCGATAGGAAAAATACACCCGATAACTAATCACCTGCTGCCATTGTACGGTTTTAACATTTATTATACTGAAATCTGACTCCGAAGACACTTCCCGTGTCTTGTGTAATCCCTCAAAGGTGGAGCATGTCCAGAAGTCGGAGAAATTTAATCTAGCCGAACGACTAATGTAGTCCACATATTAATTTATTGAGCCAAATCAAAGAGTTGAACAAATCAGGTCTTTCTTCCTTGCCAACTACAATTGTGTGGAGAAAGACAACGAGGTACCGAGGTCTCCTCATCTTATCACCCATGCCGATGAAATGTTCACGCCCCATGACCAAGCCTCTGGCTGATTGGTCCGCGGTCGTTGATGCAAATTACCTAACCATGATTTAAAGAATGGGAGGAGGGGTGATAGGACGTGGCAGGCAGACACCCCCAACACCCCAGGCGAGGTGATAAGTCATTGTTATCTGCAAAGACTGAAACCAAAGACACATTCCAAAGCAAAGGTGGTTTACAACACCCTTCTCTCAGAGTTTGCCCTCAAACACTGAAGTCAGATTTTAGAACAAGTATATTTGACTTTACGTATGATAAAACAGTGTATAAAATAGTATAGAGCTTCACCATGCTGATATATTCAATCAAACTTGTTAGAAAGAGTCCAAATATTTATGCATTATGATTTTGTTTTATGAAGTAGTAGCAATACTTAGTCGCTTCTCTATCACTTTATCTTGAGCACAAAGGATGGGGGAGCTTAAGAACAGTCGCATCGCTCAGCCAGTTTTCAGGCTGTTGTGATTGTACGGGCTTTTGAATTTTAGTCAATACAGTACATTGAGTTTCGAGATATTTACTGCCGCGCTATTTGATTAAAATCGGCAGCTGTGGACAGAGTCCACAAACAGTGTGTTAATTGCTGAACAATATGTTACTTTTCTGTACTAGACATTTCCCCACTGTTTTTTAAAACATTTATAAAAAGGACCTGAATTAGTTCATTTTCAAGGCTGTTTAAGCCTGCGGCTTAAATTCCGCTGCAGCTTGTACGAAAACAAAATTGTATTTCTTGCTTAGACTTGCGCATGCGGCTTTTAATCAGGTGCGCTCTGTAGTCCGGAATTGGTAAGAATGCCTCCTGAACCCTTTCCTCATTACGTGTTCCAGGTTCCTGGCATGTTCTTAAAGGAGACAACCCAGGACATGCTGGAGAGACTACGTTTCTAGGCTGGTCCGGGGACTCCTCAAGATCCTCTCAAAGGAGATGGACGAAGTAGCTGGGGAGAGGGAGAGGCGTAGCCTTCTGCCCCCACAACTTAACCACCTGGTTACACATAATCAAATGGATGGTAGATGGTAAATGGTCTGCATTTATACAGCACTTTTCAAGTCCATGAAGACTCTCCAAAGCGCTTTACAAAATGCTTCACACTTTCCCATTTACACATACACTCACACACCAATAGCAGCGTCAGTCATGCAAGGAAATTACCTGCTTATCGAGGGCATTAGGGGTTCAGTGTCTTGCCTAAGAACACTTCGACATCCCCAGGAGTAGGAAATCAACCTTGCGACCTCTAGATTCCAAGAAGAAGGCTCTACCTCCTGAGCTCCTGCCGCCCGAAATGATTAATGTATTTGTGGTCGAACATATGTGAAGCAATCAAACGATTGATTTTTTCCATGTGAATTAAAACTGTGTCTTACCTTCTCAGTCAAATAAGGAATTTTAGATTGGAGAGGATTGGTTTATTTCAAAGTGATCCGCTGGTTTTCCTATCCCCCCACCTTAAAGAACCGATACATTAGCTGTCCAATATATTAGTGCTCTTCAATTAACACAAGCCAAGAACAAAGTTTGTAACCCCTCAATTTGCTACAGTTAATGTTTCAAAAGTAATCGATTCTAGTTTTTGGCTTTGGATCTCACCAATCAAAAACTGTTTTCCACTAAAGAAACATCAAGATCAGAGGGCTGTCTAACAGGATAAAAGCAACCTTCTCGAAGACAAGAGAAGAGGAAAAATCAATCCGACGAGCGGATACAATTTGAAAAGTCTTGAAAAAGTTAGCAATTTTTCATTCTACAAAGCAACAGCCATCCAAGAGGTCATCCAAGGGTATCTACAGAAAGGAAGGATAGATATACTGTGAGAGCTTAAGAAAAAAAACATAACCCACAACCCCTAGGAGACTTTAAGAGATAAAATATACAGTCCACTCATCAGTAAAGGATCAACAGGTCAGACAAAAGAAGTACAGATATAAACCACATACGTTTGGAAGAAAGTTTAAAGGACTGATAATCAGACCAAAATTAACTGATACTTAAGTGATGGAAAGGCCAAAGTATAGAGAAAGAAAGGATCCAACTACTGTTCAAAGTCCAAGTTCACTGGACTGGAAATGGTCATAAAATATGTACAGTATTCCCAGTATGTTTTTCGGTTTATACTATTGGTCGCGCCCTGCGACTGGCTGGCAGGGTGTCCCCTGCCCACTGCCCGAAGATAGCTGGGATGGGATCCAGTTCCCCCGCGACCCTACTGAGGATAAGCCGTGCAGATAATGGATGGATACTATTGGTCGCTTAAAAACATACTTACAGACTTTTAAGGTAGGAGGATTTCTTCGTCTTAGGAGAAACAGCTTTTGTTCTTGCATGCGGACCTCTGCCAAGGACCAGATACATGAAATGGCGGATTCCCCGAGACAGGTTTGGATCCTGTTTGTGATGCCAAATGTTGGTCCCTTAGAGGCACAGAAAAGACAGGAATTAAAACACAGCTGGCAGTTATAAAGTCTTTATGGATGTTTACTCTTTAATGCTATGTCTAATGTCGTTGTGTACAATATCTCACACTGTTGATATCAATGACAATAAAGACAATTGAATTAAATTCATCCATCCGTCCATGATCTGCACCGCTTATTCTCAGTAGGGTCACGGGGGGTGCTGGAGCCCATCCCAGCTGTTTTCAGGCAGTGGGCAGGGGACACCCTGAACTGGTTGCCAGTCAGTCGCAGGGCACACAAAGACAGACAACTCACTCGCTCATTCACACCTAGGGACAATTTGGACCGACCATGTTTTTGGAATGTGGGAGGAAATGGGAGTGCCTGGATGAAACCCCACACAGGCACGGGGAGAACATGCAAACTCCACATGGGGTGGCTGTGGTAGCTGGACTTGTACCCAGAACCTCAATTCAATTCAATTTAATTCAATTAAATTTCTCTTGCTTTTTTTTTACTTGTTTCTTCTTCCTTTCATTTTCCATTTTCCATTTAATGTATTCTTTTCAATCTTTTTCTCTTTTCCCTGTTGTTTCCTCCTTTTTTATTTGCCAAAAGCCCTTCAAAAAAAAAAAAGAGAGAATAAAATGTAGCTTTTTGGTAGTTTTTACTCTTCCTTATGCTTTCCAGCACTTGTTTTTAGTTGCACAATGCAGCAACATCTAGTGGTCAAATAATACACCCTGCCCATTCATGTAAATGCAGCCCACACATAATAAAGATTAATTTATTACTGATTTATACATTTTCAACATCTTATTATGTGTAGCATTTCAAAAATGATATTTGAGAACAGGGCGGCATGGCGGATGAGTGGTTAGCGCGTCCACGGCACAGTTCTGAGGTCATTGGATCAAATCCAACTTCCAGCCTTCCTGTGCTGAGTTTGCATGATCTCCCAGTGCTGTGTGGGTTTCCTCCCTCATTCCAAGAACATGCATGTGAGGGTAATTGGCCGGTCCAAATTGTCATACAGGTGTGAATGAGCGAGTGAATTGTCCGTCTCTGTGTGCCCTGTAACTAGCTGGCAACCAGTTCATTGTGTCCCCTGCCCACTGCCCGAAGACAGCTAGGATGGGCTCCGGCACCCCTGTGACCCTACTGAGGATAAGCAGTGCAGATAATGGATGGATGGATGGATTTGAGAACAGTGCAATATTCTAACAGAGCTTTTTTTATTATGTGAAACTCAATTTGGCCTAACCTCAACCAGACCCTTGCTTAGCAGGCCCCAACTAAGATGAGTTGGAGACCCTGAGTTACAGTGTATTAATGTGGCACCAGCCCTTGTGTAACAGAGTTGAAATTTGATTGTTTTTAATGTTCTCACAAATTTAATTCTCACAAAATCTGTGTTTTTGTTGTATTACTGTTAATATTCCGGTACCTCATTCAATTGTTAAGTCATGGGCGCCTGCGACTGTCTTTTTCGTTTGGCACTTTATGGGCTTCAGTGCTTGCCGTAGCTTCAGCTAATTTGTATCGCGCTGAAGGTAAGATGTGCCCAATATCAGTTGGATAGAAAATGCATATTTTGCTACATATATGAGCTGCTTTCACAAATTATTTTTTTATATAAAGATATATAAGTTGTGCTAAATGATGTGTATTAAAAAAGCACTAAATAAGAAGTAAAGCAATACAGCTTGAAACGATGATGCAACGTGTTTTGATGCAAACACGCCACGAGGTGCGGCCTGTTGAGTGATGACCCGTTTTTTGTATCTTTAATGTTTTAGATAATTGCAGTCGTGAACAGATGCCCTGACTTTTGTATTGTTTTGTTTACTGAATGCAGGTACGTGGGAAAGTTCTGTTCATTGTTATTATTGAAGTTTCACTATTAATGTGCTTGCATGTTGTCTGCTTGCCGTAGCTTAAGCTAATTTGTATCGCGCTGAAGATAATTGCAGTCGTGAACAGATGCCCTGACTTTTGTATTGTTTTGTCTACTGAATGCAGGCAATAAACAGAGTGACTGTGAAACTTTGTGTCGCGCATGATTGAAGGGTCGTCACACTTGCATCTGAATATGGTCACACATCTTCTCCTGAGCCACTCAGAGGAAAGATGAATTCAACAAGGACGGAGGTCTTGTCGGGGAGCCAGAACCTTGGCGCAACATTACTGGATGATTTTGAGAAGCCACTACTGATCTGGGTGAATTAAAAGCAGCTAGCGAAGGTTTAAATCAATGAAATGTTAATTTGTGAAAAGTCGACCCACGGCGAAAAGAAATCCGATCCATCATCTGAACAGGAAACTTTCAAGGCTACTCGTGGTCGGTGTGATCAATTGGAGAAGAAGATAAGAATTCATAATGTCTCGCATAGACAAAGTACGTTATTAAAATGTTGAATCACAGGAAAATATTATGTGTTTTGCGTTAATTAATTAAAAAACAATATTGTTTGGTTGATAGCACAGTGGGATAGTACAGAGTTATAGTTACTCCGTTACATTTACTTGAGTATGTTTTCGGACATTCTGGACTTCTATGAGTATTCTTAAGTCACTATAAATTTTACTTTTACTTGTGTAGGTTTGTGAAAATGAAGTTGAACCCCGCTAAATTAGGCTACAATGAACCTGTTACTTAAATCCCTTCTACGTAAGTACGCATCTGTCTGTCTCTGCTATTGTTCTTTTTTTTGTCAGAGACCTTGTTTCTTTTATTTAGATTTGACCAGTGACCCAAACAACCACCAGGTGGTACTAGTGAGCAGGGTTAGAATGATTAAAAAAAAACTGTACTGAAAGCTCTGTGTATACAGAATGCAGCATAGTTTGTGGGGTCCTCCAGTTTGTCTGCCTTTTAGCGCCCTCTGGGGGACGTTTGTGTGCTTGATCCTAAGGATTCTTATAAAGATTTAAAGCAATAAATGTCTAAAGACTCCGGCTTTTATTTTTTTTGCGGCTCCAATGATATTTGTTTTTGTTTTTTGGGTCCGTTCTGGCTCTTTCAGAATTTTGGCTTGCTGACTGCTGTGTTAACCACAAGAGGGCACTCTATATGTTTCTCAATGGCAGAACAGGTACTGTATGCCATATGTTTTGAATGTAACTCTGCAATTCCAATTTTATCCAGGGAGGTGCCGGGTTGTGACTCACACTTTCAATATTCGGGCCAATTTCAAGTCAAGTCCAGTCACATATATTGGTATAGCCCTTAATCACAAAATGTCTCAAAGGATTACAGGTTACAATGACACAAATCCCTGATCTTAAAACAACATGCGGGCATGGAAAAACTGAAAACCTTAGCACGAAGAAAAAAAGAAACTTTGAGAAGGGGCCAATAGATTTAGCTACTTTGAGGTTCTTTTGTGTGCCTTAGTCAGGAAAATAGGGTACATTCCAACCACTTTCAGTTAACAGGAGCAATCAATCCATCCATCCATTTTCTGCGCCGCTTATCCTCACTAGAGTCGTGGGGTCCAAGAGCCCATCCAGGTTATCTTCGGGCAGCGGGCATGGGACACCCTAAAATGGCTGCTATCCATCGCAGGGCATACAGACATACAACTCGCTCGCTCATTCACACCTAGGGACAATTTGGACCAGCCAATTAACATGACACGAATGTTTTTGGAATGTGGGAGGAAAAGGAGTTCCTGGACGAAACCTACGCAGGCAGGGGGAGAACATGCAAACTACTCCTGTGCGCTGGCCACCGAGCCGCCAGTTAACAAGAGCACGCCACTACAATTAATTTCAATTTTCAGTTTACCCGCAGCTTTGACTTGAGACTTTGTGCCTGATAGAAAGCGTAACACGGAACTGATGAAAAAAAAAGGACACAAAAATTGTATACAGTATTACAAGGAACAAACTGAAGTGAATGTCAGTCCTAAAACTCTCCCAAAAAGGAGTGCGAAAATAAAGGAGGCGATCAAACTCCTAATTAAGCACGGACTCAAAGATGGCTGCTACATCGCTGAAATATAAAACATTGTTCCTGTCATGATTACTAACTCTGATCACCTGGAGCAATCATGTGGGCGCCTTCTGATTGGCTGGCACTTCTTTCTTAAGCGCGCTGTGCCCAGAGTTCAGTGTCAGAGTGTACATTTGGTAACTCTGTGTGTTTCTCCTGACATCCCGTTTATTTAAGAACTCTGCTCACCCGTTTCTGCCTGCCTCCCATCCGACCTGTTTCTGTCCCACACTTCGATCTCCTCTCCAGCCCCGGTAAACACGACCTGCCTGATTTCCGCACTTCGATTCCGGACTCGTTCCGAAGTGTTCTCCCCGGCGCCGCTGCTGCCGTCTGACGGCCATCACGTCTCCCGCAAGCAGTGCGCAATTGCGCACGCGCGCAGCTTAAAGGGAACACCGTATCAGCCAGTTTTACTGTACAGACATCACTGTCTTCGACCGCCTCAGGTAAATCAGGGCATACACTGATGCACACTCATATTGGTCACTTCCATGCATAGCAGCGTCACACCCTGAGTGTTCAGATTCGCTGGGCAGATCTCCCTCACAGGGCAAGAAGCGGATTGCCATTTTTTTGTCTGAAGTTTGGAATGGTACGATGCGATCGGCGCTAAGCCCGTTTGACAGGTTCATGTCATGATGAATGGGAGGAAAGACATCAGGTGGACAGCATAGTTTGATGTCTGCTTTCCCTCCTTTCATCGCAGCACGAGTCCCACGCTCATCCCGCTCCCTGAATGGAAAACAGCAAAATCGTTCTTGTCTTTCTCCCCTCGCACTCGCTGTCCTTTTGTGCACGCTCAACACGACTGTTCCATTTCGTCAGGTTTTTATCCCATTAAATGAAATCAAAACAGACGCTTTTGTCCAGGTGACACACTGCGCTGACAGCGACGTTATTTTTTTTTTCCTCACCGCGGGACGCTCAAAAGCTAATACACAATACACAAACTAAACCTGATTTGAAAACAACATTGTGAACTTTCCAAATGTCTTGCAACTCTGTGTCCATCCGGTGCAAATGGTCCCTCTCCGAACTATCTATCAATTAAACTACCCCCTAAAATTAACCTTTTTGTTTAAACTCCAATACCCAAACTACATTTTCACAAAGAATCTCTTTTAGGCTGTCACGAAGCGGAACGGGACTGTCATGAAACGGGTCGGGAAGCAGGAAGGTGGAACTCATTTCCGTAGACGATCTGTCACTTTAATTGAGAAAGACAAGTTGGCCGACACACAAACGGACCAAAAACAAAACAAAGCAGGCTCAAATGCAGGCAAAACTACAGACTAGGCATTTAACGGGGTTAAACAGAACTTGCAGGAATCTCTCAGAATGTTACACCGAAGTGCAACAAAGTCCAACAAGCGCAACAAGAATAAACGGGTATCAAACAGGCATGAACAGGTTTTCAACAAGTGTAAACAACGATCTGGCCAAGGGCAGTTCCAAAAGGCGGTTTAAGTACCCATAGGAGTAATCAGGAAACGCAGGTCAGCCGGTGTCAGGAGGGCGGGGCCAGCTGGGCGCCATGACAACCGTGCAGGACATGACATAGGCTAAATTCGCACTTCAGAGGTCAATGCTCAATTCTGATTTAATGTGAGATTATTCATATTTCCAACTGAATACGAATTTTATGCCTTTTCATTTCCTGTGTGAACGCCACTACTGGTCCTTATGCCCAGAAGAGGACAAAGCGCTCATGTTTGCAGAAGTAGTCATGGATGTTAACAGCAAAGTCCCCCCAAATATTGATTGAATTGAAACCTCACTTTCCCCCAATTGATGCTATCTTTGTGGTGTGATTTGAATGTGAATAATGTGAACTACCACTAGAAGACACTATCGCTTATCAATGAGTGCCATTGTTGTTACCAGCAGTGACGTCGAGCAACATGTATATAATCCAGTTGTATGCGATGCAATGTTGGCTTAATCTGAGGTCTGTGCAGTCCTTTAAGACTCCTTGTGATGAAGGGCTATACAAATAAACATGACTTGACTTGCATTTTCGTGAGTTACGGAGTAAAAAAGTGGTCATCTTCCATGAATGTGTGATTTTAATTCCGCCGTGGTTGTTGATTTATCGCTTTCTTCCGCCTGGTTGAAGGCAGAGTAGTGGTGTTTACAGACTATTGATGACGTGCAGTTTGCATGAATGCGTCTCAACTGTTTGCACACTCGACGATTTCCAAAAGATCGGATATGTATCGGATTTAGGTTCACATATCGAGGTGGCCTGGGTCCGATTTGTGACTTTAACAGCTCCATGCAAGAAAATCGAAATTCCCAGCAGTGTGAACCTAGGCTTAGTCTCTTCTTGATGACAATTTTGTCTCAAAAGGTGCTTATCGTCACATATATTCAAACACATACTGTATATTAGCACCACATAATAATACCAAATATCTGGAAATACTGTGCAACAACTTCTTATTGTAATTAGATGCAGTGATCAGGGCTTGATAGGCCTTCTCTGCTTGGCTAAAACATTTTCGACGTTTATTTTATTTTGTCATCCTGGAAGAGGCATTAGCTCATGTGCGGTCCCTTTTCAAGGTTATCTTCATACACCTCATGTTGAGGTTTTGAGTTTTTCTTTGACCTCATGTGGGTTTTAGATCAGGGGATGGTGTCATAATATTCTGTAGTTTGCAATAATTTGTGTTCTGTACAGCCCTTTGAGACTCCTTGTGATAAAGGGCTGTACAAATAAACACGACTTGACTTGTCCATCAATAACTCCAAATTGTCAGCTTCCCTTCATTGCTTTCATTTTCAAGCATCTAACCTATCACGTTTCACCCATTAGTTGTTGCTAGGCTCAGAAATCTACGCAGAGGCCCTCACAAGGCTGTTACCCGTAATATCAGTTCTTGAGAGAGCTGTTGGTTTAGCCCAGGGATTCTTGTCTCTTGCAAGCTATATGAGTATTTATGGCTTGGAGACAAAATTGATTCCATGCAAATTTGCTCCATGACGTTCCACACTCGTGTAAGGGAATTAGAGTGCAGAGGTCAAACCAAAACAACGCTGGGTCGAAGTGCGGTACTGTCCAGTTTATGTAGGACACCTTCTTAACTACAGTTTACAGTCAAGGTGCCACACCAGAAAAAAATGATTATGGCTGTACATCGCGAAAGAATCCTTTATTTGGAATCTCATTAAACATTCTAGGTTGATCATTGAAACACTTTTTGATGAAAGGCCACATAGCTATTATTAATTACCCTAAGGCAATGCACCTAGAGCAATTGTTCCTTAGCAGTAAGGATGGTAGGAGCTATGCAAAGAGCACAATCACTTCCTCCTGTCTCTTGCACTGCGCTATCTGCACCCAAGGTAAAAGATCTTTTTTTTGCATAATTTTGTGACATTTTTACAAAATAACTTTGCTCGCACCTTAAAACCATTATTTATGACAAAGATGACGGTCAAAATGAGCCTTAACACTCTTAAGTGGTGTTTTTATATGGGAAACAGGCTCTGGCATCATTATTGTTATTTCATATATCAAACCGTCAAATTTCATACGGCGAAATGAAATGCGCTGAAGAATATGTTTTTGTCTGGCGGTTTTGTTGAATTTTGTCTCAAAATATATGGTGTGGCTTTCTCTAAAACATTGAATTATTTTGCTTTTATGGCTCTTTGAGTCAAAAAGCTTCCCGACTCCTGGGTTAGCCAATCAGATTTTAAGTTGGCCTCAGAGCGCCTGCTAGCTAGGGTTAGTTACGGTCTCCGGTTTCACAAACTCTGATTGGCTAGGGGGGTGATAATCCACGAGAGCGATCTTGCCAACAGCTAATAAACATGCAGAGACCAAGATGCACAAGGAAATATCATGTAATGTTGATTAATATCGAAAGGTCGGACAACTAATAAGTAAGCAAGCCTTTTCATGAGTGGGAAAATGTTTTGTCCGCCATTTTCAGCCTAGAAGTAGGCTGGGTTGGGACTAAAATGTCAATCATTATGTTCGGGTCGGGCTGAGCTTCTCTCTCGCTGACTTTTCTGTTTTAATCATCCACCCATCACTGTTCTTTTTTGTATCTGTTTATACAGCCTTGTCTTACAAAAGATATCAAGGGGCCCTTCATATTCAATAAGGTATAAAAATATTTTCTCTTACTTCTTAAGGCAAAATAAATGAAACAATTCAGTCAATTCTTGTGAGTTTTTTTTTGCCAGGACGAGCATATATGGCACCCAGTTTGATATGCATTCATAAAATGACAAGTTATAATGTTATTAGTATGTTGCTACTATGTTATTAGCAGGTTGATTGTTGGAATTAGGGTTAAATAGACTGTGTTATCCACAAAATAGTAATTTAACTAGAAAATCACAATGACACAGCACTGGTGCGATACTTTCAGAATATGTGCATTGGCACCACGTTGGAGACCCCTAATTTAAACACTTTGATGGGATCGTGACACTTTTAAAATAGTGATCGGAACTTAACATCTCTAAGTTCAAAAATGCATATGCAAATGCAAAATGCTTTTCATGGTTTCATTAATGCTAAATATAACAAAACCCGGGCAGCACGGCGGCGCAGTGTTTAGCGCGTGTGCAGCACAGTTCTAAAGTCTTCCTCCTGTGTGGGTTCAAATCCAACTACCGGACTTGTGTGGAGTTTGTATGTTCTCCCCGTGCTTGCGTGGGTTTCTTCTGGGCACTTCGGTTTCCTCCCACATTCCAAAGACATGCATTTCAGGTGGATTGGCCCGTCCAAATTGTCCCTAGGTGTGAATGAGCGAGCGAGTTGTCTGTCCCTGTGTGCCCTGCGATTGGCTAGCAACCAGTTCAGGGTGTCCCCTGCCCACTGCCCGATGATTGCTGGGATGGGCTCCAGCACCCCGCGACCCTATTGAGGATAAGCGGTGCAGCTAACGAGATGAGAGATGAGAGGAGATAACAAAACCCTATGCACAAAAAAAGAAAAGTTAAGATTAAGATAAATAATAAAGCGACAAAATGTTGAGTGAGTGGAGTTTTGGGTTCGGGGGCTTGGAGATTTTCAATCGCTGCATCAGCTGGACTTCTCTCGTGTATTTATAAAAAAAAAGGTGGCTTTACAGTATATTAAAAGAACCATTATCTTAGATCATTTTTGCTGTACATTTTATTACCTATTGTGTACAACACAAGAGGAGTGGTATTCTATTAAAGTGTCTGGCTGGTGTCATTAAAATGAAAAACAAGCTATTCTCCTCTTAAAAACAATCCAGCAAAGCAATCCAAAAGACGTCGAAAATATTACTGAGAATTACAGTTAGGGAGGAATAACAGCAGGCTTGGAGTCCCAACATCCCTCAGCTGAGATGCAGATATCGAATGGCATCCATATTGGTCTGCCTCAAGCCAATGAACAGTGACAGGTGAAATAATTTCTTTCTGGGACAAGCGGGATTTCAATTGGATTTGTGGGAAAGTGCCTATTCATACTCGATTACCTAACATATCTCGCAAGAGTGATTACGGTTGGCAGTTTTTCACTAAGGGCATGTTAACTGGCATGTTAATCAATATGTTTCTTTACAATTTTTTGTCAATTCTATGGCAGAGGGATACCTGTAATCTGTAATTTGCAGGCTATAGAACAGTTTTTGAGTCACCCGCCGCATTTATTTCAGACAATTTGCATAGGGGCCAGGCCGAAGGGGAAAAAATGGCTGATTGAGGTATTTGATCTTCTATACATGCCAATAGAGAATCTTAAATCCAATACCTTGGCAATCCATGAGGAAAAAAGCTAATCTTTTTTTTCTCATTTGCATTTACCTGCACAGTTATCTTTCATTGTCTGTTTGTTTACAATGGGACCGTCACGTCCAGAAGAAAGGGTAGACCCAATCGCGTAACGTTTCTCACAAGTTTATCGATAGAAAGATTGAAGGGCAGCGCCCGCGATTCAGTGCTCGCTGGACACAGGAAGCAAGCCGCAGGACGCAATCGGATCGTGATTCGAATACTAGTGAAGTGGATCTTCCGTAGCCGGAGATGCCGGTGTCAGAGACGGAAAAATAGGTCGATAGCCAGGACAGGAGAGCAAAAACGTAAGTCGGGACGGGACAGCAGACGTGGTCGGGATCAAAAACGGGTACTAAGCTGGGACGGGAGAGCAGATGTGGTCGGGATCAAAAAACAGGTCGTAGCCGGAGACAAACGGGGAAATCAGGAGCGGACAGGTGGAAAAACTGGTGCAAAAATGGGACAGGCGGGAGTCAGGATCGAAAATGCTTGCCTTGTAACAACAGAGGTTCACAGACGGACTGACAAAAGGGGATTGACAAGACACAGTTTAAAGAGGAACAGGGAGCCAATCAGATGATTCCAATCGGTAATCATGACAACATATATTAATTTACAAATAAAAATTTTAATTTAAGGTTAGAACAAACAAATATATCCCCTTCTCAGCACTAAATTTGGTCATTTGTAATGGGAAATTCAATGCAATGGGGCTACTTCAGAAGTGTTTTATTGCATGAAATTCAATATCCTGATAAACAAAATTGATAAAAAAAATGACAAAAAATTAAGCCAGCTATTTGAATGTCAGCCTCCAACACAATGAAAATTTTATGGGGGCACACGAAAGACAGTGCAGGCGGTAGATATGAACATTTTTTTCGGGATGTCGAACATTGCTCTAGGTTAGATTTTGTACTGTGCACCTTTTTCTGAGAACAGGATAGGACTGTAGTGCTTCTTTCCGCTGCTACCGGTGTGTGGTGCCATGAGAACTCATCTAGCATCCACCCCGAAGAAGAAATCCGCCTTCCTCTTCCTAGTTCATGTGTAAACATACTATACTGTAGCTCCAGCGAACTAAGAACTTTGACTTTTTTATTGTTCAATATATCGTACATCCATTCAATATAGTTGTTGTTAAGTGTAAAGAAGAGGCGAGACGTTACTTTTGAGGAGTACCTCTTGAAGCACATCTTCCAAATGTCAGTGTAACTTAACTTTATTTATGATTATAGAGCATATTATTTTGTGAAATGTTAATTTTTTTAGTACAAAACAATACAGGTTACTTATACAAGCCTTAAACATACTTACAGGGTTGGGTATGGTTACTTTAACTTGATTACTTTCAATAACTTTTGGAATACTCCAATACCAAATATGCTAATAAAAGACAAAATAAACTAAATATTAATAAAATAATGACTCACAACACGTGGTAAGCTTTCTCTCCTGGCTTTGATCTCTTTGATCTCCGGCAAAACTAGCATAAAATGCGACAGAAACAAAATTAACATTTTTTTTTCAGCAAAACATCCGAAACAACTGCCTCTGCTTAATTTTCCATGACACAGTGGCTGTTTTCAGAGAAAATAATTGCAAGAGACTCTGCCAGACAAAACCTGCTGATTACAAAAAACAAAAAACACCTAGAAACTAACCCTGTGAAAAGGTGAAGCAACTGGAAGCTGTTTTAACAGTACGGCAGCGGGTTTTCAAGAGACCCAGCGAGTCAAATGAAAATGCTACAAAGATGAGCTATGAGGTGGTGACAGTGACACTGATCACTATGCACTGCAAATGTTTCACAAAGGGTGAATTAAATAAAGACTGTTCATATGAATACATTTATGACTCACAACACGTGGTAAGCTTTCTCTCCTGGCTTTGATCTCTTTGACCTCCGGCAAAACGAACATAAAATGCGACAGAAACAAAATGAAAATAAATCCAAACAGCTTGCCAACATCATTTTTGCCATTCCATGTATTCCGTTACTCCCCAAGCCTGCACAAAATTTAGTCATTTTATTCATATTTAGTTTCTTTTGTCTTTTATTAGCATATTTGGTATTGGAGTAATCCAAAAGTAATTGAAAATAATCAAGTTAAAGTAACCCTACCCAACCCTGCATACTTATATAAACCTTAAACATATAAAATATAGCACTGAAGCAGCTTACGGACAAATTCAAATCTCAGTCGTAATTAGGGCAGCGTCTGCATTTCATTTTAACATATATGTTAGTTTTACACTAAATGACTGAATTAATGATTTAGAAGTCTATTTCTGCCTTTTATTTTTTAATGAAAATATTTACCTGAATTTCAGAACATTACTGTCAGATTTCATATCTATTAGAAAATGACCTAAAGCTTTTTTGAAACTTCTGCAACAGTGCTATTTCTTAAATTTTTTATTTTTCACAGTTCCTTAAACAGCGTGTCCGTGACTTTCACTTTAGGTCGGATTAGGTTTCCTTAATGTTCTCTGGTTGATAAATAGTTGTCTGATCCGCAGGGTTCAGTGCTTGGCCCCCTTCTTTTCAGTATTTACATGCTTCCATTAGGTGATATTATTCGCAAGTACAATATCAGCTTCCACTGCTACGCAGACGACACTCAACTATATCTTCCGTTGGAGGAATCTCACACACTAAACTGTGGAAATTTGGAGGCCTGCCTCATTGAGATAAAAGAGTGGATGTCACTCAATTTCTTGCGTCTTAACTCTGAAAAGACCGAAATGTTAGTCATTGGTCCATCTAAATGCCGTGATATATTCTCAAAAACTGCTGTGAACATTGACAAATGTCACATCACACAGTGTGACTCACTTAAAAATTTAGGTGTCATATTTGACCCTGATCTATCCTTTGAAATGCATGTAAAGAAAACTACTAGAACCGCTTTCTTCCATCTTCGTAACATTGCTAAAATCCGTTCAATACTGTCTCAGTCTGATGCTGAAATTATAATTCATGCGTTTGTCACCTCCCGTCTCGA
The DNA here is from genome assembly GCF_059441175.1 of Urocampus carinirostris. Lineage (NCBI taxonomy): Eukaryota > Metazoa > Chordata > Actinopteri > Syngnathiformes > Syngnathidae > Urocampus > Urocampus carinirostris. The sequence continues at coordinate 28,756,073 of NC_142357.1, forward strand.
TTACTGTAATGTACTACTCTCCGGTCTCCCGAAGTCTAGAATCAAGTCACTTCAGCTGGTACAAAATGCCGCAGCGAGGCTTTTAACTAAGACAAAAAAGTACGATCACATAACACCGATTTTGGCTAACCTGCATTGGCTCCCAGTTAGCCATAGATGTGAGAGCGTTCTCCATCCGGGCACCGGTGCTGTGGAATGCTCTTCCCCCTGAGATCCGATCTGCAACCTCAGTGGAAATGTTTAAATCCAAACTTAAAACTCACTTCTACTCCATAGCATATGAATAACCTACTCTTCTCGTCGGCTGAAAAAATAGTCTGTGTAATATAGTGTAATAATCTGTGAAGCCCTTTGAGACTCTTCGTGATTTAGGGCTATACAAATAAAAATGACTTGACTTGACTTGACTTCTGGCGACATCTACTTGATCCATTTAAAACTGCAGGTCATTGGGGCTCATTTTTCTCTTGAGTTTCTCTCTTAGCATTGTCTCACAGGATACATAAATTAATGTGGCGGGCCACATTTATCCTGCAGGACTTGTGTTTGATGGTCAATAATGCCAAGTGTCGTCTCTGAGAGTGCAATATAAAGGCCAAAAGAGTCAAAGAAATGGGTCAAAGGGGAAACAAGACAAATTTGTAATCAATAAAATGATAATTAAATTACAATTTTTGTTTCTTGAGTGCTTTTTCAGGAGTTTTGTTTAGTTGCAGTCTAAATTGGTTAACATAAAATTGTGAATAGTTATTTTATTATATGATTTATAGCAGGGACAGCACGGCGGCGCAGTGGTTAGCGCATGTGCGGCACAGTTCATGTCTTGGGAACCTCCTGCGTGGGTTCCAATCAAGCTCCAGACTTCCTGTGCGGAGTTTGTATGTTCTCGCCGTGCTTGCGTGGGTTTCCTCCGGGCCCTCCGGTTTCCTCCCACATTCCAAAAACATGCATTTCAGGTTTATTGGCCGGTCCAAATTGTCCATAGGTGTTAATGAGCGAGTGAGTTGTCTGTCCCTGTGTGCCCTGCAATTGGCTGGCAACCAGTTCAGGGTGTCCCCTGCCCACTGCCGGATGATTGCTGGGATGGGCTCCAGCACCCCCGCGACCCTACTGAGGAGAAGCGGTGTAGCTAATGAGATGAGATGAGATTTATAGCAGTGGTCAGCAACCACCGAGCACATTCTATTTTAAGACAGATAACATCGGTATGTTCTCTGGTTGATAAATGGTAGTAAGTGAATACAGTTTTGGGAGTTGAGCTTAGCTTTGGCGACATTCACTGGACATATTTAAAACCGCAGGTCATTGTTTGACGGCTCATTTTTCTCAGCTTTGCCCCCGCAGCCATAGTTTGCCCACCCCTGCTATAAGTCCATTATGCATGCACTGCACGGACGGTGAGCAGTGGTCAAACCGCGGGAATCCAAACAGCAGAGTCCAGAAATAACAAATGAGGGAAAAGGACACGTAAAGGTTAGTTGCTTGTGTCTTTGACTCTGTGATGTTTGCCTTACTGAGTAGACAGTTTTTCAACGGGAGGGAATTAAAGTCACCTTGGCCTACGTGGGGACAGGTGACAGGAGGAGCAGCAGTTTCCCGGCTCTGACTCTCGCTGATGTGGGACGATCTTAGTGGAGGTGACAGTTGCGAGGAGCTGCTCCCCGGGGGCCCCAGGGACCTCGCAGCAGTTGGCCCGGGAGACGCCGTGTAAGCACATTCTGCATAGGAAGTTCATCCTACCAGAGGAAGAAGTTGCTTCCTGTCCCACTGTCCTGTGACTTCATTTAGTCCTTGCCACAACCTTATATGTCACAGACATCAACTATTGATGTTACCTGGAAGGTTTTCTTTCATATTGCTTTCATCATTTTCATGCTACACTAACAAAAACAGAAAAAAAAAACATGGAGGCTGATCTGAACACGGAAGTGGATCTTCCGTAGCGAGCGTTGGCGGTGTCAGGGGCGGAAAACTGGTCGGTAGCCAGGACTGGGAGAGCAGACGTGATCGGGATAAAAAGATGGATTGTAATTCGTGACGGGAGAACAGACGTGGTCGAGATCAAAACAGGTCGTAGCGGGAGACAAACAGGAGCAAAAAACGGCACAGGCATTAGACAGGGTCGAAAAAGGGCTTGCCGTGTAAAAACAGAGATTTGCAGACGGACTGACCACAGGGGACAGATAGGAGTGGGTCTAAATAGGAACAGGGAGACAATCAGAGTTCGAGGCAGGTGGCCCGGGAGACGCCGTGTAAGCACATTCTGCATAGGAAGTTCATCCTACCAGAGGAAGAAGTTGCTTCCTCTCCTACTGTCCTGTGACTTCATTTAGTCCTTGCCACAACCTTATATGTCACGGACATCAACTATTGATGTTACCTGGAAGGTTTTCTTTCATATTGCTCTCATCATTTTCATGCTACACTAACAAAAACAGAAAAAAAAACATGGAGGCTGATCTGAACACGGAAGTGGATCTTCCGTAGCGAGCGTTGGCGGTGTCAGGGGCGGAAAACTGGTCGGTAGCCAGGACTGGGACAGCAGACGTGATCGGGATAAAAAGATGGATTGTAATTCGGGACGGGAGAGCAGACGTGGTCGAGATCAAAACAGGTCGTAGCGGGAGACAAACAGGAGCAAAAAACGGCACAGGCATTAGACAGGGTCGAAAAAGGGCTTGCCGTGTAAAAACAGAGATTTGCAGACGGACTGACCACAGGGGACAGATAGGAGTGGGTCTAAATAGGAACAGGGAGACAATCAGAGTTCGAGGCAGGTGGCCCGGGAGACGCCGTGTAAGCACATTCTGCATAGGAAGTTCATCCTACCAGAGGAAGAAGTTGCTTCCTCTCCTACTGTCCTGTGACTTCATTTAGTCCTTGCCACAACCTTATATGTCACGGACATCAACTATTGATGTGACCTGGAAGGCTTTCTTTTATATTGCTTTCATCATTTTCATGCTACACTAACAAAAACAGAAAAAAACCCATGGAGGCTGGGCATGATGTCACCCTTTAATTTTCTCGCCAACCCACAATGAAAGCGGATAGGTCCAGAGAAAATAAAGCATAAGGGCTCTTTGAACTCAGTTGTACAGTCTTACACATACTTAATAGAGAAAATATTTAACTTTCAAGTTTTAAAGGACGTCTTAAATGATACACCGCACCTTTAATGGCAGCTAAAGTAAAGCTAATGCTAAAGCAATTACAGGTGCGTCCTTGAGACTAAAAACAGCATTTAACAGCAGATCAAGTACGGCTAGTGCTAAAACAGCTAGCGTCGCATAGCTAATGACTAGTAAGTGCTAGGGCCCAGAAGTTGTATAGGCAACTGGTGTTGCTAATGCTATAAAATTATGAGGTTTCCTAAACAGATGCTCGAACCTTCTTACAAACATGCTCCTGCACGATTTGAAAACAGACACCCTACCTGTTAACCCCGAATAACTAAAGCGTGCTGAAAAACATTTTTACCCCCCAAATTTCAATGGGATCGGATAATTGTGAAAAAAAAATCCAACCTTTAAAGATCAGTATACATCTAGAAATGTTCACTTTTGTTTCACAAGTCTGTGATGTTCACTGATATGATGAGATGCAGCCATTTTAGCTAACATCATTACCGTATGCACGTGTGGTTTCTATAAGAAAGAGAAAAAAAACATGTAAATAGATTAGAATGAGATCAAATTAAAGCATGAATTTAAACTACCATACCAGGGGTGGCGAACAAGTTTGACTCAAAAGCCGAAATTTTTAACTGTGAGAGTCAAAAAGCCACACCACGCACTGACCTGCCATGACAGACAGACACACACACAATAAAAAACATATTATTTCCCATAACACACTCCTCTCCTTACAATACAACTAGTATTGTTCTTGTGTTGATTTAAAGGAAAGTGTCCACCTTCAATACACAAAAAAAACTCAACATGAAACAAGGCAAAGAGCCACAGAAAATATGATGAGGCAAAGAGCCGCATTCTTATTGGCCAAGAGCCGCATGCGGCTCTAGAGCCACGTGTTCGCCACCCCTGTACTATACAATATCTCATATCATCTCTCATTAGCTGCACCGCTTATCCTCAGTAGGGTCGCGGGGATGCTGGAGCCCATCCCAGCAATCATCGGGCAGTGGGCAGGGGACACCCTGAACTGGTTGCCAGCCAATTGCAGGGCACACAGGGACAGACAACTCGCTCGCTCATTCACACCTAGGGACAATTTGGACCGGCCAATCCAGTGGTTAGCGTGTGTGCAGCACAGTTCTAAGGTCTTGGGAACCTTCTGTGTGGGTTCAAATCCAGATACCGGACTTCCTGTGCGGAGTTTGTATGTTCTCCCCGTGCTTGCGTGGGTTTCCTCCGGGCACTCCGGTTTCCTCCCACATTTAAAAGACTATACAATATATTCTAAGTACAGTGAATCCTCGGTTTTCGAACGCCTCTCAGTTCGAACAAATCGGTTCTCGACCAAAAATTTCGAGAAATTCTTGCTTCGCTTTTCGTTCAAAAAATCGGAGTTCGAACGCCGGTACGCTAGGGTGTGATGCTGAGCGGCGTACGGGTGTAGATTGCCCCCACCCCTCGTGAAGAACTGTTATGACGTGTGCGCGCACTTATTTCTGCTTTCGCTTTAGATATCGGTGAACGGAGTGTTTTAGCCCCTAATTATGCCTCCGAAGAAGGTCCGTGCAAGCAGCAAAGTTGCTACAGGTGAAAAAAGAAGGGTAGTGCGTACAACTATTGCATTTAGGAAAGAAATAATAGCAAAATATGAAGGTGTGCGAGTTTCCCTTCTTTCGAGGGAATAGAGCATGGCTTCTGCAGACCTTCACAAAGGTAAGAAATCCTATTCATAATTCTTTTCTTTATCCTTTAACCGCTCACCACTTTTTGTGGAGACCCGGCTGCTAAATGACGTGGAAACGACCTGATTTTTTTAGTTGTACACGTTCATGTTAGCGTAATCTTTCGTACGGAAGATTACGCCAAGGCAAACGTACGATTAGCCTGGGTTAGCTTCATGTTTACGTTCATGGTAAGCATTCGGGGTGTTGGAACGGATAAAAACGATTTTACATTACTTTTAATGGCAAAAACGATTTTTGGTGATCAAACAAATCGGTTTTCGAACAGGGTTCTGGAATGGATTATGGTCGAGAACCGAGGTTCCACTGTAAATATAAACATGTATCCATCAGTGGCAGATGTACTGTTAGCAATCAGGTTTTAATCAACCACGAGCCACGTTATATCTGCAAGGACCTTTAGACAGAATGTCCACAAGGGGGAGCTAAGTAAATGTGACACACTAAACTAAGCAGATAGAGATTCCTTTTTTTCCAAGAAAATAAGTCAAACTGAAATATGAGAAGAAGAAGTAACGTCCTTACGGATATTTCCGCAAGACTAAGAAACACAAATGTCTACAGGAACAGCAGTGACATCATCAAGTTGTCACTTATAGGCAAAGCATGTTTAAGAGCAGGTAAATATGCGCAGTAGGCAAATAAATCATACATTAAGCAAAAATCGTATTTCTGAATAGGTTCATATAGAAATATTTCAGCAAAATAGTATAACATATGACTAAATAGCACAAGTTGACAGGTTTAGGACAGGCATTTATTGGGTTACTTTTAGTCATTGTAACCAGATTCACCACAGACAAAGTTGTAATATGCTACATTACAGTGAAAACAAAAAAATCAACAATTTTTGTCACTCAAAAAGCATTCATTGGGTTGAGTATTTTCTATTGAGTAAGACTGTCTATCTCATCTCTCGTGTTCCAGAGTTTATTGCTAAGTAACAGTGTACAATCCTGAAAGAATAGTCGACATCCTTACAGAGATTGCCATATTTACTATATAATATCGGCCAAGTGGAAACAGAGTGCTACGGGTTTTTAAATCCCATGCAGCCTATGTCACCGGCTTCCTGACTCTGACCATATAACAGCCATTTTGGTTGTGAAAACAAATTCAGACATGAGCAGGAAAAAGATTGTGGTCTGATAAGTCAATTCGAGGCAATGGTGGAGACTGTAAGCATCCCTGATGTTTGCTTACTACACATTTTATGTTTTATTGTCACTTGTTGTGCAGAGGGCGTACTTGAGAAAAGTGGGAAGTACTAAGTCTTAACTGCTGTGATTAAATTCCCCAGTAATGTTGACAAGAGCCTCTCGGTGAAGATTCTGTAGCCTGGCAACCGGTACATGAATTCTGTCACAACCTGCTTCCTTTGTAGAGGGCTTCCTCTGTAGAGTTGTATTTTCACATCATAAATATGCAACCATGCAGTAAATCGTTTAATGTACAGACACATTCCTCTATGGTGAGTCCTCGCGTGACCAATTCTAAGTTACTCCCTAGTTACCCTAAAAGTATGACATTGCCCACAAATATAATCGTAAAACCTGGACGTTGTCTTTTAAAGGGTTTAAATTGCAGTACAGATATGGAAAGAACAAAACTCAGACACACCGACCGAGCACGATATAAAACTAAGAATAGTTAGAAATCACGGTTGACGTATACATCAGGACGAGACTGCTGTTAGCAAAACAATAAACCACGTTAAAGTTCAACAAAAATGCCGGACCAAGACTTTTTGTAGTCAACCAGACAGACTGAGACTTCTTCCCCAAACAAGCATCGACAAAATGGCTGACAGTTGTTTTTTTTTATCAGGAAAGGGGCGTAGTTTGACAAAAACAAAACATAACTGAAATAGTATTTTCCGGACGTGCGGAAGTAAGGAAGTCCAAAATTCTCAACAGACCTTTGTTAAGACTGGTTGTAAATGGATTTTGCAGGTGGTATGATAAGATTAGGGTTGACTCATCCGAACAATCAGAACACCACTTACAATGTTGGTAAAGGATAAACATTGAATGAATGGATACATTGAAACGTCAAGTGAATAGAACAAGAAATACTTCATTCATATTTATGATTAAGCAAAAGGTGCATTTATTACAACTCAATTCATAATGTAACAATCAAAACAAAGATTTGATGACTAAATAACAAAACTAATATATTTGGAAAAGTCATGAAATCATGAGTAACGTATTTTCCGCACTATAAGGCGCACCGGGTTATAGGGCGCACCCCGAAAAAATAGTTTTTGGTCCTATTTTTGACATACATAAGACGCACCGGATTATAAGGCGCTACAACGGGAACGTCAGTCCAACTTATTACCCCCTTAACATTCCCAAAGCTTGCAAAGACGCAAATACGTGTCGAGAACACGTGCGGATGCGGTGTCCGTACGATGTCATTCAAATGCATCGTTCCATCATTCGGAAGGTTAAAGTCTTGGGATTCAAGAAATGATAACCATTCCTTAGTATCTATTTTCTTTTTCGCTCGCAACTTTACTGTGCATATGACAATAAACACTTGGAATTGAGTTTAATTTAAAAATAGACACTCCATTCCATCCATTATCTGCACCGCTTATCACAGAAACATTGAGTTCAGTCTGAAACAAGATACAGGGACAATATAAAACCCGGAATAGCTCACCGAAGTCGTTGTGTTCATAATAATGTGCAGGCAATGTCCTCTTATATCCGTGAGGGTAGTAAATCCAGGAGAATACAATATTTACAAATACAGAATAGAAAAAAATGCTTTATCTATGCCGTCAGCCACATGCTATACGCATTCATCTTTTTTGGCCAATTGCAGGCTTTGTTTCGCCGTTTAAGCCAATGGCAGCCTGTAAATGATAAAAAGGATCCGCCTCTTGACCTCCGAATAACTTTTGCCAATAGTGATCGATTCAACTGATGATTGACACATCTTTTTCGGCCAATTGCAGGCTTTGTTTTGCCCCTTTAGCCTAGGCGAGCCTGTAAATGATAAAAAGGATCCGCCTCTTGACCTCCGAATAACTTTAGCCAATAGTGATCGATTCAAATGATGATTGACACATTGATTAGCCAATGAAACGCCGGTAAATAAATCCCAGCATCCACCGCGTACTACTTGGCGTTCGGGGGAAAATCTAGTCGGCGGCTGCAAGTTAGTTGGAAAACTTTGCAACTTTAAAATTGATCCATAAATAAGGCGCACTGTATTATAAGGCACATGGTCAGCTTTTGAAAAAAATAAAGGCTTTTAGGTGCGCCTTATAGTGCGGAAAATACGGTACATATTCAATTACACATGTTAGCAATCTAACAAAAGCTCAGATAAATAGTTGGAGTCGTAAATTCCTTTTTAGGTCTTGAAAGTTCTTACAGGTCTTAGTGTTGTTTCAGGATGTAAGGCTTAAATAAACAGTCTTGAAAATGAGAATAATGTGGATTTTTCTTTAAAATAATACATGGACCTTCTTGGTTTTGTAGGGAAAATAAGGCCAGCTGAACAACGACTACCCCATTCATATTGTTCTTCATGTTGACCGCGGACCCAAAAGACCTTCCTCTTTTTACTTTTAAAAATAAAATCTCCTTCCTTTCCACTGGACTGTCAAGCTACGTACACTTTTGTTTCAATAGGACAACCTTTTCTCCTTTTATTTTTCCATTACCACAGACAGAACTGAACATTTGTGTTTCACCACAGTTTGAAGAACTCAGGCCTTTGGAATGAGTGGAGTGATCGCGGCCCTGATGGACAGTTCCTGGACGTAGCCAGGTCTCCTCACAGAGACCACAAATCTACAGTGGATTACCATTAAGTCTAATAACATGAAGTTTTGATTGTAATTAAAACATGCAATGCTAATTATTGATGAAATAATTTTTAAATTATTAGTTAATGTGTCGTTAGGGGGAAAATTCCTGCGTACAGATTCACTCCGGTAAATTTCTGCCCGTTGGCTTCAAAAACATTCTTAAAAAAGGCCCACCGTCAATTTTAAATCGAGAGTCACACGAAAAAAAGGAATCACGACCAGAATTTGCTCATTTTTTTTTTCCTGGACTCCCTGCCACGCAGACTACTCCAGTATACATAGTGGCCCTCCTTTGACATGCGGGGCCTACACTGAAACACTTCGGAGCAGGAAGGAAATTCAGCACCAGACGCCCAGTTGTCAAGGTGACGGTTTAAACTAAACTTCCTACTGTTGGTTCTTGGGAAATGTATTAGCGGAATTTTCAGTACAAAGGAATCTCCCCGAAATTGTTTATTTGTATTATAGCGTTTTCTGTCTCTTGTTTCTTGTTGATTACATGTATTAATAACTCAATCCACCTGGTTACTCGGTTCCATCTCTTTTTGGATTAGTAAGTCATATCAGAATTCCAAGAATTTAAAGTGATGACCTCATTAAATTCATTTGTAGTGAGTTTCTGTTCCTTCAGACAAAAGATATACATCTCCAAACTATACTTTATGGTAAAGCGCTGGCGACACCTAGAGACGAATTTGCTAACTGATTCCAATAAAGAACACAGTAAAATTCGGACTATAAGCCATGACTTTTTTCCCAAATTCTGCGGCTTATGCAATGATGCGGCTAATTTATGCATTTATCTAACAGCCACCAGGCGCGCCCGAGCAGTAAAGGTAAGAGTGAGACATGTGGAATATACGTGTCGAGGAAGATGCAAGTTTAATGTAACTTCGCGCTTTGTGCATGAATAAAATTATCATGAAAGAAATCTCATCATGGAAAAGGTGTCATTCAAAAGTGGAGTGCTAACTACCATATTGGGAAAAATTTAACGAGTCTGTTTATTTGTAGATGGAAATAATTGCTTGCGTGGGTTTAAAATCCCCCCCCCCCTCCTCCGGGCAATCCCACATTCCAAAAACATGTGTTCCAGGTTAATTGGCTGGTCCAAGTTGTCCCTAGGTATGAATGAGCGAGTGAGTTGTCTGTCTCTGTGTGCCCTCTGACTGGCTGGCAACCAGTTGAGGGTGTCCCCTGCCCACTGCCCGGAGATCGCTGGGATAGGCTCCAGCACCCCGCGACCCTACTGAGGATAAGCGGTGCAGATAATGGATGGATGGATTCTATGGATTGCCCTTGATGTAACGAAGCCATTTTCACAGACTTTCAAATAATTTGATGATGGCCAGGAGACATAATGGTGAGTTCCCTCATATTTAAAGTTTACGAGTAGCTTGTTTCAGACTGATCTTGATGAGTATATTTTGAAATGGTCATCATATCTTAAATCCCAAGAGTTTTAACTTTCCAATGATATATTGCAAGTATTTCAGTGACTGGTGACATCAAAAAGACACAAATTTGTTTATCAAAAGGCTGGTGGCCCACCGACGAACCAGCAGAACATTAAGGGGTTAAGGTATCATCTCATCTCATCTCATCATCTGCACCGCTTATCCTCAGTGGGGTCGCAGGGGTGCTGGAGCCCATCCCAGCAATCATCGGGCAGTGGGCAGGGGACACCCTGAACTGGTTACCAGCCAATCGCAGGGCACACAGGGACAGACAACTCGCTCGCTCATTCACACCTGGGGACAATTTGGACCGGCCAATCCGTCTGAAATGTATGAAACCCACACAAGCACGGGGAGAACATACAAACTCCGCACAGTAAGTCCGGTAGCTGGATTTGAACCCACACAGGAGGTTCCCGAGACCTTAGAACTGTGCCGCACACGCGCTAACCACTGCGCCGCCGTGCTGCCCCGTTCAGGTATCATATACTATTACATTTTTTGTACTGTCTTTCTTTGTAAATATCTTATATTTCAATGTGGGCTCATGCGGCTTATATTCAGGCCCTGCCTATGTATGTACAAAATTGTTTGTCCTTTAAAAATGTACTGGGTGCGGCTGATAATCAGGTGCGCCTTATAGTCCAAATTTCACAGTCATTCTTGGTTTGTGGTATCAGGTTTATAATATCTTGGTTAGATCTTGATAATGATGGCACATATTTTCACTTATGGTCATTGCAGCCCAAATTTTGTTTATGTGAAGAATCTGCCATTAGACAAGACTTTGATAGAGGGCTCCTGACCTTATTACCTCAATATGTCATATTTTGAAATATAACAAATCATTCCACTTTTTGATGTTGATATTTCAATGGTTTATACAACAAAATCTGATTCAATAGTGTTAGTATGCTCTTTTCCTGAGCTTTTGCTTCCTTTGCCTCATTCTTCCCTATCCTCCCAGGTTGGCATCCATCACAACGTAGGAGGCAACCTCTTGTCTGACAGCTTTGTCAATGCAAATTAACACAGTCTGTCCGAAGTGGTCTCAGCCAGGCGGAGCAGCTGCTGCAGGGCTGCCCATTGCGTGCTCAGAAAAGCCCAGAATAACTGACCTGCTGGTTCAGGGGCGTCAGGCAAGCTGGAATTCTGGGGCAAAACTGGAGTGAACAATAGTGTGGGGGATGCTCCCCAGATAAGTATATCCTCGAAAAAGTATAGTGGCGTTGTACAAAAACCAATTCAATGCTAGGAGTCGCGGGAGAGAGATGCCAGAGTGCAGAATATTCCAGCCCAAAGCAATTTGTTGGTTGGGTTTCTTGCTTCAGGGCAACCTGAAGTGCTCAGGAATGGAACTGACATCTGTTCAACAACCTGTTTCAATATCAGGATTTTTTTCCACTGTCCTTGCCAGGTCAGTTCTGAAAACGGTGACTCCTAGGCTGCAATCCAATGCCTTAACGGACTGAGGAGTCAGGAACAATTTTCTTCTCTGGGTTTCAATGTGTCAATCCAGTGATCGACAGCTGAAATGTCTGTAGTAAGCTGCTTCTCACCCTAAGTCAGGTGCAATGGCTGAAAAAATGAAGAGATGGATATCTTTTCTTTCCTCTCTTTCATTCACATGTGAAACAAAAACTGAAAACGAGCAACTCCAGAACACTTGCCAGTTAAATTCCATATTCTAAGATCCCATAGTAAATAATGTAGAAAGAATTGCAGTATTCCCTCGATTTATGTTCTTAACATGTTCTGTGAACACGCATATTCAGTAAATTTCTGCAAAGTAGGAACCATTTATAGTTATATATTATAGGATAACACAATTGAACTGTTCACTTGGGTACTTTACTGTGCATATGCAGACTCCCTCATCCGTTATGCCAAAAAGCACTCTGGACTTGCAGTACAGGGATGAATGATATATGCAAACTCCTTGGTTAGTTGGTTGGTTCGTCGGATCCCTTAACCACAACGATTAAAGGAGTACAATTTCCTGTGGTGTGTCTTGGGCAAGTACAGCCTGGTGGCGCCCATCCCTCTCCAGGCCAACTTGCAAAAAAAGCCTTTTGTGTATTGGTAGAGTTCTCTTGGACATTTGAATTTTAATTTCTGCCCCCACAACAAATATGGAGCACTTATACTCATCAATATTTAGTGGATGTCACAGTTCTATCTATCCATGTATAGTGTAAGTCCATGATTCTGGCATCTATGTACGAACACAACTTGTTAACCCAAGGGCCACAGGAATGGAGCAAAAATTGGAAGCAGAAGCAATTGTTTGATGAGTGAAATGAATTATATAATTCAATATTTAATGGAAAAAGGTTTAAAACAGAATCAACGTTAATTTGCGTAATGATGTCGCCCGTGGTTGTCTCCTTGATCTGATTGCTCACATACAGCATGTCTAAGGTAATATTGTAATATTGATATAAGTTGTTTCTCATATTTAGTCATTATTATATACTTTATTCATTTAGTCATTACTATATAACTTCAGTGTTTTATTTCATGATATCGCCTTACTTCTTTGAGTGAAATACACAATGAAAGACATATGGACTTCTAAGAATTATGGTATATTTGAGATGATCAAAATGTGTCACTTAAGTCATGATTGCATTAGTTTTCCAGCTATATTAGTTTTATTTTTTAATCACCATATACTTGTTTTGATAACCACATTATTCATTTAGTTGTAATAAATGATGTTATGTTTATCTATATATTTAAATGAAAATATTTTGTTTCTGTATTCATTTGATGTTTCAATGTGTCCATTCATTCTGTGGTTATACATTCAATACAATTTTTCTAAGTGGTGGTCCGATAAGTCTGCCATAATCTTCTCACAACCCCCGCACAATCCAGATAGATCCAGTTTTAACAAAGGTCTGTTGTGAAGTTTGTACTTGTACTCCACGCCCCTTTCCTATAAAAACAGTGGTCAGCCATTTTCTCAATGCTTATTTAAGGAAGACTATATCCTGTATACAAACCCAGAATATTCTGTTTATTTCTTTTTTTTTCTCTGTAACAAAAGTCCTCAACAGAACTGCCCCCTTCAGCTTTTGTTTCTTCATCCAAATACTCGGTTGGAATCCCTTAAGTTGAATTGAACATGATATGGGACACAAAAAGGACTTTTCTCACCCCTTCCACCACCTATTTGACCTGCTGCCTTCCGGCAAGTGCTACAGGTCACACAAAACAAAAACAAACAGACTCAGAGACAGTTCCTTCGCCAGAGCCATTACCACCCTTAACACACACCGCACAACAAACTAAAACTCTTGCAAACACACTACCTGATACAGATGTAAAATTGTATTCATGCCTATGTGCACTTAGCACAATGTTGACTATTTTTTGCACAATGTTGACTATTTTTTTATTGCACTGATACGATCCCAAAACTGTATGTAACATCCTACATGCCCACATTTCTTGTGTAAATATTGTGTAAATTATAACCTTATCTTCTTTGTTCCTTTATATTGTGTATATTATAACTTTATCTTCTTTGTTCCTTTATCTTCTTTGTTTTCTTTTATCCTCACTGTCAAATGTGACACTGGAGTGCCACGCCCAATTTCGTTGTCACAATATGTTCAACCCATTTTGTAACAATGACAGTAAAGGTATATTCTATTCTATTCTAAATTGTCTATGCAAACATAAAACATGTCAATCTTTGCACAAGTAATTTTGCTATAGCCATTGTTTGCTAGCTCATTTTAGCCCAGAATATATTGTAAATAAAACCTTCAAAGAACCGCTCATCTATTTCGAAAACCTGCCCTCTTGGTATCCGGAATCAACGAACACAATGAGGAAATAAGCCATTCCTCAACAAAGCTTATTCATTTGTCATAGTCTTACTAACAGTTTATTCTGGTTGCTCCAATTAGCGCCCACAAAACAGGAGGGAGTTCTCTGATTGGTTTGTAGGTAAAGGCGCTTTTAAAGTGACATATTGTACCCATTCCATACATCTTGTACATGGAAGACATCAATAGAAAAAAAAAATCAGTGATACACCCAGGACACAGAAGTCGAACCGCAAAACAGCGAAGGAATACTGGATAATTCTAATCACCAGTGGCCAAAATTATAACTGCTCGAGATAACTACCGTAAATTCCGGACTATAAGCCACTACTTTTTTCCCAAATGTTCAGCCCTGCGGCTTATTCAGTGAAGCGGCCAATTTATGTAATTTTTCTAACTGCCACTAGCGGCACCTTAGTACAAAAGGTAAGATTCAGACCAGTGGAATAAGTGCGCCGAGGTAGACAGCATCCTCTTAGTTTGCGTGCGAATTGTCAGTCTGACAAAGGTTCTTTCCGATAATGAGGAAGTCGCTCTTGATGGCGGCAGTTATAAGGAGAAAGATGAGGACGGTTAACTGTGAATTTCACAATTGCGGTATGGCTTTTTTAAACTATTACGCATGATGCGCTGAGCGTGTTATTAGTAGCGCGTTGGTACCTTTCACACGCACGGTTTGGGATGAAAATTATATTATTATTATTATTATTAAAGCTTTGAAAACTCTCTTGGTGTACCGTCTTTCTTTGTATATATGTGTAACCATGTATAATATGTATTTGCAACTGTATATTTTTGTAATGTATTTATTTTAGAGACTTATCGTGATATGTTTTCTACGAGCGAATCAAAAAGAAGGGGCGGAGCAAACGCGGGCTGACGGGAAGTGGGGTGAAGCTGAGTTAAATCTGTTTGTTGTTGCAGCGGACAATAGTGGATACCGGTATATATTTTTCCCACCCTTAACTTTGGAAATATACATTTTTTTCATTGGATTACTTTCAACGGGACCCGGACTTTAAAAGTCTGCATTAAATTCTAATTACAGGTATCATTTTACGTTTCTGTTGCCGAATGTGGTGTTTTGATTGTATACTATATTTGTAGTTACTTACCTGGCAGGGGAGATACCATGATCCTAGGCTTTGTAAAGCCAGGCTTTGATGCTAGGTCCTTAGCTTGGCCTTTTAAGTCCTTAGCTTGGCCTTTTGTGTACTTTCTATGAAGTCACTATCTTTGATTTTTGCATTTCGGAGATGGAATATGAGCTTGCTCTGTCCACTCCACGCATCGGCCCGGTATTGCAGTACCTCCGGGAACGGTGCATTCGCAATGATCGCAGCAAGGCTTTAGGGCTAGGACCTTAGCTTGGCCTTTTGGCTGAGAGTAAGTGTCCCGGCTCCTAGGCTTTGTAGCGTATTATGAACTGACCGATAACGGATAATGGATAATGAATAACGAAGATAGATCAATAACCCTTAAAAACCCCAAAAAACCCCTACCATCATATAGACAAATTTGGGATAAGTTTTAGACTTTACTACATGTTTTAATGTGGACGCATGTGGCTTATGTACAGTCGCGGCTTGTGTAAAAACTAAAAATGCCCGTAAAATGTAGTGCGTGCGGCTTATAATCAGGTGCGCTCTATAGTCCGGATATTACGGTAAAATTGCTTGTTTACTTCAGTGCATGGAACCTGTGCAAAATTCCCAATTGAAATCAGTCTCTTTACCTGTATGTGTCCTTTGATCAAATATGTTTGTAGTATCCATGCATACCATATACTTTCGAGTCTTATTATCGCTATAAGCAGACAAATGAAAGTCATTGTACGATAAGTCAAAATTTAATCGCGACTGCAGCAACTCATCTTGATTATTTATATACCATTTCAAATGAATACAAATATATAGACATATGGGGGAGTTGATACTAAGCCAGATTTGTGTCTGAGCTCCCGTACAAGAGCTGCCGTACAAGAACTGCCGCATCTCCTGAGTAAACAAGGTTGTGGTTGTGAAGCCCTTTGATTTTGGCTTCTTTACAGGAGTGATTTGGTTGCACCAATCCCCAACGGAAGCCAACTCACACGATGGTTCTCCCGCAAAGAAATATGGCCTATTTCTTGCATCAAATGAGATCTCTCGGGGTTTATTTGTTAAATTGCAAAGGACGCGAGATAATTCATATCTTCATAATTAGTCATGCAAGGAATACATCATAGAACTCGATATGCCTTGTTACTAATAAAAAAAAGGACTATAGCGAAGATTATGTAAATTTGAAAGCCCTCCCTGGAGTTTTTAATTTATTATCCTTACCCTTATTTTGTGAATAAAACCAGGTTTGTGCTCAAATCGTCAAGCAAATTCAGATGCTTCGAAGGTGTATGTAGCTTCAAGACTCATTTGCACAATATTGGTCAGGTGAGACACAACCGTGTTTTTTTCTTTTTTAAAAGAGGCCTAGCCCCTGTGAAATATTCTTTTCTGCAAAGAACACCTAGCCGGATTATAACTTCCATCCTTCCATTATCTGAACCCCTCATCCTCACTAGGGTCACGGGGGTGCTGGAGCCCATCCCAGCTATCTTCGCGCAGTGGGCAGGGGACACCCTGAACTGGTTGCCAGCAAGTTGCAGGGCACATAGAGACACTCACACGCTCATTCACACCTAGGGACTATCCAAACCGGCCAATTAACCTATCATGCATGTTTTTGTAGTAGGAACCCTGAGTGCCTGGAGGAAACCAACGCAAGCACGAGGAGAAAATGCAAACTCCACACAGAAAGGCTGGTTGCCAGATTCGGACCAAGAACCCTCATAACTGTGCCCCTGACGCGCTGACCACTCATCTGCCGTGCTGCCCCAGGTCATAATGTTGATATAAATAAATAAAAATATGGGATTTAAATTTTCTTTTGAATTTTTAATTAATTAAACTGAAAATTCATCTGTATAATGGTATTCTTTATCTATGGGAAAAAGGGGGACAAAGAAAGAAAACTAAACATGTATGAACAATAGGCGGAGGAGCAGCTGTGTAGTTTGTGCGCAGCCCCACGATGCGAAGGTCCAGGGTTCAACACACGCTTCCGTGGCCTCCCTGTGCGGAGTTTGTATGTTCTCCCTGTGCCTGCGTGGGTATCATTCAGGGACTCCGGTTTCCTCCCACATTCCAAAAGCATACATGTTAGGTTAATTGGCCAGTCCAAATTGTCCCTAGGTGTGAATGAGCGAGCGAATTGTCTGTCCTTGTGTGCCCTGCTACTGGCCGGCAACCAGTTCAGGGTGTCCCCCTGCCCACAGCGGGGGAACCGCAAACCCTAGTGAGAATAAGCTACACACTGAAAAAAAACTTGTTTTGTAAAAATAAATACTTATTTTTTTCTTGTTCTCATGAAAAACATCTTAAAATCACTATTATTATTGGGTTTGGTTGTTATTTTTTTCAGGCATTTTCACCTATAGATTGATCTGTCTGATAGCTTGTAAATGACTGTGATCCTGGCAAAACTTGTTCTTGCCTGAGAGAGTACAGTGTCTTTCTGGGAAAGCTGCTTAGCCAGCAAAACAAAAAAAGAATGAACTTTTATTGGCAGGTTTCAGGAGGTAACTTACATAACTGCTTGTAAAATAAAGTGTCAATATTTAAAGTTGATCACGTCTAGGAGAGTGGAATATCTTTCTGGAAAAGTCAGCAAAAACAAATGTGCTGGGTGGACTTTTGTTTGGCATTTTTTCACACATAGGTCAACCCTTCTAACTGTCTACAGGACATTGTGTTGGAATTGAATGTTGTTCTGGCCTGAAAGAGGGGAATGTCTTTCTGGAAAAACTGAGTCAGCTAAACCAAAAGAGCTGAGTCTGTTTTACCTGACTGCCTGTGAAAGATGGTGATTACATCTAAATTGTATCCAAGTTTTTTTTGGGTGGACAGACAAACAGACATACAAACAAACAGACAAACAAAGAACCAACAGATACATGCTTGGATGCCAAACGAAAACAATCGATTTGCTTGCTGGAGATAAAAATAATTACAATGGGTAAAATAATCTGCAAGCTGCCATATCTAATAATTTTGTTAACTATTTTTCTCAATTTACTTAAATATTAAAATAGTGTAAAATAAGTTGGACAATGAAATGAAATGAAATCAAATGATCTGCATTCATATAGCGCTTTTCAAGTCAAGACTTCCCAAAGCGCTTTACAGTGTGCTTCATATTTCCCAATAGCGGCCGTGCAGACATGTAAAGGCGCTAACCTGCATATTGGGGGTATTAGGGGTTCAGTGTCTTACCCAAGGACACTTCGACATGTAACACGGAGGAGCCGGGATTTGAACTGAGATCCCTTGATCCCAAGACGAGCGCTGCTTTGGGCACATTTCTTTTTGTCAGTGAGGATTGCAGATCTGTTTTAAAATGATAAATTATAGATAGATAGATAGATACTTTATTCATCCCCGTAGGGAAATTCACACTTCCAGCAGTCTACCCCGTTGTTTATTAACAGATTAACATGATGCCCTAGGGGTGCTTGTAGCGGAGTGGATGACGTCACGCCAGTCCAAAAGTTCGACATCCCTGCGGCAGATGGAAATCTTTTCTTTGTGAAAATTCAGGGATACACCACCTCGTGTTAGCAAGTCCGCCTCCTCTCCGATTCCCCCCGGCTTTCGTGTCTCTGTATAGCAGCGTTGAAGCCGGATAGCTCCGGGTAGCTCCGGGTGGCTACACGTTAGCGTCCAGAATGCTAAACGTGAGCCACGTTTCCGCAAAACACAGCAACTGCGCTCCCTGTGCGCTTCAATGTTTTCCACCAGCACTCGGTAATCTTATTTGGTCGTGAGTTCGCATTTACCATGATTACGGATGTTACCGAAGACTTACAACGCCGCTAGCTGCTCTTCTTCCACGATAGGCCCCTTCATCACGCCGGCACGAGAATTCTTCAGGGCAAGGAGTTGATTCCTTGAATAAACGCATTTTTGTGCGCTAAAACCCATGTCCATAGGATAGAAGTAATCCATAGTGTAGTTGTCAAAACGGGAAGAAAAACACCTAAGATAGGAGCAGACAATAAAACAATAGGGCAGCTGCTGGAAAAGGCAGCCGCTTATTACTTGATACGTTAAAAATAAGCCTTCCAAATATGATTGTTTATTATTATATTTATTTAATTTTCCTGTGATAATGACATTAGTTAATAATTGCATTTTATTATTGACGTTTATAGCTGTCAATGGAAATGAATGAGAAAATGCCAATAATGTCTACGGCCGGTATAGGGATACTCATTCATCAATTTTAGAATTTTTTTTTACGTACCCCTTTAAGTTAAATCCCGATTGAGATCCGCTGATCTATCATGATAGTGGAACTGAGAGGAAAACGTGCAATGCAACTGAGTAAAAGAGAGTTCTTTGTACGTTTGCAACCTGCAGCGATATCAATACAAACATTGTACGAGTAGTCAAAGTCATTCTCCCGTTCGTGGTCAATGAAGCAGCTCAGAGAGCTGTATCAACATGTCAACACAGATTAGACTCTCACTTCTCTCTTAGCATGGACCTTCAAGGGAGAATCTCTCATGTCTTCACAGTGGAAGATGCCTTAACAGAGAATAGATCAAGCACAGTGAAAAAAAGAGGGATCTTCAAATACAGATAAGATACTAAAAAATGCAAAGAAACAGATGGCCAGAAAACCAACATCAATGTCATTTGCTTCCCACATGAAAAACAGTCCTGAGTTTATTTGTGATCAGTATTGGAAGAACGACGTTACATAGGAACCCAATCACTTATCTTGGGAACAAGTACTGTAACGTGTTATTAATGCAATTTTGTAACTCAACTTTTATTACAACATCGTGCGTTGCTCCGCTACTTAATACATACAGAATGAGACTGGTTCTACTTGGCTCATGATGTGACATATTGCCAGGGTTGGGTAGGGTTACTTTAACTTGATTACTTTCAATTACTTTTGGATTACTCCAATACCATATATGCTAATAAAAGACAAAAGACACTAAATATGAATAAAATTATGACTCACAACACGTGGAAAGCTTTCTCTCCTGGCTTTGATCTCTTTGATCTCCGGCAAAACTATCATAAAATGTGACAGAAACAAAATAAAAATAAATCCAAACAGCTTGCCGTTCCATGTATTCGGTTACTCCCCAAGCCTGCACAAAACTTAGTAATTTCATTCATATTTAGCTTCTTTTGTCTTTTATTAGCATATTTGGTATTGGAGTAATCCAAAAGTAATTGAAAGTAATCAAGTTAAAGTAACCCTACCCAACCCTGCATATTACTCTGAATCCACTAGCTTTGATCAAGAAGGGTGGGAGTATTTATAACGACCTACAAAGTACAACTGAATACATTCACAGTGATGAAGTTTCAAGCACCGAGTGTGAGAAGGCAGAATTTCTCCTAATGGAGAGATTCTCCCTACCGTATATACCCGCATCTAAGTTTCATCTAAACTGAAAATCAGGGGGTAGTTTATGTAGTATGTACATATTTGATTTTTTGTCCCCAGAAGCGAATTTTTGGCAGTGAACTGAATTTTGATATTTTTTGAAAACTATTAGAGTAATTAGAAATGGAGAAGAAAATCTTTGAGTGTTCTGAAGTCCAGGAACAAAAAAAGAAATGGAGTGTCTCAGCCAAGTATTCGTTTGTAAACTCAAGCTTGCACAAGCCAAGAAATAGGAACGTCTCATCTCTGCTAGAGGGTGGTGTACGCGTTTTTGTATATTTCTTTTATTATGTGGCTATTTTAAAGCAGTTTTAGGGGGTTGGCTTAAAGCGAGTATATATTAATTTGTAACTAGATAGTTACTTTCATGCGCTACTTTTGGGGGTCAGTAATTTATTAGGGGGTGTAACAGTATTACTTTTTTAAATAAAGTACTGGACTAAAATCCCAATTTGGCCAGCCATTTGAAAGTACGCCATCTAATTCGGTATGCTTTATATATGCCGGTAAATACGGTGGATAAAATTGGAAATGCACTCTTACAATTAAATGCTACTGCATATTCAGATTCAGATTCAGATTCAGATCTACTTTATTGTCATTCTAGTACACGTGTATACAGAACGAAATGTCGATGCATCTGACCCCCACAGTTTCCTTGAATGTACAGATATAAATAATGTTGTATTGTATTTTGGCTACGTATAGTATTTTACCATAGTGCCGATAGTGCAAGAAGAGTAGCTAACCAGATGCGCAAAATGGGCAGTCAGGTTAACAAGTCAGGTACACAGTAACATTAACACTGTAACAATAACGCTGTAATTACAATAGTGCAGAGAGCAATGTGCAAGGAGTGGCAAGCTATAAAAAAAACTGCCAGTAGTGCAAAAGTCAGATTAGCAGCCGTTTAGATTTAAGTTAACTATATGTTAGATTGACCATTTAACAGTCTAATGGCCAGGGGGACTAGACTATTGCGGAGCCTGGTGGTCCTGCACCGCACACTGCAGTACCTCTTCCCAGAGGCTAGCGGAGTGAACAGTCCATGATGGGGGTGAGAGGGGTCCCCGGTAATGTTTTTAGCATGGGATAGGCAGTGCTTCTGGCCAATGTCCTGAATGGAGGGAAGTGTAGTCCCGATTATTTTCTCTGCTGTCCTCGTTACCCTCCTCACACTACCCCAGTCGGTAGCGCTGCAGCCTCCACACCACACAGAGATACAGCTGGTCAGGATACTCTCTATGGTGCCCCTGTAGAATGTAATGAGGGAGGGTGGGGGCAGGTGGGCTCTCCTCATCCTCCGCAGGAAGTACAGGCGCTGCTGTGCCCTCTTAACCAGTGATGCAGTGTTTACGGACCAGGTGAGTTTGTTTGTAATGTGCACCCCTAGGAACTTGATACTGCTGACAACCTCCACAGCCTTGTTGTTGATGCAAAGTGGGGCATGGTTGGGCTGGTTTTTCCTAAAGTCGACAATGATCTCTTTAGTTTTGTCGACATTCAGGACCAGGCTGTTGTCCCTGCACCAGCCCACCAACTGCTCCACCTCCTCTCTGTAGGCCAGGTCGTTGTCATCCCTGATGAGGCCCACCACTGTTGTGTCGTCAGCATACTTCACGATGTGGTTTGTGGCGGACCTAGGGACGCAGTCGTGTGTCATCAAGGTGAACAGCAAGGGGCTTAGGACGCAGCCTTGGGGGGAGCCCGTGCTGAGGTAGATGACATCTGAACTGTTCTGACCTATCCGCACTGATTGGGGTCTGTCACAGAGGAAGTCCAGCAGCCAGTTCCGCAGGGGGTGTTGAAACCCAGGAGTCTCATTTTGTCCACCAGATGTTGTGGGATGATGGTGTTGAATGCTGAACTGAAGTCCAGGAACAGCATCCGCACATGGGTGTTCTTCTCCTCTAGATGTGTCAGGCTCAGGTGAAGCGCAGAGGAGATGGCATCCCTGGTGGAGCGGTTTGTCCTGTAGGCAAACGGAAAGGGGTCGAATGAGGAGGGGAGACTGGAGGTGATGTGCTCTTTAACCAGTCTCTCAAAGCACTTCATTATGATAGGAGTCAGTGCAACGGGCCGGTAATCGTTGAGTGATAAGATCTGGGGTTTCTTTGGCACTGGGATGATGTTGGCAAATTTGAAGCATGATGGTACTTTGGCTTGGTCTAGCGAGGTGTTGAAAATGTCTGTTAGTACACAAGCCAGCTGATCGGCGCACTCCCTAAGTACCCGCCCCGGAATGTTGTCCGGGCCTGGAGCCTTCCTTGTGTTGACCCTTCTCAGGGTCTTCCTTACGTCAGATGAGTCCAGGTGGAGTGCTCTTTCGCCCTGATTTGGAACCGCTTTCGCTGCAGGGGTGCCGTTTTGTGCCTCGAACCTTCCAAAGAATTTGTTGAGGTCATTCAGAAAGTCCATGCTAGTGTTCTGCACTGGGGCGGTGGTTGGCTTGTAACTGGTGATGGCCTGAATGCCTTTCCACATATCCCTGGTGTTGGTTGTGCTGAGGAAACGTTCCTGGATTTTTTGACTGTGCGTTCGCTTTGCTAGTCTGATAGCCCGGTTCAGGTTAGCCCTCGCTGATAACAGCGCCTCCTTGTCACCAGATCTAAAGGCAAGGTTCCGTACTTTTAGTTGTTTTCGTATTTCAGCAGTCATCCAGGGCTTCTGATTGGCACGGTGCATATAGTTTTGTTATTGCTGACGTCTTCTGCACATTTACTGATGTAGGCTGACACAGAAATGGCGTACTCATCTATATTTATTTTGTTGTTCTAAGTGGCAGCCGATTTAAACATGTCCCAATCAGTGCAATCAAAGCAGTCCTGTAGTGCCTCCATTGCCCCCTCAGACCACACCCTCACCTGCTTCACTGTAGGTTTTTCTCTGGTCAGCAGGGGCTTGTATGCTGGAATTAGCATAATAGAAAGGTGATCTGATGAGCCAAGATGGGGGCGGGGGGCTGCTTTATATGCACCTTTGATGTTTGTGTAGGCCAGGTCTAATGTGTTCCTACCTCTTGTAGCAAAGTTTACATGCTGATGGAAATGCGGGAGAACTGTTTTCATATTGGCCTGGTTAAAGTCCCCCGCCGCAATAAAAATGCACTCGGAGTAAGCATGCTGCAGTTCACTCACAGTTCGGTAGAGAACGTCCATTGCCTCCTTCGTATTAGCGCTGGGGGGCACGTACACGGCAGTAATGATGGTCGCGCTAAACTCCCTCGGTAGGTAGAAAGGTCTGCAGATCACCGTCAAAAGCTCAATGTCTCGTGAGCAGTGTTTCGATATTATCTTCGCATTTTTACACCAGTTGTTGTTGGTATAAATGCATAGACCGCCCCCCTTGCTTTTGCCGGTGAGTTCGCCGCTTCTATCAGCGCGGAAAGCAGTTAGCCCCACAATGCTAACAGCGTCATTCGGGATAGATGAGTTTAGCCATGTCTCCGTCAGAATTAAAGCACAACAGTTCGTCGATGTAAATTAACTGTTCTGCCATTGAGGAACATATAGAGTGGTCTTTCAGTGCCCTTTTGTGGTAAACATGTTGATTTTGTTGCTAAAAATAAAAAAAGGAGAAGCTTAGAACTTTGACGGCAGCTCAGTTGCCAACTTGTAAATCCTCGTTGCAAATCCTCTCTTGTCATTACTTTGGACAATAATTCTTCATAAGTATTAAATGTAATGTGAGAAATTAGATGATCTTTGTTTTTTGTAACGTTTTGTACAAAATTACGTATTCTTGTTTGAACTGTTGTTATATGATACTGTATATGGTAACTACTCTGACTTTGAGCAACATATAGAGTGGTCTCTGAGTGCCCTCTTGTGGTTTACATGTTGTTTGTTGCTAAATTAATTTTAATGGTGGAACCAGATGTCATAATGTTAATTTATGTTCTATGAAATAAATTACTTTAGTTTAAATGTTTTTAACTGTAGCTCTTAGTTTTTAATTCCATGTGCCTTATATTTGAAAATGATATCACAATACAATACACATAATACGGTGAGGCTTAATTGGGTAAAATCTGGTAACTTGTAAGTATTACTATCCTGCTCTTGCTCCTTTCTTGTTAGCTTTAGCAGATAGCGAACATGATTTCAGCCTTGTTTAAAAAAGATAATTTATTGTAAAAAGCTTAAGATCTTCTTATGTTGAGCTTGGAGCTTGCTGCTGTGGAAATTGCTTGTCTGCCATGTCTTTTATACTGTTTTCTGATATGTGAAAGACACGCCCTGAGCTGGCTACGGCAAGACTGAAGGGTCACAAATAAAATGCAGAACAAGCAAACCAAATATCCACGTAAATGACATCGTTTGGGCGGAACTGTAACTATGTTGCCCTTACGGCAATGGTTTTTCTGAATGAAATAAGTTAATTAATAACTGTTTTAGATAATTATTTGGTGTTTATTTGAGCTTCAAGTTGAAAAGTTTAGTGAAATAAAACTACTTCTGGGTTTCTCATGTCACGTCCGGTTCCGCCAGCTCTACTCAGACAATGGCTGACAGGACTATTGCATGTCTAGTCCATTCTCATCCATGTCAAAGTGGTGACAAGGCAATGCCGTAAGTTTCTAAAAGTGTTTATATGATGTAACAACTAGATCTTGTAATAGTTCAGACAGATGTACAGTCTATGTACTTTATTTATGCGAACTTATTGGGACAACATACTTAATGCCCTTCTTTGGTGGTTTAGCTCGGTGTCATATCGATGACGTGACAGTTACTAATTATTGATTTTATTTTCTTGTTTTTTTAGCCCGACACTGCTTGCTTCAGACATGAAAAACAGTCCAGTTTTAACTTGTGATCATTTTCTTATTTATTAAATCCTATTCGTGCACACAGATGGATCCAGAAATGCCCTGTGAGATTGGAACGATAGCTTGTCATGTGGTTATAAATAAGTGATGGCGCTGCGTGATGATGCCGAAGATCACAGGGCAACGTGAGAAGATGGTAACGGTGAGGAAGTGGATCAGGTAGATTGGCTCTCCTCCAGGCCACCTGTCACTCCTCTTCAACCCCTGGCGAAAAATCATCCAATTCCACCCGCACACTCATGGAAGGTCACGGTATGGGAGCTTGCTACTTTGAGGAGAGCCCGGAGAATCACTCTCACTTTGAGCGCCGTCTCATGGGAGCCTTGTTCCTCTCAATCATTTCTTGGAATTCGTGCGAGCACAGACGCTTAGCTCGCGATCGGCGTCTTGGGGAATTCGGTTTGATGTCCGGTGATTCGGGGGAGATATCTGGAGTTGCTGCGCTGTTTTTAGGAACAGTACTATAAATTCCCATAATGTAAAAATCTAGGCCCAAAATAGAGCATTTATACCAGAAATTTCATGGAAAGTTGGTAGGAATTGTGGATTTAGCGTTATATATGCTATGTTATAGGGGCAGCACGGCGGCGCAGTGGTTAGCGCGTGTGCGGCACAGTTCTAAGGTCTTGGGAACCTCCTGTGTGGGTTCAATACAGCTACCGGACTTCCTGTGCGGAGTTTGTATGTTCTCCCCGTGCTTGCGTGGGTTTCGTCCGGGCACTCCGGTTTCCTCCCACATTCTAAAGACATGCATTTCAGGTTAATTGGCCGGTCCAAATTGTCCCGAGGTGTGAATGAACGAGCGAGTTGTCTGTCTCTGTGTGCCCTGCGATTGGCTGGCAACCAGTTCAGGGTGTCCCCTGCCCACTGCCCGATGATTGCTGGGATGGGCTCCAGCACCCCCGCGACCCTACTGAGGATAAGCGGTGCAGCTAATGAGATGAGATGAGATGCTATGGTATAAATGACAGAGCCATCATCTGACTAGCAAACACAAGAGCCCAGGATATCACTCACCCACTACGTCAATACTTCATCCAACTACCCTCAGGGCACAGATACAGGACAATAAAATTCAGGAGGGCTCGCCTTCTGGAAAAGCCTAATACCCACTATCATCACCCTCAAAACAACTTGCCCAGCTGACCCATTCAAGCAATCTACCCTTATTGTACCTCTCTGTCACACTGTTTGTCATTTTCCTGATTCTGTAATGTAATTCCTATTGTTTCCCTGTGGTACAATTAATGCAAGTTAATTTCCCTAAACAGACCAATACAGTGGAACCTCGGTTTCCGAACGCCTCTCAGTTCGAACAAATCGGAGTCCGACCAAAAATTTCGAGAAATTCTTGCTTCGCTGTTCAGTCAAAAAATTGGAGTTCGAACGCCGGTAATGCGTGAATGCGTACGCTAGGGTGCGATGCTGAGCGGCGTACAGGTGTAGATCGCTCTTTTCGTGACCAACTGTTTATCGCGTGCGGACGTGCTTCGTTTTGCTTTCGCTTTTAATATAGGTGACGGAAGTGTTTTAGCCCCTAATTATGCCTCCGAAGAAAGTCAGTGCAAGCAGCAAAGTTGCTACAGGTGAAAAAAGAAAAATAGTGCGTACAACTATTGCATTTAAGAAACAAATAATAGCAAAATATGAAGGAGGTGTGCAAGTGTCTGATCTTGCCTACGCCTTCTGCTGACCACCACAAAGGTAAGAAATCCTATTCATAATTCTTTTCTTTATCCTTTTTTTTATTTTTACACGTTCATGTTAGCGTAATCTTTCGTACGGAAGATTACGATAACGCGAACGTACGATTAGCCTGGGTTAGCTTTATGTTAACGTTAAACATTCAAGGTAAACATTCAGGGTGTTGGAACGGAGCCCAATATTTAGGGTGTTGGAACAGAGCCCCCTTTCCAATGAACCGCTCACCACTTGTTGTAGCGACCCGGGTGCTAAATGACTTGTAAACAACCTGATCTTTTTATTTTTACACGTTCATGTTAGCGTAATCTTTCGTACGGAAGATTACGATAACGCGGATGTACGATTAGCCTGGGTTAGCTTCATGTTTACGTTAAACATTCAAGGTAAACATTCAGGGTGTTGGAACGGATTAAAACGATTTACATTATTTTTAATGGGAAAAAGATTTCGGTGATCGAACAAATCGGTTTTCGAACAGGGTTCTGGAACGGATTATGGTCGAGAACTGAGGTTCCACTGTACATAAAATAGTAGTTTTTAAGAAAAAAGCCCATCTGTTTTATGTGGGCAAGCAAAACCCAACTCAAAAGACCAGCGTGGGGAGGTGAGGATGGTTGAACTTGCCCAAGACACACCACAGAAAGGGAATCCCCAATGTCACTGGCGCAGTAGAAAAATTAAGGAAAGTTGAGAAGAATGACAAAATAGCACATTTGAATATTCTGGGTTTGTTAAAAATATAAGCTGTAAAAAATACAACAAAGTGTGCGCTATAACTTTTGATTTGAGCAATTTAGCGATGCTAGCCGCTAACTTTGGAGCTGCTACTAAACACTGAGAAGTGATGCTGTATAATAGAATGTCAACATAATTAGCCTCTTTAACTCATGATTGATTGACAAATGACGTTGATATCATGTCTACTATTATCCTAATTTTTGGTAAAATATTTCAATACATTTGTGTTCTTGATTAAATGCGATTTTCATTTAAGATACATTTTTCTTCCTTCGTTAAGTGTAATTGTTTACAACATCTTGAAAGGCATAGGAATTTTGGACGTTGGTTGGGTTAACTTGGTTACTTCTAGTGCTGAATTTAGACATCTTGATTTACAATTAGGGCAACACGGCGGCGCAGTGGTTAGCGCGTGTGCGGCACAGTTCTGAGTTTGTGAGATCGAACCCCCTGTGAGGAGTTTGCATGTTCTTACCGTGCTTGTGCGGGTTTTTTCCGGGCACTCCGGTTTCCTCCCACATTCCAAAAACATGCATGTTAGGTGAATTGGTCGGTCCAAATTGTCCCTAGGTGTCCCCTGCCCACTGCCCGTAGATAGCTGGGATGGGCTCCAGCACCCCCGCGACCCTACGGAGGATAAGCGGTGCAGATAATGGATGGATGGGTTTACAATTACGAGTGGAAATGTGGTAGAAAAAGGGAAAGACAACTAGTAAATCTACATCTTTTAAAACCAAGTATTTTGAGAACTAGAGAGGTGAGTACAAAGACATCCAAATTACAATTACTGTCACAATCGCCTTGAAGTCCTGGTAGGAATGTTTGACATAGATAATGGAAGAATGAAAGGATTCTCGACGTACCCCTGTGCAACGATGGCACAGAGTTAATAAATTCCAAATTTTTTTTAGCTTAACCTGTGAACAATTTAATCTCTCAGGGTTGACAAGTACGAGTGAAGTTAACAATTGCAAAATCCTTCTGAAGACAACTTTACTATCAAAGCCTACCATGGCATCTATTATTTGGTTAGCCTGATTTTGAAGTTTCTCTTCCCACCACATTGGTGGCATGCTACTGTCAAGCATATTTTGACAAATTGTGGTCAGGCTCAAGGTTTCTGAATACCCAAGGCAGATGAAGATGCCTTAAGCATTTTTTGGGGGGAACCGAGACATTGCAATCACTAAGGGCCTTGTTTTATAACTCATCCCCATGATACATATAGCACCTTTTACATTTCTATTTTCTCTTCTGCTTCTCCTGCTCAAAGTTTTAAAAAGTTGGAGCGTACCTCGTATGACTCAAGGCTAAAATGGATAATTCAGTCTGGACTGGTTGCGAGTCAATCACATACAATTACAAAAAAATATGATTTGATAAATATTGCCGCTGTCCTGTAAAGAAAAAAATACGACCAATATACATAACACACTTGCTTTTGCCCCAGGACACACAAGACTCCTGGACCACCCCCTACTGTTAGAGCTTGCCAAGCCTAGATTAGCCAGGTTTGAGTAACAGAAATAACTTAAATCAGGAAAATGGGAGCCAGAGTGTTTTGGGGCAAAAATGGAGTCATACAAGATAAGGGTGTAACAAAAAGGTTTTGGGTAACAATATAGTAACATAAGCTGGCCAAGGGACAAGCAAAAGTATGCCAAACCAAATAAATAATAAAATGGCTAAGCGGGAAAGCTTGGTAGGAGGAACGGGGTTGTAGAGAGAGCTGGAGAGTGACGTGATGCTCGTCTCGTCAATTTTTGGGGGTTTTCTTTATATTTGTTAGTGTCGCAAAAGAATGGGGAAGGTAAGAAGATTACTTCTTCAAGTACAGTCCAAACACTAACCGAAACCCCATGAAAAATGAAAACAAAAAGTTTATTCAAACACATCTGAGAAATGCATGTACTTGCACGCGCATCATGAACGAGCTGACGGAGGCTACAATACACAATACAAACAACACGCAAGCCATGAGAGGGCACCATAGAGTAAAAAACTTCCAAATTGCCTACACCTTCTTTAACCAACGTGTTAAGTAATCATCTTGTCACAAGCCAGAAACGGAGACAGGACCCAGTAGCGTTCGTTTACTCAGTTTTATTGATAAAGCGGGAGAGCAGTGCTTGCTTCCACGATCCGATGATCCACGGATACTGGTAGCAGGTGGCGGGAACGCAGAAGTGGCACTTCCGTGTCGAGCGAGGATAATCGTAGGGATCAGGGATACTGGTCACTAGCCGGGACGGGAGAGCAAGGGCGGTATCGAGTTCAGAAAAGAGGTCGGCAACAGGTATGAGGCAGGAAACAGGGCAAAAAAGGTCGGTGGTCGGAATGGCAGACCAGGGCAGAAACGGGTCCAGAAACAGGTCGGCAACAGGTATCAGGCAGGAGAAAACAGGGCAGGAAAATGTCGGAAGGTATGAGCTTGCCTATCTAGGAGCATAGGTTCGCAAACGGTCTGATGGCTTCCTCTTGGAAGTCGGGGGTTTAAAAAGAGTCTCTGAACCAATCAGTGCTTAGGGCTGTTGGCGCCAATTGGGCAGTCACAGGTGCCCTGAATCAGCAATCATGACACATCTATGGTAAAAAAATATCTTGTTGGAAGTTGACTAAAAACGTACCTTCTTCTTGCACGTAGCAGCATTAAAAAACAGTAACAGAAAAAAAATCTTGACAACATTTCTTTCTTTAGCCTCTGACTGCCTGAGGCTAATGGTCTCTGATTCACACACTCAGCATTTTGTTCAGTTCTTCTCACAAGTGAGACAGCAGCAATAAATAAAACCTCGGTGGATGGTTCATCGCACCATTCAATACTGATAATGGCCTTCATTGCATCATTTTGGACTTTTCAACATTTTCACCTCACCTCGCCATGCACTTTGTAAATCAAAAAAATATATAACATATTTTCCCTGTCTATACGTGAAACTATCTAAAGCATGCACAAGATTCAGATGACATCTATTCAGTTGGTGTCAATCAAAGCAGTTGGATGGATGAGAGCACATTGTAGTAATCCGCCGCCACTCGAAACATTGAAAATAGTGTTTTTTGTGCTGTTGACTTTGATCACTGCGGGTCATGCCGGTCTTCTAGAGCCCTCTTCACCTGTCAGACCGGATCACATAACACTGTTTGTTTCAGGCCTCAGCTCTCCTACAACCAACATGTAGCTGTCTGCCCTTGCTCGCCCACATCAGGCAATATGGTCCCTTAAACCCGGGATGTTAATTTATTTAACACTCTGCCATATCCTGCATGTCACTTTGAGGGCAAAACACTTGCTACCGAATGGGACGTCTAGTGTCTGATTTACCGTTCTGAGGTTCTAGGTCAGAATTGTGTGTTCCTTTCTAGGGCCGCAACTTGAAACTACATAAATAGTTGACTATTTAGAGAGAATTATTAATTAGCATGATGTTGATTAACATATGTGGCAAATGATAATAAACACAATTAAAAATACATCTTTTGTTGAACTTACTGCAGATTCGTAAAAAAAATGATTGAAAAGGCCCTATCTACAACCAATTAGGCACAGTGCTCAGTCAGTAGAAACGTGAATCCATAAATAAATCTCTCCGACCCAGAATGGAATCTCGGACCCAATTTCGTTCGTTTTAAAGGAATCTTTATTGGATTGAGCTGACAGAGCTTGCTTTGGATGCCAATGTTTGTCGGTCGCTAGCAGCGTTGGATGGAATTGCAGTTCCGTGACAGGTAGGCAGAATTGATACGGCTTAGCGGGCAGGTCGATGGCCAGGGCAGGATAGCAGGTTGTAAACGTGGGACAGAAACAGGTCGAAACCGAAGGCAGGCAGGAATCAAACAGGAGAGGTCTTTTGTACTGGAATCTAGCAAAACACACAGAAAGACACAAGTACGGTCTGACACTCTCCTCTGGGCGCTGACAGCTTAAGATGAGAGTGCCAGCTCAATGATCCTGCGCGACGAAAGATTGCCCCAGGTGTCTTCATTTTGGCAATCATGACAGTTCATTTTTAAGGACAAGCTGAAAAATAATAAATTGACATAAAGTACACAATTTTATCCCTGTAAACCAAGAACAGGGTCTTTAACAAAATAACCAAATGATTTCACACAATTTGAAAACAAACAGTTTTGACAACTGACATTTGTTGTTTTTAACATTTAAACATTTAATTTCAAATACATTTGTAAGGCAAAGTCAGGCATAACACTCAAGCTCTCTTTTATGACAAAATATGCACGGATAATATGTACAAACTATGTCATTAAAACCGTATTGGCTTAAATGTTACTTGAATTTTACTGAGGTGACTCTCTTTGGTTCAACTGTCCAACTGTTCTCTTCAAAGTTCGTGTATCACCGAGGTAGCGCTATGATACACAAAGTCTGCATTTTAGAGAAACTCCTTGATATTCCACCCTTTGGTTATTGCTAGTCCACTCCATTGCAGATTTTTAAATGGATTGATTTTGGCTTTGTTTTCTTTAATATCCTTGTATCATGTGTTATGTTCTGTTAGACAGCACACAGTGGGGACAGATTAGGGAGGGCGCTTCGGTAAGCTTTGTGGCTTGTTACTTTTTAAAATAAATTTATCAATAAATATTACCCTTAGGAAGGTCAGAAGAGCACAACGAAATTGTGATCACTAGCGGGTGCTTGATGGGATTATTATAGGGTTCCAGAAGCGACTCGGGCGGTGTCTGGGAGAAGGCAAGAGTGGTGGTGTTGGTCCGGCCTACTGCTGACCGCTAGACTAACAACTCTCCAAAGCCACGTCTACAGAACCTGTATCTTGCCAACAGCAGGTACATAAGCCATGAAACACATGACTTGGAGTTACAACGCATGGGAAACCATTACGTTTGGGACCATCTTATTTTAATCATTGCGGATATCTGTCTCCATTTGAGGACAACCGATTCTAGTGCGCACCTTGCTGGCCGCTCTCTTAATTGCTTCCTTAAACTGGAAAGAAACACCCACTAATATACAATTTATTTTGTATGATGACAATAAAACCATTCATTCAACTGCTATGATGCTATGATGTGTTGTGTGTTATTATTTGTAAGATTTGTACTCTTAGTCAGCACTCACGTCACCTCAAGGTAAGTTTATCCTTTTGAGGGATTTGAAGAGGGTGCAACGAAACATTGCGGATTTTCCCCTTTCAGATCCTCAATAACTGCGCAAACCGAGGGATCGTAGTAATCTTTTTATCGGCCTTATACAGTTTAAAATGCTACTACACTTTAGAAGTTTTGGTACTTGTACTAGATGTTGATGCTGTCATCGGTGCTAGAAACAGACAACAATGTGCATGCACAACCTCAGTTGATATTATAACCATGTAAAATGGAAAAAGGTCTCTGGCGACATATATATATATATATATATATATATATATATATATATATATATATATATTTTATAATGTCTTAAATCTGCTTAAATAATGTATGTAGGGATTCAGGGCTGTAGGTTTCTTATTTTTAACATACTGTACTGTACATACGGAGTGACTTGTAATAATGAAATATACATTTTCATACTACCTTGTACTTTGGCCACAGCAAAATTTGCATTGTTTTCTTCTACAATGACAATGTCTCCTCTTCTCCTTGGCCACACGAAAAACTCTTCTATGCCAAAACACTAGCATCGTCTCCTCTTACTGTCGTGATTACCTAACCGGAGTCACCTGAGGTAATCAGCTGGTGTGCTGGAACGCGATCTCTTGATTGGTGGAGGTCTACTACATAAGCTGTCAGCGTCCAGAGATGGACGTTCGAGTGTCTTCCTCATTTCCTGAGTGAACCTCCAACATTCAAGGTACCACAAGCCCATGTATATTCCAAGTCTGATTCTCGTTGCCTGACCCTTGTCTGTTAAAAGTTTACGATCTACTCTTCCGCCCCGGCCACCGACTTACCTGCTACGTTTCGCCACGCGTTTTCACCACGGAGTTGCCATATCGTCCCAAGAGGCTTTCCACTGCCAAGGCTCGACGTCCCAAGCCTGCTCCACCGAATCTTGTCACAATAAAGCCTTTAACTGACGCTATTGGATCCGAGTCCTTGTTCTGTTCCATGACAGAACACTCGAACCAAAGCATGGATCCAGCGACAGTTCGTCCCACCTCTGAGAGATGCGGAAATGCCGAACAGGAATCCGCGCTACAGCGCCTACAACACACCGAAGGCGCAATACAACAGATCGTCCACGACGTATCCACACTAGTCCGGCAAGTACGACGTCACCAAGAATTTTTTGAACAGTGCGAAGCTCCCCCGGCAACACGAGCACAAGATCCAGTTCCGCCCCTTTCTGATCAGGTCGGCAGTGTTGAACCACGAGTAGGTTCGCCAGAGAGATTCAGTGGAGAGCCCGCCCAGGTCCGCCCCTTTCTTATAAATTGCCGACTAATTTTTGATCTACAACCGCGAGCCTTTGTGAACGAAAAGGCGAAGGTGGCTTTTGTGATAAATCATCTGACTGGCAGAGCCCGCCTTTGGGGAACGGCAGAATACGAACGGGGGGCGACAGCATGCACCTCTTTTAATTTGCTAAGCCAGGAGATGATTAAAGTTTTTGATTCTGGAGCCTCATCAGTCGATGCTGCTCGTTCAATCTTGAACATTCGCCAGGGGAGACGCTCCATTGCCGACTATGCCATTGACTTTCGCACACTAGCAGCCCAGAGTCACTGGAACGAAGAGGCGCTGGTCGACGCCTACCTCCATAGCTTGTCCGGTTATATCAAAGACGAATTGGTTTCCCACGCTCCTCCGGTAACTCTTGACAATGCTATCGAACTGACCGCCCGGATCGACCGTAGGGTTCAGGCAAGACGCAGAGAGAGAGAAGATCCCAGCCAACCCATCACCCGGCTAAGTCAAGACATTAGTAAGATACCGAACCCCCCAACCAATTCTACCGCACCTCATGAGATGATGGAGGTGGACCGCACCTTTCTCTCCGTCGAAGAACGCCAGCGAAGGCGTACTGAACGGCTATGTTATTACTGCGGCGGCCAGGGACATAGGGTGGTCAATTGCCCGTTAAAAGCCAACGCTCGTCGGATATAGGGGACATCCGATTGAGCTCAGCTTTAGTATCGTCCCCCAAGACTGATAGACCTGTTCTCCGGGCAAATCTCATTATTTCCGGTACATCTCAACCCTTCCATGCCCTCATCGATTCTGGTGCTGAAACAAATATCCTGGATTTGTCACTCGCACACAAGATGGGGATACCTGTTGAAACCCTTCCTAACCCGGTATCAGCTCGGGCTTTGGATGGCCGCCTATTAGGCACCGTATCTCAAATAACGGAACCCATTGAACTACAGTTGTCTGGAAATCACAGAGAGAAGATCCGATTTCACTTACTCCACTCCCCTAACCAACCCCTTGTCCTGGGTCATCCTTGGTTGGTGCAACACAACCCCCATTTCGACTGGCGCACTGGGTCGATACTTGAATGGGGCATGGACTGTCACCAAACCTGTCTGCAAGCCGCTCCTTACCCAAATCATCCTGTTTCCACGAGGGCTCCACCCAATCTGTCCAAGGTCCCAGCCTGTTACCACCACCTTCAGGAGGTCTTCAGTAAAGCTAAGGCCTCTTCCTTGCCCCCTCATAGGCCTTATGACTGCGCAATTGATCTCCTGCCGGGGTCTGCTCCTCCTCGGGGCCGCCTCTACTCCTTGTCCGTTCCCGAGAGGAAGGCCATGGAGGAATACATTTCCGATGCCTTGGCGGCTGGTATCATTCGACCCTCCTCTTCTCCTGCTGGGGCGGGGTTCTTTTTTGTGGGAAAAAAGGACGGGTCACTCCGGCCCTGTATAGATTATCGGGGCCTTAATGAAATCACGGTTAAAAATCGCTATCCCTTGCCGCTGCTTGCCTCTGCTTTTGAGCTTCTACAGGGGGCCACGGTCTTCACTAAACTTGATCTGCGCAACGCCTACCACTTAGTCCGAATCCGGGAGGGTGATGAGTGGAAGACGGCATTCAACACACCCAACGGTCACTACGAGTATCTGGTAATGCCGTTCGGATTAACCAATGCTCCAGCTGTTTTCCAATCTTTGGTAAATGACATTTTACGAGATGTGCTTAATCGTTTTGTTTTTGTGTATCTGGACGATATCTTGATTTTCTCAAAGTCCCTCGATGTACACCGAAAACATGTCCAGCTGGTTCTCCGTCGTCTCCTAGAGAACTCTTTATTTGTTAAGGCAGAGAAGTGCGAGTTTCACGCCAAGACAGTCTCGTTCCTGGGCTACATCGTGGCGGAGGGGACCCTTCAGATGGATCCTGCCAAGGTATCAGCAGTCACCTCTTGGCCTGTCCCTGAGTCTCGGAAAAAGCTCCAACAATTCCTTGGTTTTGCCAATTTCTACCGGAGGTTCATCAGGAACTACAGTTCGGTGGCAGCTCCCCTCACGCTTCTTACCAGTCCTAGAGAGCCATTTCGGTGGTCTTCCGAGGCTAATGCAGCTTTCAACCATCTAAAAACCCATTTCTCTACGGCCCCCATACTCCAGGTACCGGACCCTGCACGCCAACTGGTAGTGGAGGTGGACGCCTCAGATGTGGGAGTGGGTGCTGTCCTGTCCCAGCGGTCGGACAAGGACCAGAAGATGCACCCGTGCACCTTCTTTTCCCGGCGGTTGTCCCCGGCCGAACGCAACTACGACGTGGGGGATCGTGAGTTGTTGGCCGTCATGCTAGCCCTGGAGGAATGGCGGCATTGGTTGGAGGGGGTAACGGTGCCGTTCATAGTTTGGACTGACCACAAGAACTTAGAATATATTAGATCGGCCAAGCGGCTCAATCCTCGCCAGTCACGTTGGGCCCTGTTTTTCACCCGCTTTAACTTCACTCTGTCCTACAGACCCGGATCTCGAAATGTGAAACCCGACGCGCTCTCCCGACAATTCCAGAATTCCAATGACACACCTCAGGGTCCCGCAACGGTCCTTCCAGCTTCCTGTATGGTGGCAGCAGTCTCCTGGGATATCGAGTCCCGAGTCAGAGAGGCGATACCCGATCAGGCGGGTCCCAGCTCCTGTCCCGAGGGTCGACTATTCGTCTCCGAACCCTTACGGTCCGAGGTCCTCCAATGGGGGCACAATTCTCACTTTTCTTGCCATCCGGGGTCGGCTCGGACTCACAGTTTCTTGTCCCGACGCTTCTGGTGGCCTACCATGGCCAAGGACGTTAGGGAATACGTCTCCGCCTGTCAAGTGTGCGCCCAGAACAAAACATCCCACCAACGTCCGGCCGGTCTGTTACATCCACTTCCGGTTCCCCGCCGCCCATGGTCCCACATCTCCTTGGACTTTGTGACGGGGTTGCCAGTATCCGAGGGGATGACGACTGTACTAACTATCGTGGACCGGTTCAGTAAGATGGTCCATTTCGTGGCACTACCGAAGCTCCCCTCCGCCAAGGAAACTGCATTGATAGTCCAGCAGCATGTGTTCCGCCTCCATGGCATCCCTCTGGACATTGTTTCTGACCGTGGTCCCCAGTTCTCATCCGCGTTTTGGAAGGAGTTCTGTCGTCTGTTGGGTGCCTCTGTCAGCCTCTCATCAGGGTTCCACCCTCAATCCAATGGTCAGTCTGAACGAGTGAACCAAGATTTGGAAACGGCACTTCGCTGCATGGTCTCTAGTGAACCGTTGTCCTGGGCTCGGCAATTGGCATGGGTGGAATATGCTCACAATTCCTTGGTTAGCTCATCCACTGGAATGTCCCCCTTCCAGTGTGTGTATGGGTACCAACCCCCTATGTTCCCTAGTCAAGAAGAGGAAGTAAACTGCCCGTCAGCTACGGCGAATGCACGTCGCTGTCGGCGAACTTGGGCTCGTGCTCGGGCCACACTCCTTCGGGCAAGCAAGACTCATGCCGTTGGGGCTAACCGACGGAGGAGTCCTGCTCCGAAGTACCAGGTGGGCCAGAAGGTGTGGCTCGCATCAGCTGATCTTCCACTGAAGGTTGAGTCGAGGAAACTGGCTCCTCGGTATCTTGGCCCGTTTCCTATAGTTAAAATTATCAACTCCTCAGCAGTCCGTCTCCGTCTACCAAGATCTATGAGAGTGCACCCCACGTTTCATGTTTCCCGAATCAAGCCCGTCAGCCAGAGTCCGTTGGCACCCATTCCACCTCCTCCCCCAGCTCCACGCTCCTTGGACGGGGAGCCTATCTATACAGTGCGCCGCCTGCTCCGCTCCCGACGCAGGGGTCGGGGCTTCCAGTACTTGGTCGATTGGGAGGGATATGGTCCGGAGGAGAGATCATGGATTCCCAGCAGGCAGATCCTGGACCGATCTCTTGTGGCAGAATTCCATCAACTGCATCCTGACCAACCAGCACCACGCCGTGGTCGTCGTCGGAGGTCCGACGCTGCTGCTCTTCCACCGGCAGACCCACCCGCTACCACCCCTTCAGATGCGGACGAAGGGGCCTCTATCCACTCGGAAGAATTCTGAGGGTTCATCGGACGACCTCTGGGCCCTCGATTTTTGGATTATTGGTGATGTATTTTGGGTTTTGGGGAATTATTTGTAACTGGCCTGTGATTTTTTTTCCCTTGGATTACCGGTGTTGCCATGTGACGTGTTTGGATTTATTTTTATTTTTCCCTGGGGGACTTCTGGAGCCGTCCCTTGAGGGGGGGGTTCTGTCGTGATTACCTAACCGGAGTCACCTGAGGTAATCAGCTGGTGTGCTGGAACGCTATCTCTTGATTGGTGGAGGTCTACTACATAAGCTGTCAGCGTCCAGAGATGGACGTTCGAGTGTCTTCCTCATTTCCTGAGTGAACCTCCAACATTCAAGGTACCACAAGCCCATGTATATTCCAAGTCTGATTCTCGTTGCCTGACCCTTGTCTGTTAAAAGTTTACGATCTACTCTTCCGCCCCGGCCACCGACTTACCTGCTACGTTTCGCCACGCGTTTTCACCACGGAGTTGCCATATCGTCCCAAGAGGCTTTCCACTGCCAAGGCTCGACGTCCCAAGCCTGCTCCACCGAATCTTGTCACAATAAAGCCTTTAACTGACGCTATTGGATCCGAGTCCTTGTTCTGTTCCATGACACTTACGTGAAGAGCTAGCACCATTAACGTATTTTTCTGTGCTTTAAGGATACAAAGTATTTTATAAATAATCTGCATTGTTACAAAAGCTGTAATAAATTCGTATCATGTGTAATTGCCACTAAACACTAGCCGTTACTTCTACGCCCAAAACTAGCATTATCTTGTCCTGTGTGAAGAACTAGCATCATTGTCTTTTACAACAAAAATAAGTGTTATCTTCTTTTGTTTTTTAAGGTAGCAGAATCTCAATAAATAATTTATCAGCATAGTTACACAAACCGTAATAAATTTGTATCATGCGTATTCCCTGATATAAATTAGCCGTTACTTCTACGCCTAAAACTGGCATTGTATCCTCCTGTGTGATGAACTAGCATCATTGTCTTCTACATAAAATGAGTGTCGTCTTTCTTTGGGCTATAAGGTATCAAAGTCTTTGATAAATAATTCTTCTGCAGAGTTCATATCGTGTGTAATCTCTGCCAGAAATTAGCCTTTAATTGCACACGAAAACTCTTCTTCTATGCTGGAAATGAGCATAATTTCCTGCGTCAAGAGCTAGCATCGTCTTCAACACCAAAAATTAGCATCTTGTTCTGGTGTGCTTCAAGTTAGCATGGTTTGACTTTAAAAATAATTGATCTGCATGGTTACATAAGCCGCAATAGATTCATATTGTGTCTTATCTTTGCCGAAAACTAGCCATTACCTCTATAACAAAAGCTAGCATTGGCTTATTTTATGCTGAAAACTAGCATTGTCTTCTCCTGTGATAGCTTCATTATTTTCTGCAAAGAAAATCTTCTGTGGTGAGGTAGCAAAGTCTTCCATAAACAAATTTGCTGCATCGTTGCATAAACTGCATTAATTTGGTTTATGTTTGTTTTGTCTACGAAATCATTATTTTTAATTTTGTGTATTTGGAAATTATCGCTCTTTGTCTCGATGGTCGAGGGGTTGTAGAGTTTGACGATTTTTCAGATTTGGGAAAAAAAAATGCTATAATGTGCTCTTATTATTCGGAAAAAAATCGATAAAACCGAAGAATGCTGCAACCTGTTTCTCAGAACACGCTAACCAGCCATCCACCATACCTAGATTCGATCAGCTAGAGAAAAATGTTTTGTCAATAGTCATTTTAAAAGCACACGGAGCTATTCTTGTCAATTGGAAACTGAAGATAAGCAAAACAATTTCACTGTCCGTGCAAACAGAAATTGGTCATTAGTTGCCTTGTTGTCCTCCAATTAACACTCCAACAAAAGGTCACACTTTGTTTTTAATGACTTACACGTCTTGTTTGTTAATGGTTAAAATCCAACTCGCATGATTCCCAAATTAAATCCTGCAGCCTTTAACCGTCTGCAATTTCGCGTCGCTTCTCTAAAAGCAATCAACCACCACTGAGTTTAATTTTAAAAGCAACAAGTAATAATGTGCAAATGTAGCGTGTAGTTTGAATGCTGGAGATTGAAGCATAGGATTTATTTTTTGTATCGTAAGCAACAGGCTCGTTTATATAGAAACAAGAGTGTTGAGTGTAAGTACTGTCAGGTTGTAAACGATGTCCGGATGATTGAAGAAACTTTTAAGTTACGATCAAACTTGTTAATTCAAGAAAAGCAAACACAAAGAAACAAGGCAAAATTGCGTTCTTGAATTGAAATGAAATACTTCCGCGGACTGAAGTGTACGCCTCTTTTTTATACAGTCTTGTAGATTCTGATTGGAAGACACGATACGGTTTTTGATCAGTTCAGACAGGAATCACATATTTAAATGCAGTGTATAATCAGGGTTGGGTAGGGTTACTTTAACTTGATTACTTTCAATTACTTATCGATTACTCCAATACCAAATATGCTAATAAAAGACAAAATAAACTAAATATGAATAAAATTATGACTCACTGTCATGATTACTAAATCTGATCACCTGGAGCAATCATGTGGGTGCCTTCTGATTGGCTGGCACTTCGCTCTTAAGCACGCTGCGCCCATACCTCCTTGTCAGAGTGTACTTTGGTAACTCTGTGTGACTCTCCTAAATTCCCGTTCGTCAGAGAACTCTGCTTACCTGTTTCTGCCTGCCTCCGATCTGACCTGTTTCTGTCCCACGCTTCGATCTCCTCTCCAGCCCCGGTAAACTCGACCTGCCTGACTTCCACACTCCGATTGGCCACTTGATCCGAAGCTATCTCTCCGGCTCCGCTGCTGACGTCTGACGGCCATCACGTCTCCCGCAAGCCCTGAACGCTTCCTTAAATAAAGAACTGAAACGAATGCTCTGGGGTTTCCTAGTCTGTTCTGGTCTCCTGATACTCACGACACGTGGTAAGCTTTCTCTCCTGGCTTTGATCTCTTTGATCTCCGGCAAAACTAACATAAAATGCAACAGAAACAAAATGAAAATAAATCCAAACAGCTTGCCAACATCATTTTCGCCGTTCCATGTATTCCGTTACTCCCCAAGCCTGCACAAAATTTAGTAATTGTATTCATATTTAGTTTCTTTTGTCTTTTATTAGCATATTTATCTTCCGGTTCTGTTCTACTGGAATAAAATGTTTTTGAAAAAGCACCAGGACGCCAGTACGGAGCACCAAAAAACCCGAATGTTGATTCTGAGCAGGTTTACTAGGTGGAGAGGTCCAACTTTGTCGGCTATGGAAAAGGTGAGATGGCACAACATTCATTTGG
Organism: Urocampus carinirostris; assembly: GCF_059441175.1. Classification (NCBI taxonomy): domain Eukaryota; kingdom Metazoa; phylum Chordata; class Actinopteri; order Syngnathiformes; family Syngnathidae; genus Urocampus; species Urocampus carinirostris. The sequence continues at coordinate 28,797,675 of NC_142357.1, forward strand.
ACAGGTAACTTAAATTAGTTTTACCTGGTTATATCAGTATCAGAAATTATTTTCCCCCATTTTATTAACACTCCACTTATTGAAACCTGAATATTTTGTTTGTTTGTTTGCTTGTACATGATTCAATTGTTTGTTTGTTTGTACATGATTCAAATTGAATCTTTTCTTCCGGCGCCGTCACGAATGGCAGCCACTCCAGCAGCTCCGTGTTATTTTCGATTGTTCTCAGCTCAGGGATGCTGCTGGAAATGTGAATTTCCCTTCGGGGATGAACAAAGTATCTATCTATCTATCTATCTATCTATCTATCTATCTATCTATCTATCTATCTATCTATCTATTTGGTATTGGAGTAATCCAAAAGTAATTGAAAGTAATCCAGTTAAAGTAACCCTACCCAACCCTGTGTATAATGTCGGTTGCTAGCTAGCTAGCTAGCTAGATAGCTAGCTAGATAGATAGATAGATAGATAGATAGATAGATAGATAGATAGATAGATACTTTATTCAACCCCGAAGGGAAATTCACATTTCCAGCAGCATCCCTGAGCTGAGAACAATACAATAATAAAGCAAAAAGAATACAATATACAAATACCCAGTGTGACGTGCAAATGCCCTCTGTAGCTAACGTGCGAGTATAATAAATGGGCAATAGAAACTTGGACTCTGGGAGTCAAACTCTCCCAGAACAAATCGTACCCAGTGGCCTTCAAGCTGTAGATGGTTAGCAAAGAAGTTCCGTACACCTGTTTGCTAACAGAAAGTAGTTTACCGGTGAGCGTCTGAATTGTAGCTTTTAATTAGAGACACATTCTTTTGGCTTGAGAACCTTTTTGTCCTGACCTTGAAGGTGCTTGCTCCTGAGAACAATGTGAAGACTTAACTGGTTTTGAGTGCAAACGAATACAAACCTATAAAGATATATAAACGTATGAAGTATATATTGGGTGTAAAATATAGTATTAAAGGCACACTTAGACCATAATTTCTCTTACATATTCATCTATGCAAGTTAAAAAATGTTGTACTTTACTTTGAAATGCCCCGGCTCAACACTTGTTTAAGTACACTATCAAAATGAGAGTCGCATTGAGGGGTGGGCGATACTGGGAATTTTAGGTTTGATCCGTTCCAAGTAAATACATGGTAGTATTGATTGATACTGATCCGATACCAATACTTTTTGCTTGGAAATGTCATGATCATTGATTAATTGGTTTTATTTGCGATGAACACAGCACACTATTAAAGTTTGAGGCGGGTGATTAAGTGGGGTAGTACGTCCAAGTAGCTAGGGACACTACTTGAAATCATTCAATTTACCAATTAACTATCGGCATAAATGCCATGTAGAGGACTACACTGCCACAAATACATTTCACCCTAGACATTCTTAACCACAAACCCTTGTGAAACAAGCTGGAACCTCAGAAAATTCACAAACCAACATGTGAAACCAGTTCTAACGGACACACATCTTTGTCACCTACAGAAAGTGAGCAGACTATCCAGCAGTGTAATAAATATTTGAAACCACAGTGTTCATTTGGAATCAAAAGACTATTGATTTGCATATGTGTGTTATGTTTTATGAGTTATTTCATTGTGTGTCCAAATGAAATGTTCCCTGTTATCAATTAACAAATTGGAGAACTTTATTTTGAAGAGCATCAACAGGATCTTCAACCAGTCACAGGACACTCTACTCCTAGGACAGTGTCCCAGAAGTGGGCCCTGCCTAACCTTTGCTCCTTGGACGATGGGGACAAAGAAGGCCAAAGCCCAGAGCTCTGGCCCCTCTTCAAGAAAGCCTGGCACATGTTATCCACGAGGCCCGGATCGTCCGTGGATCAATTTCTCCCGGTCGGTCAGCTGAGAAGTCCAGTTTCTTTATTCCTTCATCTTTTCTTCACAATGTGGCCTTATCTCCTCCACGGGAGGCTTTTTTTCAAAGGTAACGCAAGAAAAGATTCTGCAACAAACTGTTTGGGTGTTTTTTGGGCAAATACTTTACTCTGACACATGAAGTAACTCCTGATCCTTGAAATAATTTGATATTCTTAAAAGTGGGCTTATTTATCAGTACTTCCAACACCTACAGAATCTCTTCCCTCCGTCCCCCTTTCTTAACACTCAGTCTCCTTCGGTAGTTAGAAATGCGCATTTCTCCTGCCACAAATGTTTATTTTATTATTGTTTTGATTTTCTTTTCCTTGTAAATAAATCATAGTTTGTTTAGAATCAAACCCTTTTGGGATGTTTATTATCATTTGTGTCTATAAAGTTTTCCTTTGGACTGATCAATCATCATCAATATCAATGAACTACAAAATCGATAATTTATGTTTGGAGGATTGCTTCCTTTAGAATGAGACTGTAGTTTGGCGACTAGTTCCGGTGGATCGTCAGCACCATCTGCAGGAAATTGGCAAATTTGATTCTAACCCCAATAAATATAATTTGAAGCAATTCTTCCTACAACCATAATGCACCCTTACTTTCACATTTTTCCAGGATCTAATGGCGACGTGACTTGTTTCAATGTCCTTCGTCTTGAAGTTAATTGTAGCCTAAAAAAATACGGAACATGGCTGGCATTGCATTTCAATATATGGTACCTGTTGCTAGTATTTAATCACTTCAGTTGCTAAAGTTCCCTCTAGCCTTTGAGTTCTACTTGCAATTCGAAAAAATTCCTTTCATTAGTTCTTTAGTTTCTAATGCTAACGGCTAACACCATTCAAATCAACTTCATATAACACTTTACAATACCATTATTTTTATGCAAAATGCTGCAAGTTTTAAAACAGGGAAAAGGGGATTTTTTTTGTTTTTTGTTCCAGATGACTAAATTTTGGTAGATATCAGATCTCGTGGAATTTTCATCTCGTCCCATGACTACAGTAAACCCCGTTTGATACCCCCATTGTAGGGATAATGGTACACTTATCAGCTTATCAAAGTATTTTTAAAAACAAGTAAATCAGTTATTTACTTTTCCCTTTCAAGACAATTAGGGAGGTAACCATTTTTTACAGCTACAAAGGACACCCCCAACTATGGTACGACTACAGAACCATCAGTCTCATTAGCCATGCAAGTAAAGTCATACTAAAGGTCCAACTTTACAGACTGAAAACACAAGCCAAAAACATTCTAGCCCGAAGAACTGGTTGGTTTCAGGGAGGGAAGGAGCACCACAGAATAGATTTAAAATCTGTCCATCCTATGTGAGAAGTTGGAGCAACACCACATAATCTTCTATCACATATTGTGGGCCACCATGCAGAAGTAGTTCAGACCATTGAACAGCTGTACGCCAAAGCCAACAGTGCGGGACTAAATAATGGAACTATTAGAGTGGGTTTTAAACAACGCTGCATTCTCTCTCCAACTTTATTCAACATTTTCCTGGAGAGCGTCATCACCGAAGCCATGGACCAACATGAAGATAGAACATTGCTTAGGAGACATAACCTCACTCATATCCGTTTTGCTGATGGTATTTCTGTACTGACAGGAAGAAGAACAATAACTAAGATGTCGTCAATCGCCTGAACCAAGCATCAAACCAGCATGGAATGTAATCAGCACAGAAAAAACTAAAGTAATGACCAACAACCCCACAAACATCACCACCAACCACATGGACCTGGGACCTATCACCAAATGTATATATCTTGGAGCTTTCATATCATAAGAGGAATAAGAAAAAAAATAGGGCCATGAACAAATCTAGAGACAAGAACATTGCAAAGATCAGACTCACGTAAGTGCTGGTAACCTTCATCTTCCTCTACGCATTCTAGACATGGACTCACAGGAAGTCTGGAAAGAAAATCCAGGCCATGGAGATGCGATGCTGCAGAAAACTTCTAGGCATCAGTTACATAGCCCATGTGACAAACAAGAAAGTACTATGAGAGGGCACATTAGACCCTACGAAGAACTGTGGTCGACTGTGTGCACATACAAAAAAACTGCAGTGGTATGGTCACGTCATAAGTGCATCAGAACAGGCCACGATCATTCTCCAGAGCACAGTCCAAGGGGGCAGAAGAAGAGAAAGACAGAAAAAGAACTGGGCTGACAACGTCAAGGAATAGACTGGTACCAACTTTGCCAAACTCAAACTCAGGCCAGGTCAGCAATTGAGAGAGCAGTTAAAGGGGCTGTCCCGAGTTGTGATCTCAGTGAAGCCCCGAAAACCCAGGCATTTAAGGGACGCTCTAGCCGTGAACATATTTTTGTACTTTTATTGTCATTAGGGTTGCGCTGTTCGAAAGAGATCTTGCGAATTTCCCCGGGTGAGTAACAAATTGCAATGTAAAGGTCACCCAAGGATCACAAAGGAGTTTGTGACACGTGAGTGCCGTATCGCGTGGTATCGCCACATTTGCTTCTAATGACCTTGCAAGGACTCCCGCTGCTCTGTATTAATTGGAGCTTGCCCCACACTGGGAAGGTCGTTGTTATTGTGTCTGTCAGAGTCTGATAAGACCACGGACGTCCTCCTTCAGGGAATACAAGGAAAGGGTCGTCTGCAAAGAAAAATATTTTTTCCCCAGTCAGTCATTTGTATCATTTATATCACCAGTCACGGGCGCGTCACAGAAAATCAGTAATTAGTTACAGTAATTAGTCACTGAATTAAAAATGTAACTCGGTTACAAAAAAGTAACTTGTGACCCAGAAAGTAACTATCTGGTTACAAATAATTCTATATGCTCGCATAGGAGTCATCCGCCAAAAAAGGCTTTCAAGAGTGGCATAAATGAAATAGAAAAAAACCTGTAAAGTAATCCCTCGTTTGCATTCCAAGAAGGTACTGCTTAAGTCAAAACCCACGAAATAGAACCCTCCATTTATTCATTTATTTTATTCATTGAATATTCTATTATACATTAAAACCAAAGAACAAACTAATTTTCAGGTTCAGTCATTTGTCAAATAAATGCAGTGTACTTTATGATTACATTTTTTTTTTAAATTAAATGTCAAATCATAATTTTAAAAATATTGTTCCCGGACTAAGGAACGGATTACATTTTTACTTTAGACTAATTTTCTTAGCCTTAAATACGCCCTATAACAAAGGATACACATACATAGGAAAATGTTAAGGTTGTTCTGTTATCCTCCTACAGAAACCACATATTTTTCCAATATCAAACATAAAAATCACAAGGGGAGCTACTAGGTAGCGCCAAAGAGTCTCATCCAACTCCAGAGTAAGTTAAGCAGGGAGAAAAGTCCAGTTTGTTGGCGATAGAAAGCATCTTCCTCAGCCTTTTAGACCCAAACACTGGTGCTTTTATGGGTTGACATGAGGGCTTTTAAAACAACTTGAAATTGAAGTCAGATCATCAAGCTATTTTACGCATGTTTACAACCCATTTAAACACAGGAAGACACAGGCAGAAAAGGGGCGGGGTGACTGTTAAGCCAATCAGAATGCAGGACACAATGAACAATGATAATCCGTAAAGTAGTGAACCAGCAATAAGTAAAGCACGACACAGCAAGGGATTACAGTACTGTATAAATCTTTCTTTCCTCAGTCAATCATCTGTATTTATTCATCTTGTCTTTATTCCTCCCAACCAACACACACCCTTTGTTACCCCCCACTCCAGCTGCTGCACATATGGAGGGTCCCTAATATTTTCCCAGGGGTGCCCACGCTCTTGGTACAGTGATGAATAGCCCGGGCTCCCGTATCGATTTCCAAACCGAAACAATTTCAGCTCTAAACAAGTCCCAGTTTATCATATTGATTTTCTCTTGAATTCACTTTCTGGTGTAAGGTGACACCGTTCATGTGAATGAATGGACTTGGATGGGTGCTTAACACGAGCTGAGCGAGTCGTGACTGAGGGCTAACAACGGCGCTAGCGACTCTGCGTAGAGTGCTTCAGCGAAAAGTCGATGGGGAACGTGAGAACGACAGCTTGACGAAAAAGGGACGAGGGGACTTTTTCAAGAGACGTACGGGCATTGTTGACTGTTTCGGCGATTAATCCGTAATCGCGGTTTTTGTAGGTATGAACGGTAATAGAGTTTTTTTTGTCCTTGTTGCACTCACCTTCAATCTCGTCTCAGTGAGTCGAAGTGTAATAGCTCCACTTTCAACGTCAATTTTACTCACTCAAAATATGTGATGAGATTTATTCTTTGGTGAAGACGGTATTTTGTCAATTTACACCGTATGGATGAAAATTCATTTTTATTGCTGCATACATGGCAACTGTAAGCATAGACATTCCCTGTCCTGCCGCGTGTTCAAATAAACTTTCTGGATTATGGGTACTTGGACGAAGAAACAACAGCTGAAGAGAGTAGTACTGCTGAGGACTTTTATTACAAAGAAACAAAATAGGAAATAATCAGAATATTCTGGTCTGAAGGCCTCAGGACAAAGTCATCCCTCGACAAGCAACAAAAATGGCTGAACACTATCTTTGTAGGAATGTGGCGTTGATTGACAAAATGAAACATAGCTGGAAAATGAAACTTTGAGACCTTTGTTAAGACAACTCAGCTGGATTTTGATGGTTGTATGATAAGTTTAGGGCAGGCTTATCAGAACACCACTTGGAAACACTGCTGGAAAAGTACTGACACATTGAAACATGAAATGAATACAGCAAGTAAATACTTCATTCGAATATGTGGATGAACTGTGCATTTATAATAACTAAATAAATAATGTGATTATAAAACTAGAGATGCAATAATTGAATAATAAAACCAACATAGCTGGAGAAGTAATGCAATGGTGAAAACATATTAAGTAAAACATAATAATCTCACATAACCTTTTGACATTAAAAAGCCGTAGATGTTATCGTGCACTCAATTTTTACGCGATTGCCTCTACATAATATTAGAAAAAACATGTTCTTGTTTAAAAATCAGAAGTGGCAAAATTTCACCAAAACAGAAATATAATGTGATGCTTGAAGCGGTTTATTCATAGACAAAGACTTGCTCCAAAATAAAACAGCCGTAGACTAATATACTAGAGTCAAGTTATTCTTCCATCCATCCATTATCTGAAATGCTTATCGTCAGTAGGGTTGCGGGGGTGCCGGAGCCCATACCAGCTATCCTTGGGCAGTGGGGAGGGGACACCCGGAACTGGTTGTCAGCCAGTCACAGGGCACACAGGGACAGACAAATCACTTGCTCATTCACACCTAGGGGCCAATAGAAAATTGACGAGAATAATTTCATTTTTTTTATGGCTGTTTAAGCCTGTAGCTTTAAATTGGTTGCGGCTCGTAGAAAGACAAACTTTAATTTTCTTAAATTTGAGCACGTGGCTATCAATCTGGCGTCCTCTGTAGTGCAGACTTTACGGTAGCAGACTAAGACAACCCATTTTTGATGTGCTCTTATTTTGTTATCAAATGCATCCTCATTCACATATGTATTAACTCCTTTTGGTCCAAAGATTTGAGATCCCTAGAGCAACCAATCCAATTGTGACTTACCGCTGCTCAAACTGTAATAACAGTAACAGTAGAGGAGTAAAGACCACTGAAAAGCGGGTCTATAATCACTTAAAACCTTGGTACCTTTGCCTGTTTTCTTTCGATGGAGTCAAGTGTCAAGTTGCTCTCTTAATACCAGATTGGATTTGATTAAGATCTGCTGACATTGCAGTCCCGCGACACACCTGAAAAAAGCTGCTAGCTCTATCCTGAATGCATTAATGCTGACAGTGGAGTCACAGGCTTGGCGGTGGGATGCGTCCTTGGCCACAGTAATCTCAGCCTGGCCCCGAACGCTGACCGACACCGGCTGGAAATTGACTGCAAGTGAAAAGGTCTATTAGAGAAGCTAAAACAAACAAACAAATGTAGTCGGGCAGTAGATGACAGCTTGGCACAGCCAGCATATTATCTATTTAACCTTTTGTCCTTTGCTCACGCTTCTACGTTTTACTCCAGCTGACTGAATTTCATTCTGTGGAATTCTGAAACGGAAGTAAAATCTAAATAGGAGTGTCCTCAAAAATGTATATTGTAATACCTTGGTTATAGCGGTCAATGGGGACCAGAACTCCTTGCAAACGTGAAAATACGCTAAGTGGCAACGCTCCCAAGGGTCAAACTTACCTCGAGATATCATCTTTACCAATCAAGAGTATACAACTGTAGCCAAACAACTAAAGATATACAGATAAAAACATAGACGTGCAGTTGAAAGAATGGTATTTGTCATTCTAGACAAGTAAAACAGAATTGGAGGTCTTCTCTTTTCAGTGTAAAAAAGCAATTTAGAGAGTGGCTGGCTAGCTGCACACTAGCACAGGTATCCTCGATATGTTCCAGGTACCCGCGGCGATGAAAATACAACCCTCCCGAATGTAGCACTTTCCTACAAGTTGTAGCTTCAGGTCATCTGTTTCATTAGTAATAGATCTTGTTTCGGTGAGGTACAGGCTCGGCGGTGGTGGTTTGTTAGAATTCTTACGTAACCTCGGAAGTAAGCTGGACCTGCGGCCCTACTTTTGCCTCTTCTTCTATCTCTTCCCGGACCCAATAACAATCCACAAAGTACCCGAAAAATAAACTGCGATACAGCGAGGGATTGCTGTATTAATAAAATGATTATTATTATTTTGATGTTCCCAATGTTCCCTTTTGTCGTACGTGAATAAAAATATAGTTTTCACAAAGCTTTAATGTGTACTGCAGCAAAATTCAAAGTAAATTTTCTTTGTATACTAATGTAATAAAAAGTTTTTAAATCTCTGGATTTGCATTTTTCTCACGTATTTATTTTTATCATTGTATATATTTTTTACGAGGATATTTATCAAATGCATGCAAAAAACCCCACTGCATTTTGAGTTTTTTAACACATTGTAACAAATATGGGTGGTAAATAAATTATTCTAACAAATGATTTATTGACAATTGAATCAAAGAGAATCCAAGTTTTTTCTTTTCAAAACTCGTCTTGCCTTTTGAGCACCACATATGTTTTTTGATCATTATGTCAGGAGAACGGATGAAAAACCTTGTTTTGATATTCTGAAGGGTGACTACACACACTTTAGGTGAATTATTTTTACAGTTTTGGTAGTTCAATATACTTGAATCAAGACAGAAACACTCTTGGATTTATGTCCTTTTCATTTATTAATCATCCACTTAATCATCCAAGCTTGAATAGTACACAAAACAATATTAAGAAAATAAAACAAAGACAACTAGAAGTTGAGGACTTAAACTGACACCATTCGGATAGAGAACAACGTTGGCTTGATTATTGTTATTGTATTTTGATAGAGTTCCCCTTTTTAAGTCACACCAATACCAATACCTAGCAACAATGAGATGTTCTGTGAAGTTTTAAGTCGATAAAGATGACGGCCCAGTCAAGCCTTAAACATACAAAACATAGCACTGAAGGAACTTACGAAAAAAGTCAATTTACGAACGATCGTCCGGAATAATCTCGTTTGTAAATAGGGCAGCGTCTGTAATTCATAATATAGTAAAATCGATTCATGTAGAGATCCAAAGCAGATCCATGTATGAATGGAGAAATTGTATTTTTACACATTTTCCTTTTTTTTTCTTTCTTTTTTTAACTGGCTCCGTATGACAAAATACTCAACAGCATGGCATCTTTTGTCCAACGCATTCAAATGATCCTGCAATTTTAAATTCCCTTTTCACAGTCACCCAGAAAAAAAACGTCACAGCAACATAAAACAAGATGATGCAGCCACTGCTTTTTCAGCCTCTCCTTTCTGCAAGAAGCGAAAGTCATTACTTCCGTTTGTTGCCATTGTCGTAAAGTTGTCTTTGATGGCTGCGCTACATCGCTTTCTTCCCTTTACCCGCACACATATATGATTCTTTGCGACGCTGCGGCATTGCATTGTGGGAGAAAGTCGTTTCGATCGACTGGAGAGTAAGTTAACATTTTAAATTACTACATTGAAGACCAAAACTCCAAATATAATTCCCTCTGCCTGTACATGTGAGTTTGAGGGGATCAAAACATAAATTAAAAATGATGAGGCAGAGTTGCAATACATTAGGAATAGGACAACCAATTGGTCTTGTTCTTATCAATAAATGTACATGGAGACTTCTAAATTTACAGTACATGCAGGGTTGGGTAGGGTTACTTTAACTTGATTACTTTCAATTACCTTTGGATTACTCCAATACCAAATATGCTAATAAAGGACAAAAGAAACTGAATGTGAATACAATTATGACTTACAACACGTGGTAAGCTTTATCTCCTGGCTTTGATCTCTTTGATCTCCGGCAAAACCAACATAAAATGCGACAGAAACAAAATGAAAATAAATCCAAACAGCTTGCCAACATCATTTTTGCCGTTCCATGTATTCCGTTACTCCCCAAGCCTGCACAAAATTTAGTCATTTTATTCATATTTAGTTTCTTTTGTCTTTTATTAGCATATTTGGTATTGGAGTAATCCAAAAGTAATTGAAAGTAATCCAGTTAAAGTAACCCTACCCAACCCTGATACAACCCTGGACATTGGCCTTTATACACCTATGTAAGATATACCATTAATAATCAGACACTTGCATTTATCATGTTAACAATGGACGTGGTGTATCTCTGATAAGTTCCATTAAAAACAGTAACACCAAACCCTTGAACCATAATGCAGGTAAGACAAGGGAAAACGAGTGTCTTTTCTCCTGAAAAATATTATCCGCCCTTCTCAAAAAGGGCAATGTCACATAGGATTTCCAGGCGTCGCCTCCCGAGTTTGATGGGCTGTGCAATGGGGCCGGGGTGACCTTTTGAGGTGTGCCTACAGCTGTGGCCCCAGGCTGCTGTCAGGCTACCGTTGGCCCTTGCTGACCCCTCGGTTCTCAGCGGCACCTTCCCCCGTCGATGTCTGCAGGCTGTCACACCTCCGCAAGTCCCGACTTGATGGAACACTCCGAAAAAAACAACCGTCGCCTTCCGAAGACGGCATTTTGAAACAACCTCACCCTTAACTAACTGCGCAACTGTCGATAACTTTTAAACTGAGTGCGACTTTACCAACTTTGCGTCTGGAATTTCCGCTACTTAAGCCTTCACCGCAAACGAGACAAAGTGCAAAGCTCTGGTATGAAATCATTTCGGGTGAAGCTCTTGTGTGGATCGAGCTGCAACACCGGTCTACTTAATGTCAGCCCAATGACCAGACACAATCGATATGGAGTCTAACTGCAAATCAGCCATAAACAACTGTGGAGAAAAAAGAGGCTTTTCCCCCCCTTCTTGGTTTCTCTACAACAAATGCAGCACTGGTCTTTGCCTACAGCATTTATTTTATTCATCTCTTAACGTGAAGTGAAATATCATTAGTGCTATTGGGTTCATAAGACCAGCACAGTGCGAAGGTTGTTTGGAATCATTGTCTAGTATAGCACAAAATCCATTGACCAGGATTTTTCATTTTTACCAAAACAATTGAAAAATAACTACAATGGACAGGATTTTATTTTAAACACATTAAAAAAATGCAAATTATTGGTAAAACATACTTCACTCTAACCAATAATCACAACCCTACATTTTGGTTCCTCTGTAGGTCTTTCTTTTGACCTCACCGTATTTGGTCACTAACTTCCAGGTTCGATTTTTCCCCTTACAAAATTGGTCATATGTCTCTATTTTCCTCCTACCACGACCTTCCCTCTTCACTAGTTAAACACTCCGTCTCCTTGGCTCTGTGCTAGTTTATTGTCTTACATTTCTCATCCCAAGTACTTTTGTCAGTTTGGTCATTTTCTATCTCTATGGTTTACCTACTCCCTTGTGTCTTGTAGCACTCAATTTTCAAAGCAACACACAACAGAGCGGCATCTAGTGTTCAAATATTATACAATGTCCCTTTAAATAACTCTAATAACTTTAACAACTTAGGTCTGGTGTGCTCTTATTATATATATATGTATATATATATATATATATATATATATATATATATATATATATATATATATATATATATATATATATATATATATATATGCATAAAAGCTACAGACCGGAATATTGTTCCAGAATGAACAAACTTAGACATTAAATAACTTCAAAACCTTTGCTCTCCATAAAAATATGAAATAAAACGGAAATATAAATACAATTTGTGCATTTCACTTGGGGAATTTTGCTTTGGTGAAAAACATATGCCAGGTCCTCATATTCTTCTTCTTTAACTCTTCAATTTTCTGTATCTTCTGCTTTGCATTCAGGTTTTTCAGTTTACTTTGATGTTTGGTCTTGTAGTGCGGTTTTTCATCAAATTCCTTAATTAGGGCCACATTAGCTCCACAAAGACACACGGGTTTATCGGCAATGTCAGTTAAACAAATATTCAGCCTCTCATTGGTTTTGAAAGGCTCTGTTTTCTGAATCGACTTTTTTCACAGAAACGGAAATGTCACCCTGTTTTTTTCCGTTTAGCCTTCTGTTACATCGCGATAGATACGATGGCCATCCTCGGGAGTTATGGCCCCGCTGCTTGTCACCTAAGAGTCACTATTAATCAGGGTTGGGTAGGGTTACTTTAACGGGATTACTTTCAATTATTTTTGGATTACTCCAATACCAAATATGCTAATAAAAGACAAAAGAAACTAAATATGAACACAATTATGACTCACAACACGTGGTAAGCCTTCTCTCCTGGCTTTGATCTCTTTGATCTCCGGCAAAACTAACATAAAATGCGACAGAAACAAAATAAAATAAAAAAATCATTTTTGCCGTTCCATGTATTCCGTTACTCCCCAAGCCTGCACAAAAGTTAGTAATTTTATTCATAATTAGTTTATTTTGTCTTTTATTAGCATATTTGGTATTGAAAGTAATCAAGTTAAAGTAACCCTACCCAACCCTGCTATTAATGCACTTCTCGGTCTGGAAGGGGATTGCCACTTGTGAGGCCCCTTCTGAAGGTTTCTTATTTTCCTCGGGCTGAGGTTTTGAGTTTTTCCTTGCCCGCATGTTGGTTTAAGATCACGGGATGGTGTAATTGTCAGCCTGTGCAGTCCATTTTGTGATTAAGGGCTATACAAATAAACGGGCTTGACTTGACTTGTTTTTCAGCTGACCGACGTGATGTTTATCAGTAGATAGTTTTAAAAGTTGCTACGCTCGTCAGGCTACAGCTAACTCGATCGATGCGGGAACATTTCTGGGAAGTCTTGTGTCGGCAGCTGAAGTGAGGCATTCTGGGATCTGTAGTTTGACAGTTATCAGGGGCAATTATAGTAGATCTATGTAAAATGATATAATTGTACACCAGGATGTGGCCCAAGGGCTGTGAGTTTGACACCTACGGTCTATTCTACACATCCCTCGGCGAGACTTAGATAGATCCCCTATGTTGCCGAGCTTAACTGCCCCACCGGCCCCATGCTCGCCGTCTGGGGGACCGAAGTAGGCGCACTCTGCTTCAAGCGACAACAATAGATTCTTGTCACCTCCGCCATGTTGGAGCCAAAAGTGAACACAAGCTCCTGTAAAGGAGCAAAAGCTACGAATTGATTTATGAGCGTTGGCGGGGGCCATAACGCCCGGCAGTAACGAGGAATCAATGGACTAGAAAAATGCCAACAGCAGCGTTTTATGTCCGCTTTTGTCTCATCTGGAATGTAATTAATTTTTGAGAGAGAAGGTGAAAAGGTTCCCCGCTATGCTCGGCGGTGAATGTAACACATACGATAGAATTCCTTCTAAGTTGCCGAATAAAAAGTTCTCATTTTCTGGCGACAAACGCGATAGATTTTTTTTTTCCTGTGCTCTTGAATAAGAGTTGAGAGAAAACCCATGAACTCAACCTTGAAAAGCTTCACACGCCGCACAGTCTCCCCTTTTCAAGATTGCTACCTGACCTCATTTAAATTTAAATGTCGGTCAATATGATCTTCATTTAATTTTAACCACATTTGGAGGAAAGTGGCGTGTAATTGGGGATATTCCGCGGATAAATATAACTTTTTTCCCCCTTGGGTAACATACCAGGTTCTAAACTACTGTTGCATTTTTAATGCGCCGGATCCTTTTCATTTTTTCAGGTCAAAAAGGTAAATTTTGTGTTTTTGCAGCCATTTAGTATGAATGCTGATGTTCACTTTAAGTAAAATAGCTATAAATAATAATAGAGCAATTGCGATACTGCTTTAACGTGCAAAGCTCTATGGGAAACTTCAATTTAGCCTAAAACTGGTTTAAAGCAAACAACACATTATACAATGTCATTTTCCTCTTAGCAAAAATATCACTTTAATAGGGCAGTCTAGAACCGGTCTGTCATCTAGTGGTGACTGGTGATATTACAACTTAAATCAGACAGTTAAACGTTGCTTTGCCTACCAGTATATGATATATCATGAATGCTTTTTTTTAAAGTACTATCCTGAATTTGAAAATGTACTTGCCTGCGCCATCTTCTTGCTAAAATCATCATCGCAGCTTCTGTCAAGGTGTTAGTGTGGCGCGTGCAAGTACGTGCATTTCCGTACCATCTTTTGTTGGGGGTTTGGCTAGGCGTTTGGACTGAATTTGAACCAGTCCTTTCACTATTTCAGGCTACAGTAACAGAAAACCGCAAACACGAGCATGAAATCACTCTGCACTCCCGGACTCCCCTTCTTACCATTTTCATGATTCCTAATATTCAGTCCCAAACAGCTTTAAAGAAAAAAAAGTAAGATAAAATTAGATAGGTGCTGTGGAAAAAAACAAACTGTAAAGGCTCTATGAACTCAGTTGGGCATTGTTAACACATACTTAAAATAATATTGTACTTTCAACTATTCAAGGACACCTCAGATGACACACATCTTTAAATCTGTAAAATAACAGCTATGAATTTAATAGAGCAATTGTTGCACTGCTTTAATATTCAAAACGAGAAACTACAGTATACTAGGGATAGACAACTCGAATCATCACAATATAGCCCAAAAATATTATATAGATATATTTTTTTCATGAGATTTAGTTCTCAAAACTGTTTTAAAGCAAACAAAACAAAACCAAATAGTGTCCTTTTATGACTTGAATAAGGTGTTGTGCAACTGGTCTGTCATCTAGTGGTGAGTGGTGATACTACAGCCTAAAGCATAAGGGTAAATGTAATTTTTTTTTTACCACTACAATAATATCTTAAGTAAAAACAGCTATAAATAATAAACACAGGAAGGCAAAAAAAGGGTAGACACACAAAAAAATACAAACGAAGGAGACTCAATGTGACCAAAAAGAACCATTTATCTAATTTCTTCCCCGCCAGCCTTTCACAAGGTTTGGGTTTTTGGGGATACCCGTAGCAGCAAGATACCGGACAATCAAGTCAGTTCCCTATAGGTGAGGCTCTTGCAGCAAAATACAACCAAATTTGTTCACCTACAAGCACCCAAAAAATGCAAACTTCTAGGATATGTATTTTTGTTTATTATTCAAATCAATATATATATATATTTTTAAATCAATATACCGTAAATTCCGGACTATAAGCCTCTACTTTTTTCCCAAATGTTCAGCCCTGCGGCTTATTCAGTGAAGCGGCCAATTTATGTAATTTTTCGAACGGCCACCAGCGGCGCTCGAATACAAAAGGTAAGATTAAGACCAGAAGAATATGTGCGCCAAGAAAGACTGCAACCTCTAAGTTTATGCATATATTGTCTGTTGAGTAAAGGTACATTCCGATAATGAGGAAGACACCCTTGTTGGCAATAGTTATGAGGAAGTTGAGGACGATCTACCGTGAATTTCACAATTACGGGACACTCTTTTTGACAGGCACATTTGATGCATTGCAAGCGTGATCCTACTAGCGTGTTGGTACCTTTCAAAGGCACGGTTTGGGATGAAAGTTATATTATTATTATTAAAACTTTGAAAAATCTCTCGGTGTAACGTCTTTCTTCGTAAATATGTGTAACCATGTATAATATGTATTTGCAACTGTATATTTTTGTAATGTATTTATTTTAGAGATTTATTCTGTTATGTGCTCTACGGGCGAATCAAAAAGAAGGGGCGGAGCAAACGCAGGCTGATGGGAAGTAGATCTGTCTGTTGTCGCAGCGGAAAATAGTGGATATATATTTTTTCCACCCTTAACTTTGGAAATATACATTTTGTTTCCTTACTTTACAAGTCTGCATCATACTTTAATTACGGGTATCATTTTCCATTCATGATGCTGACTGTGGTTCTAGGATTGTGTACTATTGACTTTTGGATTGTGCCCTTGGTTCGCACTGATCGCTGCTTGGCCCTGTGGCTAGGACCTTGACTCAGCCTCTTGGCTGGGAGCAAGTGTCTCGGCCTATTGGCTTTGTAGTGTATTATGATTTGACGGATATTGGATAATTCATGAAGAATATAGAACAATAAATCTCTACAAAATCAAAATCGTGGAACTTACAGCATGGTCTGGGTTAAACTTGTGATCGTGTCACAAGTTTTAATGCGGTCGCACGCGGCTTATACACAGGTGCGGCTTGTGTAAGTACGAAAGTGGAAAATCACTTTAAAAGTGGTGGGTGCGGCTTATAATCAGGTGCGCTCTATAGTCCGGGTTTTATGGTATTTTTTTGCCAATAGAGTGTACTAATTAATCTAAAATTTTTATTTTAAAGTTGGTTTCTTCTTGCACTAGCAGTAGCAATTCCAACACTTTAAACCACATAGATTGTATATTTTATTGTTTGCCTGAAAAGAAAAATCTCGAGATATAATTTTTCACATTAACAAACAGAATCAAACAAATCAGTGTAGAAATAAATTAAAGCCACATGTTTTTGCAATACCGTTGGCTTCTTCCAGTTGCTTTTGGTCGGGATAAACTTGCAACAATTATCACCTAGTGCGTATTTATGCGCCGTACGCCTGACAGCGCTTCGTCAGAGTGCAACCGAAGTGATTAATTGTGCACAAGCTGTACTCTCGCAAGGCGGATCCGCTGCTAAAACGCTTGGCTTCTCTAACACCGAGCTCAAAATAAACAACAATGGAACTCTCACAAAGATGCTCATCGGCAGTCAGGCCAGAGACCGTCCTCGGTTGCTACTGCGCGTTAAGCTCGCGTGGGCAGTGTATAAAAATATATCGTCAATCAATGAAATGTGAGGAGTTTTTGTCTTTATGTTGTTTTAGTAGTCTGACAGTGAGCTCCATGGAAAATGTAATCGAACATTGGTTTGTCATTATCTCCCGCGAGCAAAGCCAGTGTGGTGATAATGTTTTCGTTAGGGATCTAAGTGTGTATATCTGTAGTTTTTTTGTGGGTCTGTCCACTCAAGAAAAGAAGGGGGAGTTAGATTTGAGCACCTTCTTTCACAGGCTGTCAGGTAGGTTACCCTAGATGTGAAAAATGGCCCCAAAAAGCTGACTCAGCACCTTTGGTTTTGTTGACACTGCGTTTTTCCCCCACAGAAAGTCATTCCACTCTCCCAGGCCAGAACAACATTGAATATCGGCATTTGTTATAGGCAGTCAGGTAGGTTACCCCAGATGTAAAATTGGCCCAAAAAAGCTAAATTAGCATTTTTTTGTTTTTTTTTGCTGACACAGCAGCTTCCCAGAACGACATTCTATTAATTTGGCAGACATTCAGCCTGTCTGGGTTTTTTAATCTGGCTCACCCCCCCAAAAATATGTTAAAAATAAGAATATAATAGGTGTAAAATGGTTAGAGGTACAGTGTGTGTATTCAGTGCCTACTTGTGGTAAAATAAAACACATTGATTTGAAATCCAGACAAAAAAATTAACCATAAAACCAATGTAATTTTTTTTTTTTTAATCTTAGGTCGAGAAATTTGTATTTTGTTTACATAGTGGAATCCATACCTGTCTGATGTCTTGCTGCTTGCTGTGCAACAGTTTTATGTTTGCATTAGACAACAGTGCCATCTAAGGGTCAACTATTACACAATTGGGCTTTTAAAACAAAGGAAAAAAAAGTACTACGAATGAAAATGTGTTATGAGGTGTCACCCTTGTCCCCAGTGTCCCCTACATTGAACTCAATGGCATTTTTCTTGACTCGACATTTTTTATCATGTATTTTATCTTATTCATCAAGATATTTATCAATCCAAATGAAAAGAAAATCTGAGCTAGCCCTATAGCATTTTGAAAGACATAATCTTTTACTTTGCTTTGATTCTGACTGTTTCAAAACCAATTTGATTAAATAGTTTATTCGTAGACAAAAAAAACCCGAAATATATGATGTCCTTGGAAATGTCTGCAGGTTAGTTTATTATCAGTTATTCCTAAGATCATCTTCCTCCCTCCATCTCACTATACCCGCTGCCCGTCTCAGCTCCATAGGGAGCAGAGCTTTCAGCCACTCTGCCCCCAAGCTCTGGAACTCATTGCCGCCTGTCCACTTTCAAATCTGGACTCAAAACTCAACTCTTCAGACGACCCCTTTCATGATCATCTGCCTCGCATACTGCCCCTTTTAACTCGACAATGTTTTCTTGTTTTAATTCTTGCTTTATTATTGTTGTTCCTCTATGTGCAGCGACCTTGGGTGCCGTGAAAGGAGCGTCAAAGTAGAATGTTTTATTATTATTATTATCATTATAAAAATAAATTTGTTTTTTGTCAATTATTTACTTTTTGCCTGAATGGAATGCACAAAAAAGCCCCCAAAAATAGAGAAACTGTACGTCTTTTTAAAGTGGCCGCAATGATATGAAAAAATGGGATAGGCCTACGTTGTCCTTGGCTTTGCTGAGGTATTGAATTTGAGACAGTATCAGTGGATACAAAAAATAAAATAGAAATTTTCAACCTGATGCGGCCTGCAACTCCAAAAATATGCCCACCCTAATATTCAGATTCAGATTCAGATCTACTTTATTGTCATTCTAGTACACGTGTATACAGAACGAAATGTCGATACATCTGACCCGCACAGTTTCCTCGAATGTACAGATATAAGTAAAAGTTGTATTGTATTATGGCTACGTATAGTATTTTACCATACCATAGTGCCGATAGTGCAAGAGGAGTAGCTAACCAGATGAGCAAAATGGGCATTCAGGTTAACAAGTCAGGTAAACAGTAACATTAACACTGTAACAGTAACGCTGTAAGTACAGTAGTGCAGATAGCAAATGTGCAAGGAGTGGCAAGCTATAAAGAACTGCCAGTAGTGCAAAAAGTCAGATTAGCAGCCGTTAAGATTTAGGTTAACTATATGTTAGATTGACCATTTAACAGTCTAATGGCCAGGGGGACTAGACTACTGCGGAACCTGGTGGTCCTGCACCGCACACTGCAGTACCTCTTCCCAGAGGCTAGCAGAGTGAACAGTCCATGATGGGGGTGAGAGGGGTCCCCGATAATGTTCTTAGCATGGGATAGGCAGCGCTTCTGGCCAATGTCCTGAATGGAGGGAAGTGTAGTCCCGATTATTTTCTCTGCTGTCCTCGTTACCCTCCTCACACTACCCCAGTCGGTAGCGCTGCAGCCTCCACACCACACAGAGATACAGCTGGTCAGGATACTCTCTATGGTGCCCCTGTAGAATGTGATGAGGGAGGGTGGGGGCAGGTGGGCTCTCCTCATCCTCCGCAGGAAGTACAGGCGCTGCTGTGCCCTCTTAACCAGTGATGCAGTGTTCACGGACCAGGTGAGTTTGTTTGTAATGTGCACCCCTAGGAACTTGATACTGCTGACAACCTCCACAGCCTTGTTGTTGATGCAAAGTGGGGCATGGTTGGGCTGGTTTTTCCTAAAGTCGACAATGATCTCTTTAGTTTTGTCAACATTCAGGACCAGGCTGTTGTCCCTGCACCAGGCCACCAACTGCTCCACCTCCTTTCTGTAGGCCAGGTCGTTGTCGTCCCTGATGAGGCCCACCACTGTTGTGTCGTCAGCATACTTCACGATGTGGTTTGTGGCGGACCTAGGGACGCAGTCGTGTGTCATCAAGGTGAACAGCAAGGGGCTTAGGACGCAGCCTTGGGGGGAGCCCGTGCTGAGGTAGATGACATCTGAACTGTTCTGACCTATCCGCACTGATTGGGGTCTGTCACAGAGGAAGTCCAGCAGCCAGTTCCGCAGGGGGGTGTTGAAACCCAGGAGTCTCATTTTGTCTACCGGGTGTTGTGGGATGATGGTGTTGAATGCTGAACTGAAGTCCAGGAACAGCATCCGCACATGGGTGTTCTTCTCCTCTAGGTGTGTCAGGCTCAGGTGAAGCGCAGAGGAGATGGCATCCCTGGTGGAGCGGTTTGTCCGGTAGGCAAACTGAAAGGGGTCGAATGAGGAGGGGAGACTGGAGGTGATGTGCTCTTTAACCAGTCTCTCAAAGCACTTCATTATGATAGGAGTCAGTGCAACGGGCCGGTAATCGTTGAATGATAAGATCTGGGGTTTCTTTGGCACAGGGATGATGTTGGCAATTTTGAAGCATGATGGTACTATGGCTTGGTCTAGCGAGGTGTTGAAAATGTCTGTTAGTACACAAGCCAGCTGATCGGCGCACTCCCTAAGTACCCGCCCCGGAATGTTGTCCGGGCCTGGAGCCTTCCTTGTGTTGACCCCTCTCAGGGTCTTTCTCACGTCGGTTGAGTCCAGGTGGAGTGCCCTTTCGTCCTGATTTGGAACCGCTTTCGCTGCAGTGGTGCCGTTTTGTGCCTCGAACCTTGAATCGAATATGAGTCCTACATTAGGGATAGAACGATCATTCAATATATGTATTTTTTTTAAAGCTGAGTTAAAAAAAAGTGAGATCTGCTTGTATCGAAACAGGATGTGAAGAAGCATGCTTCCGAAATATTACTGTCAGAAGTCCAAAACATTGTGATCAGGTCATCTCTAGTTGTAACAGTGTTTTGAGTTTTATATAAATAAAGTTTGAAACAATATACTACCACGGCGGAGGAGTTGTTAGCGCGGTCGCCCTCAGTTCTGAGCTCATGGGATAGAATCCAGCTACCAACCTTTCTGTGCGGGGTTTGCATGTTCTCCCCGTGCATGCGTAGGTGTCCTCCAGTCCCACATTTCAAAAACATGCATGTCAGGTTACCGTAAATTCCGGACTATAGAGCGCACCAGATTATAATCCGCACCCACCACATTTTAAGAGGAAAACCGATTTTGTACTTACACAAGCCACACCTGTATATAAGCCCCATGCGCCCACATTAAAAAAATGCAACACAAACACAAAATTAACCCAAACCCGACTAAGTCCCGCGATTGAAACTGAATGTTCTTCATAAAAGTACACAGCCCAATATTCACAGCCGGCAAAATGAACGGAAAATGATACCGGTACTTAAGGTTTGATGCAGACCTGCAGAGTCCGGGTCCCGTTGAAAGTAATCCAAGGAAAAAAGTGTATATTTCCAAAGGTAAGGGTGGGAAGAATATATATCCACTATTGTCTGCCGCGTCCACAAACACTCACCTTTACCGGTCCCCACTTCCCGTCAGCCCTCGTTTTTTTTCGCCCCTTCTTTTTTATTCACCCGTGGGAAACAAATCAGAATAAGTGTCTGAAATAAAGACATTACAAAAATATACAGTTGCAAATACATATTATACATGGTTACACACATTTACAAAGAAAGACGGTACACCGAGAGAGTTTTCAAAGCTTTAATAATAATAACTTTCATCCCAAACGGTGCCTGTGACAGGTAGCAACACGCTAGCAACACGCTCGCAACACTGTAAACGGGTCTGTTAAAAAAACATACCGTACTTGTAAAAATCATGGTAAACCGTCATCATCTTCCTCCTTAGAACTGAAGCCATTGAAAAGCAACTTTGTCACATAGACGTCGTCCCACGCTCCCTTATTCCAAAACACGCTAGTAACACGCTCGCAACACAGCAAACGGGTCTGGTAAAAAAAACATACCCTACTTCACGGTAAACCGTCCTCATCTTCCTCCATAGAACTAAAGCCGTCAAAGTCGTCTTCCTCAGTGTCGGAAAGAAACTTTGTCATATAGACGTCGTCCCACGCTCCCTTATTCCTAAACACGCTGGCTACACGCTCGCTCCTTCTTTATCGGACTGCTCGATTGCTTTTAGCTTGAAAGCTGCGTCATGTGCCTTTCTTTTTGCATTTTGCATGATGAGGGTATGTTTACGCCAAACCGAACCAGAATTTAATTTACTGTATGCACAAGCCAAGCAGTTGCAGTCTTCCTCGGCACATATATTCCACCGGTCTAAATCCTACCTTTTGTACTCGAGCGCCGCTGGCGGCCGTTAGAAAAATTACATAAACTGGCCGCATCACTGAATAAGCCGCAGGGTTGAACGTTTGGGAATAAAGTAACGGCTTATAGTCCGGAATTTACTGTAATTGGCTGGTTCAAATTGTCCCTAGGTGTGAATAAGCGAGTGATTTGTCTGTCTCTGCGACTGGCTGGTAACCAGTCTAGGGTGTCCCCTGCCCGAAGATAGCTAGGATGGGCTACAGCACCCCCGCGATCCTAATGAGATAATAAATAGATGGATGGATGAAAACATATATTGTCTACAATCTCAAATTGACAAAACCAGAGCTTGCCTGTCAGCATTTGATTCCTCCGAGAGCCTTGACGTCTCCTTCAGCTTCTCTTGCGGTTGCCCACCCATGAAGGAAATCCCACTCCAATGCTCAGAATCAAACACGTTTACATGAGGAGTCTCAATCCCACACATATAATAGACACATTCAGACACACCTGCAGCTCTATAAATCCCCCACCCTCGCTACATACCGGTTAAAGTCATGCCACCCATCTCGTTAAATCACCCGACATGTGCAGGAAAATAAAATAAGACCTTCTATATTAGGTAGCCCCTTAACAAGCAGACACGGCTGTATAGGGGAGAATCCTATACACCGGTTTGCTGCAAGGGTGCGCTGATCGGTCCAAATATCGATGCTAAAGATACTAGGCGAGTAATTCCATGGTGCAGCTCTTCTCTCTCTGACAGTGATCTCAGCCTGGCCCTAAGCTTATGCTTGAGTGGTTGACTGACAGGCACTCTTCTGCATCAGGCAGAATAGAAAGCCCAATTTATGTACCCACCCCTACCAAGAGGAGCCTGGTGTCGACTAGAGAAACAAACAAAAAAAAACAGGTGTAATTTATGTGGTAAAGTGGTCTACTACTGTGGCAATACCATAAAGTGACATAAACTTAGCACCCCTGCGACCCTACTAAAAATAAGCAGTGCAGATAATGCATCGATGGATGGACAAAAGGTATATGAGAGATTGATTGATATAGACAGGACAAAACTCAGTTTACAGACACAGTTTTTAAAATGTATTGACAGAACATGTCATTACAATACATAAATCAAAATACAGCACAAAATATCTGAAAGAAAACAAAACAAAAGAAAAATTATGAATGACAAACATGACAGATGCAGCTGATAATGTAGGAAACAACAGAATTGTACCAAACCATTTGCATGGATGTACAAAAATTTAAATTATAAATTGCCTCTTGGATGTGCACTACTTATACAGTGTTGAGAGGTGGAACAAGTAGGTTTGATGTCATGATTACGCATCTGATTGGCTCCCTGTCCCTATTCTAACCCTGTCCTGTCACTCTCCTATTGTCAGTCCGTCAGTTTTTTTTATAACCGTGACTCCCACCCGCCTGTTCCTGATCTCCCCGTTTGTCACCGGCTACAACCTGTTTTGATCCCGACCACGTCTGCTCTCCCGTCCCGACTCACGACCCGTTTTTGATCCCGACCACGTCTGCTCTCCCGCCGACTTACGACCCGTTTCTGACTCCGACAACGTTTTTGCTCTCCTGTCCCGGCTATCGACCCGTTTTTCCGTCCCTGACACAGCCATCTCCCGCTACAAAAGATCCACTTCCGTATTCGGATCATGATCCGATTGCAAGAGCGACATGCTTCCTGCATCCAGCGAGCACCGGATCAGGGGCACTGCCCTTCCTCTTTCTATCAATAAAACTTATGGTTAACGTTACGCGATTGGGTCTGCCCTTTGTGCTGGTCATGACATTTGAGAATTTCAAGTCCGAGCAAAGAAACGTAATACGGAAATTGAGAAAAACTGTAATAAAAAATGAAATATTTTTAGTGCCTAATATTCTTTGTGCTGCGTTTATCGTAATCGCCACCTAGGGCAGAGGTGTCAAACAGGCGGCCTGCGGGCCAGATCAGGCCCGCTGAGGGATTGAATCCGGCCCGCGAGAAAACACTCAGAGAAGCGCAAGAGAAAAACAAGCTGCAGGTTGAAATATGTCAACTTGATGTTGCCAAAGCCAGATGCCTCTCACAAAGACACTGTACTTGTATTTATTTGTCTCTCTCTCTCTTTCTTTTCCACCCCTTTTCTCCCACTCTGACTCTGTCTCTTTCACTCCCTGTGTCTCTCTTTTTGTTGCTCTTTGTCTCTTTCTCTCTCTGTGTCTTTTAACCTCTTTTGCTCTAACTTCCTTTTATCCTTTCCCCTCTTTTCTCTTTCTCTCTTCATACCCTTTGCACTTTCTTTTCTCTTTTCTCTCCTTCTGTTTTTCTTTGGATTTCTTTCTTCCTCTCTTTTCTTTCCCCCCTCTCTCACAACTTTTTATCTTTTCTTTCTCACGCTCTCCCCCTCTCTCTTTTTCTTTCTTTGTCCCGCCCTCTCTCATTTTCCCTCCCTCTTTTTCTTATTTTCTTTATATCTCTTTATATGTTTGTTCTATCGTGTGGCCCCTGAGTTAAATGAGTTCGACACCCCTGACCTCGGGGGAAGGTTCAACGCTTCAATGATCACGCCATTTACTAGTAAAAAGTATCCATGTATTTACATGGATCGGCTCGATACCAAAATTCCCAGTACAGTGGAACCACGGTTTTCGAACGCCTCTCAGTTCGAACAAATTCGAGTCCGACCAAAAATTTTGAGAATTTCTTGCTCCGCTGTTCGGTCAAAAAAAATGTGAGTTCGAACGCCGGTAATGCGTGAGTGCGTACGCTAGGGTGCGATGCTGAGCGGTGTACGGGTGTTTTAGCCCCTTATTATGCTTCCGAAGAAATTCAGTGCAAGCAGCAAAGTTGCTACAGGTGAAAAAAGAAAAGTAGTGCGTACAACTATTGCATTTAAGAAAGAAATAATAGCAAAATATGAAGGAGGTGTGCGAGTTTCGGATCTTGCTAGGGAATACAGCATGGCTAAATCTACGATCAGTACGATACTAAAGAATAAGGAGGCTGTGAAATCTAGTGATATGGCTAAGGGAGTGAGTGCTATAAGCAAGCAACGGCCGCAAGTTTTGGAAGAGGTTGAAAAACACCGTCCGCCTGCGCCTTCTGCTGACCACCACAAAGGTAAGAAATCCTGTTCATAACTCTTTTCTTTATCCTTTTTTTTATTTTTACACGTTCATGTTAGCGTAATCTTCCGTACGAAAGATTACGCTAACGCGAACGTACGATTAGCCTGGGTTAGCTTTATGATTACGTTAAACATTCGAGGTAAACATTCAGGGTGTTGGAACAGATTAAAACGATTTACATTATTTTTAATGGGAAAAATGATTTCGGTGATGGAACTAATCGGTCTTCGAACAGGGTTCTGGAACGGATTATGGTCGAGAACCGAGGTTCCACTGTATCGCCCACTCTTCGTTTGCACCGCGAAAATCCCTGAAGCAGCCGGGCGGCTAACAATTGTCCGCCCGTCTTCCGTTGAGTGGCCCGGTGCAGACGCCGACACTCCTGGGAGAACGGTAATCGATAAAACCCACAACCCTGGAAGAGTTGCAGGAGGAAATGTGTTAAGGCAAAACAGACTCATTTGGAGTTAAACTGTCTTATCAGGCAGCTCAGAGCAGCTGGCTCCATGACTCTCTAGAGAGCCCGGCAAGAGAGGAAGGCTGTATTCACTGTAAGGCGCATTTGGACAGGATCCACAATTTGGATCGTCAGATTAATTGGCCAAATGAAGGTTGAAAACGCACTCCAACTGTGCTTTGTGTGCACATGCCAATGTATGTTGCATTTCGTTTATTTTTTGATTTCCTGACAACTTGTTTACTCGCAGAAGTACAGTAATCCCTCACTGTATCGAGGTTTACTTTTCACAGTTTCGACACTCAGAAAAAAAAAATATATATATTTATATATTATACACACAGTAATCCCAGTGTTCATTTTACCTCTGAAAAGTGATGGGTCCCGGGGACTCTATGGGTCCCAACAGAAATCTATGGGTCCCCAAAATTTAGTGTTATCGAGGTTGAAATCGTAAATTGGCGACAAATATATAATATAAATCTATATATTCATTCAGGTTTCTCATCTCATTAGCTGTACCGCTTATCCTTATTAGGGTCGTGGGGGGGCTGGAGCCCATCCCAGCCATCTCTATGCAGTGGGCAGGGGACCTCCTGACCTGGCTGCCAGCCAATCGCAGGTCACACAGGGACAGACAACTCGCTCGCTCATTCACACCTAAGGACAATTTGGACCGGCCAATTCACCTAAAATGCATGTTTTTGGAATGTGGGAGAAAACCGGAGTGCCCGGAGGAAACCCATGCAAGCACAGGGAAAACATACAAACTCCGCACAGGAAGTCCGGTAGCTGGATTTGAACCCACACAGGAGGTTCCCACGACCTCAGAACTGTGCCGCACACGCGCTAACCACTGCGCCGCCTTGCTGCCCTCATTCAGTTTTAATCATCAAATTATTAATTAATTTTCTGCATCAAATTATTGTTGGTAATATACCGATTAAAGGGATAACCACAAACCTGTCTTTTTTAATTTTCTCTTTTTATACTTCCTTTTTTCTTAACTTCTTTATACAACATAATTCGTAATATCAATCATCAAAGCAAGTGATACGGTTGGTGTAAAGTTTGAAGAAGAGACAAGGCCTTTTCTTTTAAAATAAAAGTGGTATAAAAAAGATTTATGCGGTTGAGAAATTGATCAGAACCCTTTTTTTCGGCCACTTTTCACCACGGAGGAAGACCTCTTGAAGTGCATCTTCCAAAAGTAAGTTAAATTCAACTTTATTTATCTTTGTAGAACATATTATTTTAAGAAATGTTTATTTTTTAGTTCAAAACAATAAAGGTAGCATTAAACAAATATAAACCTTAAACAGACAAAATATAGCACTGAAGTAACTCACAAACAAATTATACTTACGAACAATGTTTCTTTTTAGTGCTGCGCCTAAATTTAGGATGATTCATGGAGCACGGGTGGACTTCTAATGGGCAGACTAACAGATCTTACAGTGTCAGAATTGTAGATGATACAGAGGTGTTCAAATACTTATCTGCAGCTTTATCACTCAAAAATAATTGTTGAAAAAGCATGCATTGTGATTTCTGGATTTTTCTTTTTAGTTTATCTCTCTCACAGTGGACATGCACCAATGATGAAAATTTCAGACCCCTCCATGATTTCTAAGTGGGAAAAATAGCAATATATAATACTTATTGTCTTGAGTATATATATATATATATATATATATATATATATATATATATATATATATATATATATATATATATATATATATATATATATATATATATATATATATATATATATATATATATATATATATATATATATATATATATAGACTTATTGTGATTAAGGGCTATACAAATAAAAATGACTTGACTTGACTTGACATATATATATATATATATATATATATATATATATATATATATATATATATATATATATATATTATATATATATATATATATTTATATATATATATATATATATATATATATATATATATATATATATATATATAGGCAGTGTAATGAAGTAACCATTTTCTGACCAATATTTCCACTCATTTTTACATCGTAACGAATGGGAGGTAATCGATATAAAAAAGATGAATATCTGTAAGAGCGCATGAAGTCGTTTACATAAATTGGATTTCACGACATTAAGATCACTTCTGTCAAAAAAATGATTAACTTTTGGGGATGAATGACTGTGGAAGAAGGTGGTTCATATCCGGGAGGCAGGCTTGTTTAGCCCGACTTTAATTAAAGATACAACTCAATATGCGTACGGTCATGCTTCTCTGATAAGCACTTTTAACTGAGATAGAAAGTAATTTGGGGGGGTCCTATTTTTTATTCAATCACTGAAAAGCCAGCTAGTGAATTGAAATGCTCATCACTGGTCTATGAAAATAAAAAGACAGGTGTGTGTCGTGTAAATCAGGGGTTGGGAACCTATGCCTTATCCGGCTCTTTTCATGAACATATATGGCTCAGTGGGGCAGCACGGCGGCACAGTGGTCAGCTCGTTTGCGCCACATTCTGAGGTCATGAGATCGAACTTCCTGTGTGGAGTTTGCATGTTCTCCTCGTGCTTGCGTGGTGTTCCTCCGGGTACTCCGGTTTCCTCCCACATTCCAAAAACATGTTAATTGGTCGGTCCAAATTGTCCCTAGGTGTGAATGAGTGAGTGAATTGTCTGTCTCTTTGTGCCCTGCAATTGGCTGACAACCAGTTCAGGGTGTTCCCTGCCCAATGCCTGAAGATAACTGGGATGGGCTCCAGCGCCCCTGCGACCCTACTGACGATAAGCGGTGCAGACAATGGGTGGACGAATGGATGGATATGGCTCAGTGATAAACTCGCTCATTCCTACAGAGGGTCAATTTGAACCGGGGAATCAATCGGACATGCATTAGTAAAATGAACATGGAAGCCCATCTGGAATTTGCCAAAAAGCACCTGATTGACTCTTAGACCATGAGAAACAAAATTCTCTGGTCTGATGAGACAAAGATTGAACTCTTTGGTGTGAATGCCAGGCGCCAAGTTTTGAGGAAACCAGGCAGCCCTCATCACCAGGCCAATACCATCCCTACAGTGAAGCATGGTGGTGGCAGCATCATGCTGTGGGGATGTTTTTCAGCAGCAGGAACTGGCAGACTAGTCAGGATAGAAGGAAAAATTAATGCAGCAATATATAGGGATATCCTGGATGAAAACCTGCTCCAGAGCGCTCTTGACCTCATGCTGGGGCTAAGGTTCATTTTTCAGCAGGACAACGACCCAAAGCACACAGCCAAGATCTCAAAAGATTGGCTTCAGAACCACTCCGTGAATGTCCTGGAGTGGCCCAGCCAGAGTCCAGACTTGAATCCGATCGAACATCTCTGGAGAGATCTGAAAATGGCTGTGCACAAACGTCTCCCAACCAACCTGAATGAGCTTGAGACTTATTGCAAAGAAGAATGGGCAAAACTGCCTAAAGATAGGTGTGCTAAACTTGTGGGATCATATTCAAAAAGACTTGAGGCTGTATTTGCTGCCAAAGGTGGATCAACATAGTATTAAGCAAAGGCTGTGAATACTTATGTAAATGTGATATCTTAGTTTTCTATTTTTAATAAGTTCAAAAAAAGTAAAAAAAAAACCTTTTCACATTGTCATAATGGAGTATTTTGTGTAGAATTTTGAGATAAGAGATTAAATTAATACAATTTGGAATGAGGCTGAAACATAACAAAATGTGGAAAAAGTGAAGCGCTGTGAATACTTTCCCGATGCACTGTATATATATATATATATATATATATATATATATATATATGTATATATATATATATATATATATATATATATATATATATATATATATATATATATATATATATATATATATATATATATATGTATATGTATATATATATATATATATATATATATATATATATATATATATATATATATATATATATATATATATATATATATATATATATATATATATATATATATATATTTATATATATATATATATATATATATATATATATATATTTATATATATATATATATATATATATTTATATATATATATATATATATATATTGCTTTCTATCAGACGCCCAAATATAAATCTGCTTTCATCACTGAAGTAACCTCTGAAGCAGTTCTCCTCTTTCCACACAACATTCTCCTCAGCACAGCTCAGAAAATCCTCCACAGTGTCCTGTCCTCTCTCTTGCATTTGTCCACCACTGGACTGAATTCACAGATTTGGAACAAACGATCACCTTTTCATGTTAGGGCCGATTGGGGTTATCTTTTTCGTTTGTAACTGGACAACCTGCTGCAGGAGGCTTTTAGTCACGTTAGAACAGCCCTTGCAAAGTCAGTGAAACCGGCAGTTAGAATGCCAGTTAAATAGGGGTTGACAGATCATTTAAGAAATTAGGACAATGTTCTAGATTAGCACTATAAAGTGGGACACACCTGAAACTGTTCTCTAATTTTGATCAGTGCATTTTTTTGTTGAAATGCCTGGTCCACTTTGTGAAAAAGTGTTGTAGTAGCATGGTATGGAGACAACAAAATGTCCTTGAACTGGTGAACAGTGAAGTTTTTTTTTCCCAAATTATTCAATTGTTCGTACACTGTTGTCTAATTTTGATTTGCGCCAGTGAAAAGATGTTCAACATTCGATCAGTAGAGCTCTCAGCTTGCAGTCCTTTTTTCTATTTGACCACGTGTCCATTTGACTTTGACACCATGTGGTTCCCAGAGTGGGCGGTACCGCCCCCCTGGGGGCGGTGGAAAGATCTGGGGGGGCAGTGTGGAAAAGGGGATGGTAGTCCGAAGTCAAAGTCAGAACATTTGTTTGACAATTTGTACAGTGACTTGAAAAGTGCTATATAAATGCAGACCATTTACCATTGGGACTGCACGATTCACCGAAATCAATTCGATTCGGTTGTGAAACCGCAAAGCACTGCGTTTTTTCAAGGTTTTGTTGTGAGTGATGGAGTTTTGGCCAACCACAGTTGTCACTTTTCAAGTTTTAAAAGCCCCGACCAATCAGAGACAATTTTTAATAATAGCGCAAGCCAATAAACCCAATTCGAAGTTTGCAAGCACCACACTATGCCACACCCACTGTGTGAGCTCATTGAGTGTCATGGCGGACTCCGTAAACAGAGTCCCAGAGTCAACAAACGAGTAGAAAACGAAGCTTGCACCGAAGAAAGGCGGTACTTCACTTGTTTGGAACTATTTTGGTTTTGAAGAAGCTGACGTGGAACAGAATAAAACACCCGTTGCAGAGTTTGCTTTCGCTTAGTCACTAGATCCAAAGGAAACACAAGTCATTTGTGCCCGCACCTTAAAAAATATCACATATTAAAATACACGGCATGTCCAAAAGGATTACAAGTAAAAGATGAAGAATGTGCATCTACAAGTGGACTGAGAGGTGAACAAACCTCCATCAAACCAGCATTTACGACCTTCACGCTGTCTAAAAAAGGTTCGCAAAGGCACAAAGAAATAACCAATGCTAGGAATTCACTGTGGAGCCAAGGGGGCGCCAGTCTGCAAAAGTTTGGGAGCCTTTGGTGTAAATGATCTCTCTTTAAGTTAAGTTGTAGAAATCTGGAGGCTTGCCTTACTGGGATTCAAAGATGGATGTCACTTAGTTTTATGCGCCTTAACCGAGAAAAAACTGATGTTGATTATTGGTCCAGCTCGCTGTCGTGAGTTGTTTTCAAATACTACCCTGAACCTAGACAAATGTAATATCACCCAGAGTGAATCAGTCAAAAATCTAGGTGTTATATTAGATCCTAATCTGTCGTTTCAGCCACATGTGAAAAATATTACTAGAATAGCTTTCTACCACCTCCGTAATATTGCGGAGATTCGTTCGATGCTGTCCCAATCAGATGCAGAGGTTTTAATTCATGCGTTTATTACTTCTCGGCTTGATTACTGTAATGTATTGCTTTCTGGTCTCCCGATGTCTAAAAGTTTGAGCATATTACTCCTGTATTGGCCAACTTGCACTGGCTCCCAGTCCACTAAAGATGTGACTTTAAGGTTCTCTTATCAACATATACATGTTTGCATGGACTTGCACCCTCTTATCTCTCTGATTTGATTTCCCCCTATGTTCCTGCACAGAGTCTGCTCTCGGCAAATGCCGGTCTACTTGTGACTCAGAGAGCCAAGAAGTCTGCAGGCTTGAGAGCGTTCTCCATTCCGGGCCCCGGTGCTATGGAATGCCCTGCCTCCGGTAATAAGATCTGCAACCTCAATGGAAGTTTTTAAATCGAGTCTTAAGACACACTTCTATTCCAAAGCTTATGATTGATGCCCACCTCATATTTTTTATTGTCCTGTCGTTTTCCGACTGCCTGCCTGGTGGTGATACGAAGGAGAAGGACGATTTTGAGATGAGTCAGCGGACCAGCGTTTAACCTGAAGCATGTCAACACCTGCATGGACCAGCTGGCAGAGATGGGGAGCTGCGTCGTGGCCGTCATAGACTTTCTGGACTAGTTTACAGGCTGGGGGCGTCGCTGCTGTCATGCACTTTCCGGACACATTTTCAACATGTTACCTAGTGTTTACTATGTTTGTGTACCGTAATGCTAAATCTATTTCACCCTGGTCATCCTGGAAGGGGGATACCACTTGTGAGGTCCCTTCTCAAGGTTTCTCTTTTTCCTCACGCTGAGGTTTTGAGTTGTTCCTTGCCCGCATGTTGGTTTGAGATCAGGTAATTGTATCATTGTAATCCTGAGCAGTCCTTTGAGACATTTTTGTAATTAAGGACTGTATAAATAGGTTTGACTTGACTTGACTAAGAGTTACATATTTATTGAAGCTAGTAAATGACTGAATAGCTAAAAGGCAGCCTACAGGAAAACCGCAATAACAATTGAATTCAATCCCATCAAACCATCCATTTACAATACTGCCTTTGCTCAGTCGAACTAGACACTATTCAAGCTGATTTTGGGAAAACAACCTTAAATAGACGCCAATCAGAAATCTGACACCCCCTAAAAATACATATCGAGTTTCGAGTTCAATGATTTGACCCCCTCCCACACCCTGTCACATTGTCCTTAGTTAAGGCTGGAGTCCAAGGAAGAAGGTTATACAGTAGCTTGTCAAAAAAGTAAAGCATCCCATCTGGTGTGCCTTCAAACCTGCCTTCCTTCAACCACGGTGGGCGTACGTGCCCGGAATAGGCCGGCACGCGATGTGACGGTGGCACGTTGGTGCCCACTGCAGACCTTTTGGCTGTCATCCTCAGTAGAAGAGGAGCGACCTAAGTGACATTCACGTCCCGGGTAATTATCAGGACTATGATGTGGGAACATTAATGATGTATGAGGGCTCAGTGAGGGGTGAGAGTGGCTGCTTCTCAGGCCCTCATTACATTACTGCCACGCCCTGCGTGGACGCTACACTCTTTTAATTTTTTCAGCTCTATTAACAGTTTCCATTTTGTTGAGTTCTTGGAGCATTTATTTATTCGGACCTTGCAGTCTGCACAAAAGCAGTCGGAGTGATGTTTCCGATAAGAATTAACGCCATTTCACCCGGATTGAGATATTGACGTAAATCACAAGCAAGTATTTTTATACAGTGGAACCTCGGTTCTCGACCATAATCCGTTCCAGAACCCTGTTCGAAAACCGATTTGTTCGATCACGGAAATCATTTTTTCCATTAGAAATAATGTTAATCGTTTTAATCCGTTCCAACACCCTGAATGTTTACCTTGAATGTTTAACGTAAACTTAAAGCTAACCCAGGCTAATCGTACGTTCGCGTTATCGTAATCTTCCGTACGAAAGATTACGCTAACATGAACGTGTAAAAATAAAAAAAATCAGGTCGTTTACAAGTCATTTAGCACCCGGGTCTCCACAACAAGTGGTGAGCGGTTCATTGGAAAGGGGGCTCCGTTCCAACACCCTGAATGTTTACCTTGAATGTTTAACGTAAACATAAAGCTAACCCAGGCTAATCGTACGTTCGCGTTATCGTAATCTTCCGTACGAAAGATTCCGCTAACACGAACGTGCAAAAATAAAAAAAAGGACTAAAACACTTCGTACACCTATATTAAAAGCGAAAGCATGACGAAGCACGTCCGCACGCAATAACAGTTGGTCACGAAAAGAGCGATCTACACCCGTACGCCGCTCAGCATCGCACCCTGGCGTTCGAACTCCGATTTTTTGACCGAACAACGAAGCAAGAATTTCTCGAAATTTTTGGTCGGACTCCGATTTGTTCGAACTGAGAGGCGTTCGAAAACCCAGGTTCCACTGTACATGCATAAATGTATGAAGAGAAATCAACTGTAGTATAAATGGAAAGGAGAAAGAATAGGAACGTATTTGCAAGTTGATAGGGTCAACTGAATGCATTTTGTATGAACGTTGTGATTAATGAATAATAAGTGTGAAGCTGAGTTTTAATGACACTGTGCTAACAATGGTTAATTTGTACGATTTGTAAAATGATTTATTACCTTTTCCTCGTATTTCATTTCCCAAAGTAGCATTTTCATAGAGTAATTTTATACAAAATGGAGGTCAAACCCACACAAATATTGTGTTTCTCCTGAATGTAAATGGTAAATGGTCTGCATTTATATAGCACTTTTCAAGTCACTGAAGACCTCACACCTACCCATTCACACACACTCACACACCAATAGCGGCTTCAGCCATGCAAGGCAACTTACCTGCTATCAGTCGCATTAGGGATTCAGTGTCTTGCCCAAGGACACTTCGACATATAACACGGAGGAGCTGGGAATCGAACCTGTGACCTCCCAAGACGAACACTTAAACTCCTGAGCAAATACATTGTATTTTTAAAATGAGCGTTCCATTTTTTTAACTTTATTTCTTTATAACCTATATATATATATATATATATATATGTGTGTATACAATATGTTATGTAATTTCGCTTGTTTTCAAGACATGTTTTAATTGTTATCATCTTATTAGAAAACAATAACTAACTATTCTGATCATTTTACAGTAAAGCAAATAATATTACAACTAAGGAAAAATTATAACACAAAAAAAATGATACAAATTATAGTCAAGTTTTCAAATTTGATAAAACATTGATGATATTGCACTTGTTTTACAACCCAAAATGTTTTTTTGCTGATTACTGGGTTTTTGGATATAGAACATGTCAGTCATGTTTATTTGACTTATCAAGCCCTTTATCACAAGGAGACTAAAAGGGCTGCACAGACCACAGGTTATTGCTAACTATGAACTATTATTACACCATCCCCTGATCTAAAACATACCTGAGGGCAAGGAAAAACTAAAAAACCTCAACATGAGGAAAATGACAAAACTTTGAGAAGGGACTGCACATGATGTCATCCCCCTTCCAGAATGACCCGGCTGCAACCGATGTTGCAATAACAAATAATACACAGATATTGTCAACATGAAATTTAGGGGATTCGTAAGCTACAGAATAGATGTATGTTTTAAGCCTAGATTTAAACAGTTCCATTGAGGTTGCTCATCGAATCTCACTGGACAGAGCATTTCACAGCGCCAAGGCCCGAATAAAAAATGCTCGAACCTGCGGATCTCTTCTTGGCTCTTGGGATCACTTGTAGCCCAGCATTTTTAGAGTGAAGGCTCTGGGCTTGAACAGAGGGGTAATTAAATCAGAGAGACATGATTGAGCAAGTCCAAGCATGATTTAGTATTATACCAACAGAACCTTAAAATCACATCTCAATATACACATTTCAGTCAAGGGTCTCCAACATGGTGCCTGCGGGGGTCATCACAGGTCATTGTGATTTCCGACTAGGCACAATGTCTAGTGGTTGACTGAGCCTGTTTTAACCTATTCTAACCTGGTAGTATATGCAGCGATTACTGGTGGTAAATAAGGCTCTATGACCTTTTCTGTAGAGCGATGAGGAATTCCGGTAGGCTTGAGACCCAGTTGGGAAGAGGACCACAGGATGCAGGGTTTTGAAGCAGAGGTTGAGAGGTTTGGCCGCTAGCTTGATCAAGCTTGGCTGTTGACTTGCCAAGGTTCTTTAGGCTACTTGTGGAGCTGGGACTTGATCAGGACCAGCCAGGGTTTTGGGTCATTTCTTCTTGTTAGGATATGCCTTGTTGCCTTCTTGCTGGCCAAATTCAGACTGCCCTTGCAAGGCAAGAATTGTACCAGCTCTCGGTTCTGGTCTCCTAGGAGGGGCGGACCCCCTGTGGTGAACCCTTCACGGCAACCCTCAATGCGTAAATGCAAGCTAACGCCCCCTTCCCCAACCTTGCATTCCACCAGTATCAGTCAGATAACATATCTGTGTCTCATCTCTCATCTCATTAGCTGCACCGCTTATCCTCATTAGGGTCGCAGGGGTGCTGGAGCCCATCCCAGCAATCATCGGGCAGTGGGCCCCTACATATCTATGTGATTGATTTAAAACACAGTATTCACTTCACATGTCGTGACATTGTTTGATCATTTTCTGACAATGCCAAAAGAAACTCTGACCAAACGTTGAATACTTTACTCCCTGATTTAACCTATTACAACCAGGTAGTGACATAGTAACAATGAATAAACGACTGAATGAAAACTTTATTCGAACATCAAAATAAAAACAGAACAAAAACAATAACTCAACAACAAAATAACGTTACATAATATGTTCGAAAAGGGGTCGTATACCAATGATATCACAACAATTGTAATGATATTAATAATAACAGTTTTGATATAAGAATAGTAACAATGACACAAAGTCAACTAGACGCACTATTCCCAATATGCACCACTCACACCCCTGCCTTCTCATCTCTGTATTCCGCCAGGAATGTTTCTTTGTATCTAAACCTGAACAAGTGAATAGTTGGACACCGTTCGATCTCGTCTTGCAATCCGTTCCAAAGCTTGACTCCACACACATACACACACATACTATTCCTGGTGGTTCTCACCTTTGGAATTATGAATTCACTACAGCCCCTTAATTTATAATTTCCCTCTTTCTGAATGAATAATTTACGGATGTTTTCTGGCACT
The DNA here is from genome assembly GCF_059441175.1 of Urocampus carinirostris. NCBI lineage: Eukaryota > Metazoa > Chordata > Actinopteri > Syngnathiformes > Syngnathidae > Urocampus > Urocampus carinirostris. Next base: position 28,834,577 of record NC_142357.1, read on the forward strand.
ATGTTTTTGTTGATCTTAAACAGCAGTTGTGCAGTGAAAAATTTTACTAAATCATCTAATATTAATAATTTGGACTGCAGGAATAAAATATTAGTATGATCTCGATATCCTACTCTGTGTATGGTTCTAATTGCATTATTTTGGAGGACATGTTCTTTCGGAAATACCTATCAAACTGCTCGCCCTTTGTGCCTATCGGTAACAAAAAAGGTTGGCCACCCCTGTTTTAGAGGAATACCGTATTTTCCGCACTATAAGGCGCACCTAAAAGCCTTTATTTTTTTCAAAAGCTGACCATGCGCCTTATTATACAGTGGGCTTTATATATGGATCAATATTAAGTCGCAAAGTCTTGCAACTAAAGCAAGCAGCCGCCGACTAGATTTTCCCCCGAAGGCGAAGTAGTCCGTGATGTATGCTGGGATTTATATACCGGCGTTTCATTTCCTAACCAATGTGTCAATCATCATTTGAATCAGTCACTATTGGCTAAAGTTATTCGGAGGTAAAGGGGGCGGATCCTTTTTATCATTTACAGGCTCACATAGGCTAAAGGGGCGAAACAAAGCCTGCAATTGGCCGAAAAAGATGAATGTGAATCACACGTTGGGTTGCACTACGGCATAGAGAAAACGTTTTCACTATTCTGTATTTGTAAATATTTTACTCTGCTGGATTTACTACACTCACGGTTGTAAGAAGACAATGGTTGCGTATCATTTTTGAACGTGAGAACTTAGGTGAGCTATGCGGCTTTATACTTTCTCGGTATCTTGTTTTAGAACGATCTTGATGTTTCTGTGATAAGTCTATTTTTAAACTAAATTCAATTCAAAGTGTTTATTGTCATATGCACAGTAAAGAACCCTGTGTCCCTGCGCAATAAAATTCTTTCTTTGCTGTCCACACAGTTGCCAGCAAAAAATACAATGGAAACTAAGACATGTTTGGCATTTCTTGAATCCCAAGACTTTAACCTTCCGAATGATATTTGGAACGATGCATTTGAGTGATTGGTGACATCGCACAGACGCTGTTTCCGTACATGTCTGAGACACGTATTTGCTTCTTTGCAAGCTTTCGGAATGTTAAGGGGGTAATAAGTTTGACTGAACTATCCGACTGTTTTGTCGGCGTTCCCATTGTAGCGCCTTATAACCCGGTGCGCCTTATAGTGCGGAAAATACGGTAAATAAACGTGCAAGGTTTAACGTGACTTGGAACCAAACCACTTTAAATCCAACACTTGTTCACTGAGCGAAAAAGTGACCGCTCGTCAAGAAAATCAACAAAAGTGCATGCTCTGTTGTGCTAATTGTTGTAACTAATTGAACCTCTCGGAGCGTTTTGATGCAAAACGGAAAGCTTAACCTTATAAACTGGCTTCGAAACACTAGTTTATCAATTCTAATTCATCATCTCAGCAAAACTATGGGATTAACACGGCAATGACATTCCGAAAAGTGAATCCGAATGTCAACCGGAGAACTTTGAACTCCAGAGACTCGTTTTTGCCCTCTCGTAACCGGGATGGACAAGATGTCTGATTATCTCTGATTAGAAATGATTAAGCACCTACTTGCCCAAGTCAATGAGTATTGATTGAGGGGAAGCGCTGAATGCTGGTCTGATTCCGGCAGGGCTTCAAATTTCTCGTTTTAAATCAGAGAGGTGCTCATTGGCGAGATGGAAATCATTAAAGCCATCCACTTCGCTCCTGTACGGGGATTATGGATCCCTGGGCTCTGGCCGCCATTTGCATGCTGAGCGGAAGCAAAGCCGACAGTCGACGTGGACGGAAAAGAAAGGATTTACCGTAATTTACGGACTACAAGGCGCACCTAAAACCTCCAAATGGGCCTCATATACCACAGAACCTGGTGGATAAGAATGGAAATGCATACAGTAGATACTGTTACCGTCACCAGGTATACTGAGAACTTCAGTATTGATACTTTTCTGTCATGATTACAGCCCTGGTCGCTGATTGGCTTCCTGCCACTTTTTGAACGCCCCGGCTCCCTGTTACCAGCGTCAGACCGTTCTGCGAACCAATGCTCCCAGCTAGGCAAGCTCATACTTTCAGACATTTTCCTGCCCTGTTTTCTCCTGCCTGATACCTGTTGCCGACCTGTTTCTGGACCCGTTCCTGCCTTGCTCCTCCGTCCCGGCCATCGACTTGTTTTGCCCTGTTTCCTGCCTGACAGCTGTTGCCGACCTCTTTTTTGGACTTGTTACTACCCTTGCTCCTCCGTCCCGGCCATCGACCTGATTTTCCACCGCCTACGACTACCCTCGCTCGACACGGAAATGCCACTTCCGCGTTCGTGCCATCAGCTATCGGATCGTGGAAGCAAGCACTGCTCTCTCTTTCTTCTCTCCTTTCCTCTGTCAATCTCTCTTTGACTCTCTCTTTCACTTTCTTTTTCTCTTTCTCGTTTTCCTCTCTTTTTCTCTTTCAAGTTCCCTTTGGCTCACTCTTTTGCTCATTTTCTCTATGTCCCTCTCTCTCTCTCTCTCTCTCTCTCTCTCTCTCTCTCTCTCTCTTTCTCTTGGTATCTTTTTCTCTCTCTTCCTTTGTCTCTTTTTCTCTCTGACATTTGCTCTCATTTTTTTTCTCTCCCATTTTCTAACTCAAATTCGTACTGTCTTTCTTTCTCTCTTTTCATGTATCTCTATTTGTCGGCTTATTTTTTGCTCCTCAGCTCTACCTTTCTTTCTCTCTATCTTTCTTTTACTTCCATGTGCCTTATAACCAAAAGTGCCCTATGTAGGACAGGTATATGACAAAATTTTTTTTTTCAGGGGTTGCTTTTTAAAATATGTTGCGCCTCAGTGCGGAAAATACGGTAAACGCAGAATGAAGATAGGACAGATAGGACGGTAAGCAAATGTCTTGAAGGAGAATTCAAGTTCCGATTGAGACGGCATCGGGCAAGGCTGCTCGTCTCGCTCTCACCCTAGCGACTTCCTGACGAACGGTGTGCGGTATCCATGGAAACGCAGCCGAATGTCACGAACGGCATCCTAGTCTCACGACGCCAGCTTTATGTCCGGGATGCTCGGAGTGCAACGTATCTATGCAGAGTCCCCGCAGGGCTCCCGGATGAATAAATGAATACGCTGTATTATTCAATCGGTGATTAATAGTGTAGCGCTTATTAGCTCTGGTATCTTGGGCAGCCTCTCTTGAGATTTCAGCTCAGTGAGCAAAATATAGGATTGACTCAGTATGTGCCTGTTTGGGAAACAGGTGATAGATGGAGGGTCCCTCCTCCACATTGGGGGTTGGAGGGGGGTTACTCTTTCAAGCAACTCCAAAATAGGTGTAATTATCTAGAACTGGAAAGTCAAACATGCAGCTCGCAGGCTGGATCAGGCCCGCCAACAGATTCCGGCCCACGAAACAATGCTGAGAGAAGTGAGAGAGAAAAACAAGCTGCAGTCTCGGATATGTCCACTTGATGAGGCAAAAGTCAGGTGTCGCCCAAAGAGACTGAGCCTCTATCTCTCTCTCTCTCTCTTGCTCCTTTTCTCTCTCAATTCCTATTTGACTGTCTCTTTCATTCCCTTTCTCTCTTTCTTCTCTCTTTTTCTCTCTCAATCTCCCTTTGGCTCTCTCTTTTGCTCTATGTCTCTTTCTCTCTTTCTCTTTCTCTTCCTCTCTGTCAGGACCCAAATGGGGACAGGACCCACTCGTGTAACGTTACTCACAGTTTTATTGGGAAGAGGGGAAAGGATTGCACACACGATCCAGAGATCACTGGTCGCGGGGAGCAGGTTGCTCAGACGCGGAAGTGGTATTTCCGTGGCGAGCGATGGCGGTGGCGGGAACGGAGAAAAATGGGTCAGTAGCCGGAATAGAAGAGCAAAAACATGATTGGGATCGGACACAAGTCGAAAACCAGGAGAAGAGAGTAGACGTGGTCAAGATCAAAACAGGTCGTAATTCGGGACAGGAGAGCAGAAATGGTCAAGATCAAACAGATCGTAGTGGGAGACAAACAGGAGCAAAATCACGGGATAGGCGAAAAAGGGCTTGCCCTGTAAAAACAGAGATTTGCAGACGGACCGACCAAAGGGAACTGAGAGAACAGGGTTTAAATACTGACAAGGAGCCAATATGTCAACAAGATACAGCTGGCGCCACACGGGCGGGGCCAATTGGGCGCCATGGCAACCATGATACACGGGCGCGGCCAATTGGGCGCCATGGCAACAATGACAGAACCCCCCTGAAGGGACAGCTCCAGAAGTCCCAAAAAAACACATACAGTGCTCTCCAGAATGGGCTGATGCCTCAGAGGAGGGTGGCCCCACTTAAGCCTCCGAAGGCGTGGCAAAAGCAGGAACAGGACGAGGCTGGGCCAGGAGACGGGCGTCGGGTCCGACGGGTCAACGGGCGTCGGGTCAGGCGGGCAGGCGGACGAGCCGGGCAAATACACAAAACTCAATTGATACAGGGGTCTCAAACTCACCCCACACAGAACGTTCTCCAAACTTTCAAAGACAAAAATCAACATGGAAAATCTCAACGTTAGCTCAGTGTTAGCATGGCTATTGCGCAGCGCTATCTTAGCGTTGTCTCAACGTTAGCCACGAACCGTTTTGTACAATACACATAAAAAACTATCTATCTATCTATCTATCTATCTATCTATCCATATATCTATCTATCTATCTATCTATCTATCTATCTATCTATCTATCTATCTATCTATCTATCTATCTATCTATCTATCTATCTATCTATCTATCTATCTATCTATCTATCTATCTATCTATCTATCTATCTATCTATCTATCTATCTATCTATCTATCTATCTACCCTGGTCATATCCCTTAAAAGGGGTTACCGACAGCAAGACAAACACATACAAAAACAAAGAAAATAAAAAAGGGAAAAATAGCAAAAAAACACACACAAATAATTTTGGACCATGGCCAACCCAAATGCCCAAACACCCAAACAAGTTAAGCACCTTAAACACGGTACGGTTGTGAATGACTTTAAAAACCTCTTTCCTCACGAAGAAAATTCAGTTGAAACTTTTCAACTCTTCTCCTTTCACTGAAAGCGATAAACGTAAAAAGTGCGGATAAAAAAAAACAAAAAAAACAAACCTCGTATATAGTAGTTTGACTGCGATAATTACACCTACCGCATACATCCAAGCCCATTCTTCAAAGTAGCTCTTTACACAATCCGTTATCGGAATCCCAACATCCCAAAGAGAATGTTTTCAAATTCGAGAAGTCGGGTGCAGCAGCACGACGAGAGTTATTGTCATATTTTTCATGCCACGTTCCCTGCAAAAGTCGGCCTCGGCGTGCCGAGCGACTGAAGGCTCTATAAATGTTCCGTGCTCTGCGTCCCGTGAGTTACAAGGCTCGGGGCAGCCAATAACTCACACCATTAAACATAACGAGGGTTCGACATCAGCAACAATGAAAAAAATCATGTCTGATCCCAAAATAATGAATGGTGATATTCATTTCCGTCATGTATTCAGAGTGGTAAGACTTTTCAGAATGACTGATGACTGATTGATTACAATCAAATGTCTTTTGAGGAAAACATTTCAATTACCACAACAGCCAATCATTTCCAGGCTTGACTCTGTTGTCTATATTTAGCACCCAGGCTAGCATCCCCTTGCCCACAATTTCTCGAGTTGCATAGTTCAGAAGATGACTTCAATTCTAGCATTTATTGAATATTTTAAGGCAACACAGGTCCGCCAGGTTACACTGTTTGATGTTCTGTATTGCAACATTCCGATGTATTTTTTAAATCCGAGAGTCTGAGAGTTGCTGGTTTGAATTTAAGGGCTTGAAACGACTATGGTGCAACTCATTGACATACAGTGGAACCTCGGTTCTCGACCAAAATCCGTTCCGGAACCCTGTTCGAAAAGCGATTTGTTTGAACACCGAAATCATGTTTCCCATTACAAATAATGTAAATCGTTTTAAACCGTTCCGACACCCTGAATGTTTACCTTTGTTTAGTTTAAGACACAAATAACATACACATAAATGTAACCCAGGCTAATCGTACTTTCGCGTCATCGTAATCTTCCGTACGAAAGATTACGCTAACATGAACTTGTAAAAATAAAAAAAAGGATAAAGAAAAGAATTATGAATAGGATTTTTTACCTTTGTGGTGGTCAGCAGAAGGCGCAGGTGGACGGTGGAGAGAGTCAAGTCAAGTCAAGTAATTTTTTTTGTATAGCCCTAAATCACGAAGAGTCTCAAAGGGCTTCACAGATTATTACACTATATTACACAGACTATTTTTCAGCCGACGAGAAGAGTAGGTTATTCATATGCTATGGAGTAGAAGTGAGTTTTAAGCTTAGATTTAAACATTTCCACTGAGGTTGCGGATCGGATCTCAGGGGGAAGAGCATTCCACAGCACCGGTGCCCGGATGGAGAACGCTCTCGAACCAGCAGATCACTTCTTTGCTCTTGGGATCACCAGAAGACCGGCACTCTCAGATCGTAGGCTTCGGATCGGGACATAGGGGCAAATCAGATCTGCAAATGGATGAGTCACAACATTAGCTTTTCTGCTGGCTTTGATCTCTTTGATCTCATTGCAGTTCTCTCTGGTAAGACAAAGAGAGAGAGACAGAGACAGACAGACAGAAACAGACAGACAGAGAGAAGGAGGAGGAAGGAAAATTCTTGTTTGAAAGGAGAGTCCCCTTCCATAAAAACTTCGGGGAGCTCTTCTGTCTGAGGGGTGCTCACACGTTCAAATCTCTTTGCTACGGATGACTCGGCTACAGGATGTTCTTTTCTCTTAAAATATCTATCCAATGACACTTGCTTCTGCCTTCTTTTTAGCACTTTTCGGAAGTGGTTCATGACAGTGTCGTTAAAGTCATTGATGACTCTGGTGGCTGCAGCTTCATCGGGGTGGTGGAGTTCGACGAAATTCTGTAACTCGGCCCATTTGCTACACATTTGTCTAATCTCGGACGTTCTCTAGTGTAGTGGGAGTGCAATTGCACCTGAGAAAATTAAAAGGAGTAAAAAAAATGTGATGGGAAACATGCACCCCTAGACGGTACCACTGCACTACAGTTAGCCATAGCTGTTGTACCGGCGTTCATACTCCGATTTTTGTTCGAACTACTGTTAAAGTCAATCATTATTAAGACTATTTCGTGGCCATATTTACCCAAATAAAATACATATATATAGTTTAAATCGAATCATACCAAGAACAGAGTTCCTGACGTCCTTCATGTGATGTTGTTACAAGGGAAAGAGACCCCGCCCACAACGTGGGCGTAATTTATTATACTTCAGGGAGAAAGTTCACACGAGCATTTCACAATAAAAGAATATAAGATTGATAAACGTACAAGAGATGCAATTAGACTGATTATTGAAACGTTACTTCGTGTGTGTGTGTATGAGAAACATTGTTTTTATATTTAGTAATATAAAAACAATTGAGACAGAAATTCAAGAGATCTACATTGAAAACCTGACAACTACGAAGCAATTTTTTGTTCGGACTCCGATTTGTTCGAACTGTGAGTCTTTCGAAAACCGAGGTTTCACTGTATACAGGGCACGCAGGATAGAAGTTCATTCCGTTTTTTTTCTTTTTATACTGCTATACGTTACGTAGATTTATGTCATTACATACCTCTGTGATTAAAATCTCTCCTCCCTGACACCATAACGCCTCAGCAGAGCGCTACCAGCAATAAATGGCAATCTGTTAGCGCCATCCTTCCTCCTCCACGTTCATCTGTTCCTGCCTGACAATCAAAATTCGGCAATTAACCTGCTCAGTCACCCCGCGGTTGGACTGGAGCTCAACTTCAGAGGTGGTAAATGGAGTTAAAAGTGACGAGAGGGGGTGAGGCTCACAAATGAAGGCTGGCGCTCAGACAGAAAGCTCTTCATAAGATCTTTCGTGTGTCTTGTTAGATAACTTTCACCTTTGTACTAGTGATGTCGGGGGACAGATGAGGGGCTCTTTGATGACTAATTGGAATATTCCTCGTTTGTTCTTAAAGGTATTGCTAGAAATCACGGTCCGGTTTCACATATGCTCAGCAGATAAAACTGAAGTATAGTCACCATCACCAGATAACTGTGAAATGAGAGGATCCAAATCGAAAAGGCAAAAATGAACGCACCTTAGCTCTGATCGCCTTTAGATCATGTTCACCTATCTGCTGTGGTTGCTGTTTTTCATGGAACCCTCGGAAATACTAGCACAATTGTGTCAACGTTTACGATAATTTAAAATTGTGAACACTGTATAACAATTTTTGTGCAGGATTTTTTTTTTCAGACCGATCTCGTCTTGCCCAATTCGGCTGTAATCCGGATTGTCTTGGTCAATGGTAGATTGATAACTTTGTCAGGGTACACCAGCAAATGTTATCCTATAATAAGCAACACCAAATTGTGTTTTTATTTGTTAAATAAAACAACTGTTTAAACAAAGTACCTTTGTTTTATATTCTACATAGCCTTGTTGTACTTGTAAGGTTTATCAGTGGTGTGCTGTAAGTGCCTGTAAGGCCTTCTCTCGTGACCTAGAAAATATGTGAATCATCTCATCTCATCTCATTAGCTACACCGCTTATCCTTAGTAGGGTCGCGGGGGTGCTGGAGCCCATCCCAGCAAACATCGGGCAGTGAGCAGGGGACACCCTGAACTGGTTGCCAGCCAATCGCAGGGCACACGAGGACAGACAACTCACTCGCTCATTTACGCCTTGGGACAATTTTGACCGGCCAATTCACCTGAAATGCATGTTTTTGGAATGTGGGAGGAAACCACAGTGCCCGGAGGAAACCCACGCAAGCACGGGGAGAACATACAAACTCCGCACAGGAAGTCTGGAGGTGGATTTGAACCCACGCAGGAGGTTCCCAACACATGAACTGTCTACTGACCAATTTTTCCGTCCCTGACACTGCCATCGCTCGCTACGAAAGATCCACTTTTGTATTTGGATCACAATCCGAGTGCGAGAGCGACTTGTTCTCGCATCCAGCCCTTCCTCTTTCTTTCAATAAAACTTGTTGTAAACGTTACGCAATTGGGTCCTGTTTCCGTTCTGGTCCTGACAACTAAGTATATATGTAATTTGTGACCAGATGATATCATAGTAACGCACTACATTTTAGTGTCAGTACTCAAGGTAGTAACTAAAATGAGCTAACCACTGCGCCGCCGTGCTGCCCTATGTGAATCATGTGATGTTACTTATATGTTGTCCATCAATACTTATCGAATAATTCCAAATTGTCGGCTTCCTTTTGTGGCTTCTCCCTGGCTGCAGTGCCTCCAGATGTGTTTTTCATATTCAAGCATTTGATCAAACCCATTTCAGCCGTTAGTTGTTGCTGGACAGAGAAATCTAACAGGAGGCCTTCCCAAAGAATCCTGAAGGCCATTTCTTGTAACATCAGCCTTTGATAAAGCTGTTGGTTTAGCCAATCTGATTCCCAGTTGGTGTCTGAGAGCCTGCTAGAGGGCGCTGAAAAACGTCACCTGTTTCACGGACTATAATTGGCTAAGGTGTGGTAACCCTTTAAAGCGATGGCGCCAACAACCGTTAAACTTGAAGGGACCGAGCTATAATATATTGCGTTGATTTGATAGCGAAAAGTTGAACAACTCCGGAGTTAACAAACCTTTCGCAAGTTGTTAAATGTTTTGTCCCCCACTTTTAGTCTAGAGGTAAGATCTTAAGCCCAATTTCAAGCCGACATGTTCCAAATTTCTGGCCGGGTTGGTACGTTGGGGTTTTATCGAGCTTTGTCTCGCTACCTACCTACCTACCTACCTACCTTCCTACCTACCTACCTACCTACCTACCTACCTACCTACCTACCTACCTACCTACCTACCTACCTACCTACCTACCTACCTACCTACCTACCTACCTACCTACCTACCTACCTACCTACCTACCTACCTACCTACCTACCTACCTACCTATAAACTCTTTCTTTTTCATGTTTTTAGGGGTTTGTGCTTGTATTTGGACTGTATTTAAAGCAGTCATTTTCTTACATAGACCATTTCCATACTAGACTAAAAGAAAACAGCGAGCATGCAGTTGAAACCACTCTCTTACCCTCTTTCCCCCTCGCCTCCTTTTCTCCAGCAAATTGAGCTTCTTGTCCGGGACACCGAGGTTAAAAGTAACAAAAAAGCATTTATGTGCGGTGGGGAAAAAAAACTATATTTGAACTGAGTTTGGCATTGTTAACACATACTTAATAGACAAAATATTTAATGTTTAACCTTTTAAAGACACCTCAAACTACGTACCTAACCTCTATAAATGTAAACGTAAATGGTTTGCTTTTACATGGCGCTTTCCAAGTCACAGGAGATCTCCTAAAGATCTTTACAATGTGCTTCACACTTACTCATTGACATACACAAACTGATAGCAGCCACAGCCCTGCAAGGCAACTACCTGCTTATCGGGGGCTTTAGGGATTCAGTGTTTCGCCGGGAATCAAACCTGCAACCTCTTAATCCAAAGACGAGCTGCTGTCGCCCTAACTACACTTCCAACGTTTACCCACCTTTCCCTACCCTTACCTACCCTTACCTGATCTACTTGTCAAATCAAGCAGGGAAACTATAAAATGCCTGGCCATCCAATCCATTATCTCCACTGCTTATCCTCAGTGAGTCGCAGGGCTGCTAGATTTCATCCGAGCTGTCTTCAGGCACTGGGCATGGGACACCCTGAACTGGTTGCTAGCCAGTCGCAGGGCAGAGACAGACAACTCATTTGCTCATTCACACCCAGGGACAATTTGGACCGGTCAATTAAACTCACATGCATGTCCATGGAAAGTGGGAGAAATCCATGCAGGAGTACATGCAAACTCCACACGGGGAGGATGCGGTAGCTGGACTTGTACCCTGAACCTCTGCACCATGGGGCTGAGAGCTAACCACCCAGCCATTTTTTCCAATCTCCCTGTGCAATGACCCATTTTTTAAAATTAGAACTCTAAGATACAATGTTATGTTTATCATTAAGTCAAGTCAAGTCAAGTCATTTTTATTTGTATAGCCCTTAATCAAAAAGAGCCTCAAAGGGCTTCACAGGTTATTACACAGACTATTTTTTCAGACTATTTTTACACCATCCCCTGATCTGGAACCAACAAGAGGGCAAGGAAAAACTCAAAAAACCTCAACATGAGGAAAATGAAGAAACCTTGAGAAGGGACCGCACATGTGGTATCCCCCTTCCAGGATTACCAGACAGCAAAGGATGTTGCAATGACAAATAATACAGATATGTTGTCCAAAAAAAGTATAGGTTATTCATATGCTATAGAGTAGAAGTGAGTCTTAAGCTTAGATTTAAACATTTCCACTGAGGTTGCAGATCGGATCTCAGGAGGAAGAGCATTCCACAGCACAGGTGCCCGGATGGAGAACGCTCTCGAACCAGCCGAACACTTCTTGGCTCTTGAGATCACCAGAAGACCGGCGCTCTCAGAACGAAGGCTTCGGACCGGAACATAGGGGGAAATCAGATCTGAAAGATATGAGGGAGCAAGTCCATGTATGATTTTGTATAATACTAAGTGAACCTTGAAATCACATCTTAGGCTAACAGGGAGCTAATGCAGGTTAGCCAAAATCGGCGTCATGTGATCGGACATTTTTGTCCTAGTTGAAAGCCTCGGTGTGGCATTTTGTACCAGCTGAAGACTCTTGATTCTGGACTTCGGGAGACCGGAGAGTAGTGCATTACAGTAATCGAGACGGGAGGTAACAAACGGGTGAATTATAATCTCCGCATCCGACTGAGACAGTATAGGACGAATTTTAGCAATGTTACGAAGATGGAAGAAAGCGCTTTTAGTAATTTTCTTCACATGTGTTTGAAAGGACAGATCGGGGTCAAATATGACACCTACGTTTTTAACTGAGTCACTCTGTGTTATATGACATTTGTCGATGTTCACAGCTGTTTTAGAGAATGAGTCGCGGCATTGAGATGGACCAACAACTAACATTTCGGTCTTTTCAGAGTTAAGACGCAAGAAATTGAGTGACATCCACTCATTAGAACTAATTCCTCACAAAAAGTAAGAAAGTAGATACATCTACAAGGTCGCATAAATTACAAACGTTGTTCAGGCTTGGTATTTGGGTCATATGCTGTATAAACACCAAACCAAGGACATTCTAAAAAAAAAACCTTGCAAGATAGGGAAGTTAAATTGGTTGTGCGCAGGCATGGCAAGGATGCCGTTGTTCAGCACAAGGATTTGTGAAATTGAATTTCAATGGCGCATTGAGCAGTACATTAAGAGTTTGCCAAAAAAGAGAATCGGGGCTGTGACGGATTGAGACAAATCGCCGGCCAAACGAGCTGACAACAAGATGCCTGATGCATTGTATTACTATTCAATTAGCATTTAAGTGGCTGGAAGGGAGACTTGCCTTTGAGTTGTTTTGCAGGAAAAAAATATAAGCGTCTGCTGCATGTTTTCTCATTACAGCCACTTTGACGGTAACGCTGAACCGCATTTGCTTCTCCATTGTGGAGCACCGCGAGCATCAAACATGCTGGATGAAGGACGTAAAAACAATGTCACAATAGCTAAGTACTTTTTATTATTATTATTATATTGTTACCAGCTCGGTGGCCTTGGGGGTAGGGCGCCCGCCCCGAGACTGGGAGGTCGCTGGTTCAAGCCTCGGCTGGGTCATACCTAAGACTTACAACATTGGTAGTCATTGCCTCCCTGCTTGGCGCTTGGCATTAGGGGTTGGAATTAGGGGGTTTGGTCACCTAATGACTCCTTACACATCAGTTGGGCTGAGCGAGGGGGCTGGGAACCCCCTCCTCTGTATCAATCTCCCAGAAAGAGTCAGAAAAGACTCTAGCCACCTCCCACTAGGGGGATATGGCTCCGGTATATAAATAAATATTGTTACCTAACGCGTCCTTGTTTGGATTTGTGTAACAGAGAATTATTCCCAGTCATATGGAATAATTACATCGTTTAGCATCTAGCCGAGCTATCTCTTTGACAACCAGGCAGAACAATACCTCGACTTTACCATAATGTTATGACGTCGCCCTTTGTCAACTATGTATTCGAGTACCGTTTGGCCTTGATCACAAGATGGAAAAATACTCTTTTATTGTTAATCTTAGCTCTGTTTCCTTTATTTTGCGACTTTCACGTCACAATGAAACATGTTCCTGGAACACAATTACTTTTTTCTATATCAAAATAATCCCTCGTTTTTTGTGTGAGTTATGTTTTAAAAAGGACCGGCGATAGTCAAAACCCGCAGAGTATAATACTTCATTTATTTATTTATTAAAAATCCTCTATCATATAGTGAAACCAAAGAACAAACCCTATTTGCAAGCTGAAGGATTTGTTAAACAAATAAAAATACAGTATTTTATTTATTTATTAATTACAAATAACTTTTGCACTGTCAAAAATGGAAAAAACATCCTGCTATATTTTACTACTAATTCAGAAATGTCATGATTCCCCCTTTGCCCTCACCTGTGCCCGCTTGTTTGGCACCAGCTGCTGCTTGTTGCCTGATTGGTTCCCCTCCTATTTAAACTCAGTGCGCCATTCACTCCTTGTCAGTCTGTCAGCGAACCTCCGCACATGCAAGGCAAGCACTATTTGACTCTGTTTCCCATCCGTCCCGTCCTTACCTGTATCCTGCTTGTCTGCCCCTGGCTTCCCGATCGTCTCCGGCTCACTGACTTTTTTTCTTCCTTCGACCACGCGTCGATCTCCCGCCCCGCTACCTGTATCCTGCTCGTTGGTTTATATGTGCATATTTGGTTATGTGTCACCAGTAGCAAACTGTAGACAGCGCGGGAGAAGGGGTGCCTTATAGAGGAGCAGCAAACCAACGGGAAACCAATGGGGCAAGTGAGAGCGTTTAGCCACAGAACTAACAGTAAAAGTGTGATGAATTTTTGCAATACACCATGCCTTGAAAAAAAGAAAACGCTGACTTCAAGCCTAAAGTGATAAAGGGCACTGAATGCTTAAGCAACCTAGAAGCAGCAAGAAGTTTAGGTGTAGATGAAAGCAATGTCAGACAATGCAAAAGGGATACACCTAATGATCAAACCGTGGACAGTACCCAGAAATGGAGAAGGAGGTCTTCGAGCTGTTTGACGGCCAGAGACGAAATTGAGTCTCTCAGCTAAGTGTTTGCAGGATCTCAATATTTTAAAAGTCAAAATATATGAAAATGTTCGCTGCTTTCACAGGTCGATGTACACATTTTCTTCTATTACTATTAGTATGTGTCCATTTAAAGTAGTTTCATGGGTTTGGCTTACTAAGTGTCATGATTACCGATGCGAATCACCTGTGCCCGCTCATTTGGCGCCAATCGCTGCGGGCTCTGATCGGCTCCCCGATTCAAACCCAGTCCCGTCAATACCCTGTTGTCAGTCTGTCTGCTAACCTCTGAGTAAACAAGGCAAGCCTTTTTCAACCCTGACTCCCGCATGTCCCGTTTTTGCTCTCGCTTGTCTCCGACTACGAAGCGTTTCCGACCCCGACCACGCTTTGCTTTCCCAGTCCCGTCTACTGACCAATTTTTCCGTCCCTGACACTGCCATCGCTCGCTACGAAAGATCCACTTTTGTATTTGGATCACAATCCGAGTGCGAGAGCGACTTGTTCTCGCATCCAGCCCTTCCTCTTTCTTTCAATAAAACTTGTTGTAAACGTTACGCAATTGGGTCCTGTTTCCGTTCTGGTCCTGACAACTAAGTATATACTGTATGTAATTTGTGACCAGATGATATCATAGTAACGCACTACATTTTAGTGTCAGTACTCAAGGTAGTAACTAAAATACATTTTGAATGAAGTAACCAGTAACTGTGCTTACTGTTTTTCAGTAACATGCCGAAAACTGCACCCAGTGTTCTCGTTTGCCCGCCTCCCTGCGTCCTAGACGCATTATTTTTGCTGAGGACGCATTGTGTCAAATCAACGTGCAACTTTTTTTTACACCGAATTGTCATTATTACCCGATTACTTTTTTTTTTTAACAACGATTTACCGTACTCCAAACTTTTCGTCAGGCAGATCCGCCATTGTTGTTTTGGTCTCGCGCCGATCTCGGCAAACAAGATCTCGTTGCTTTGAAATTACGTCATTGTTTTGGTGGTTGTCGAGTGACAGAGAAGTATGCCTCCGTAAAAACAGTTGGTATTAGGTGCAAATCACCAAAAAAATGGTAATTTCTTCAGTTTCGGTAATAAGCCGAAACATAATACAGAAAGTGGTAACAACGGCAATAATTCAGGCACGAAAAAACGGCGGAGAAATTCTTCAGAATACCGCGAAGGGAAGGAAAACACGTGTTTTGAAGCGAACGATTCGACGAAAGATAAACAAAAGAATACTCCTAGCAAGAAAACGACTTTTCTGCCAAAATGGACTCAATTATATTCCTGGTTACGCTACGAGGAGGATGATACTGGAGGCTACATGTTCTGTGATGCGTGCACCCAGCGTGACAAAAAATCTGGATTGCATAAATCCTTTCACAATACGAACTTTCAGAAAAGCACATTGGATCGGCACAACGACAATGAAAACCACAAATTAGCTATGGAAATTCCATTGCTGCAATTGGACCTTGAGAAGGCATTACAACTGTGGCGGGACAGCAAACCGAGAAGAATATATGAACTGAAAAATCTGAAGTGATTAAAACTGCATGAATATATAGACTAATATTTCAGCAATATTTTTTTTGTATAATGTACACTATTTTTGTGAACTGAAAAATCTGAAGTGATAACTGCTTTGTATTACCAATTAAGTGCGATGATTAAAACTGAATGAATTTATAGATTTATAGATTTATTTATATATTTGTCGCCGATTTACAATTTCAACCTCGATAACACTAAATTTTGGGGACCCGTAGATCTCTGTTGGGACCAGTGTTCCCTCTAATACACATTCTCAGCGCACAAGAAAATCTAGCCAGCGAACAAAAATGAGGGCTCAAAATTACTAATTAAGAAGCGACTCAAGTCAAAGTTACAGTGCATGAAGGTAAAAATACACGGGTTCCCCTGACGTTGTGTCCTAAATGCGGTATTTTGAAGTCGAAGGAGAACGAAGTTGAGTAAAGTTAGTAGAGTTTGTCGGGGAACCAGCTTCTTCGGCTCGGCTCACTAAAAGGAGT